>NC_080165.1:119863771-120223271 GCF_950295315.1 Erinaceus europaeus | reverse complement strand
CTGGGGAAGCTGAGCTCCAGAACACATTGGTGGGGTCTTCAATCCAGGGAAGCCTAGCCAGCATCCTGATGGCATTTGGAACCTGGTAACAGAAAAGAGAGTTAACATATGAAGCCAAACAATTTGTTGAGCAATCATGGATCCCAAGCTTGGAATAGTGGAGAGGAAGTGTTAGGGAGGTACTCACTGCAAACTCTAGTGTACTTCTGCTTTCAGATTTATATTTTGCAGTAGTTTATGGATACGTGTGCACATAAGCTCTCTCTCACAGAAACTGGTGTATATCTAGGTTATGGGACTTTGTTAGAAAGTGACGTACCTGAGATGAAATTAGAGTGTACTATAAAAGGAAAGGTCTCACCCGAGTAATGAAGCTGAAGGGTTGTCATTCCACACGTGAAGTCTCTGGATACAGCCTGAGGTGAAGCATGTTGAGGTGGCAATCATTGCTTTGGTTAGGTTGTGATCAGCGGATGCAATATTATTTGGTTTGGATTGGGAGATGCATACAGGAAAGTGGGCCCTATCCAAGGGTTCCAGGACTGGGGGAAGTAGGGGCTCTATAGTGAAGATGTGAGATTCCTGCTGTAATTTGATCAGGTCCAGCTTTTAGTTTCCCTTTCAGATCTTCTTAGTCAGCTTCTGTTGATGAGTGGGATCATCCCATACTCATCTTTATCTTTCTGACTTAGTTCACTTAACATAATTCCTTCTAGCTCTGTCCAAGATGGGTCAGAGAAGGTGGGTTCATTGTTTTTGATAGCTGCATAGTATTCCATTGTGTATATATACCACTGCTTTCTCAGCCACTCATCTGTTGTTGGGCACCTGGGTTGCTTCCAGGTTTTAGCTATTATGAATTGTGCTGCTATGAACATAGGAGTACACACCTCTTTTTGGTTGGGTGTTATGGAGTCCTTGGGGTATAACCCCAGGAGAGGAATTACTGGGTCATATGGAAGGTCCATGTATAGCCTTCTGAGAGTTTTCCAGACTGCTCTCCACAGAGGTTGTACCAATTTACATGCCCACCAGCAATGTAAAAGGGTTCCTCTGTCCCCACATCCTCTCCAGCATTTGTTGCTGCTGTCCATTTTGATGTATGCCATTCTTACAGGAGTGAGGTGGTATCTTAGTGTTGTCCTAATTTGCATTTCTCTGACAATCAGTGACCTAGAGCAGTTTTTCATATGTTTGTTAGCCTTTTGGATCTCCTCTGAGGTGAATGTTTTGTTCATATCCTCTGCCCATTTTTGGATGGGGTCATTTGCTTTTTTGGTGCTAAGTTTGCTGAGCTCTTTATATATTTTGGTGATTAGTTTCTTGTTTGATGTCTGGCATGTGAAGATCTTCTCCCATTCTGTGAGGGGTCTCTCTGTTTGTTTAATAGTTTCTTTGGATGTGCAGAAGCTTTTTAATTTGATGTAGTCCCATTGGTTTGTTTCTGCTTTAGTCTTCCTTGCAATTGGGTTTGATTCATCAAAGATGTCCTTGAGGTGTAGGTGGGAAAGTGTTTTACCAATGTTTTCCTCTAAGTATTTGATTGTTTCTGGTCTGACATCTAGGTCTTTGATCCATTTGGAGTTGATTTTTGTTTCTGGTGAGATAAAGTGGTTCAATTTCATTCTTCTGCATGTTTCAACCCAGTTTTCCCAGCACCATTTATAGAAGAGAGCCTCCTTTTTCCATTTAATCCTTTGGGCCCCCTTATCAAAGATTAGATGCCCATAGGTGTTGGGATTTACTTCTGGGCTTTCAATTCTGTTCCATTGGTCTGTGTGCCTATTTTTGTTCCAGTACCATGCTGTTTTGATGATGATGGCTTTATAATATAGTTTAAGGTCTGGGAGTGTGATGCCTCCATTTCTGTTTCTTTTCCTTAAGATGGTTTTGGCAATTCTAGGTGTTTTCAGGTTCCAGATAAATGATTGTAGTGTTTGTTCTATTCTCTTAAAGAAGCTTGGTGTAACTTTGATGGGTATTGCATTAAATTTGTATATGGCTCTGGGGAGAATATTCATTTTGATGATATTAATTCTTCCAATCCATGAGCATGGCATATCTTTCCATTTGGTATCAGTTTCTATTTCCTTGAGTAGCGACTCATAGTTTTCAGCATACAAGTCTTTCACTTCTTTGGTCAACTTTATTCCTAGGTATTTGATAGATTTTGCTGAAACAGTAAATGGGAGTGATTTCTGGATGTCTTCTTCTTCAGATTTAGTGTTTGCATAAAGAAATGCCACTGATTTTTGTACATTGATTTTGTAGCCTGATACCTTGCTATATTGCCTAATAACTTCCAGTAATTTTCTACTGGATTCTTTAGATCTTTCTATGTATACTATCATATCATATGCAAATAGTGAGAGCTTGACTTCTTCCCTTCCAATCTGTATTCCTTTGATTTCTTTCTCTTGCCTGATTGCTATGGCAAGAACTTCCAATACTATGTTGAAGAGTAACGGTGACAGTGGGCAGCCCTGTCTAGTCCCCGATCTGAGGGGGAATGCTTTCAGCTTCTGTCCATTGAGTATGATGTTGGCTGTAGGTTTGCTATATATAGACTCCATTATCTTGAGGAATTTCCCATCTGTTCCCTTTTTTTGTAGAGTTTTGAGCATGAATGGGTGTTGGATTTTGTCAAAGGCTTTCTCTGCATCTATTGAGATAATCATGTGGTTTTTGGCTTTGCTTTTATTGATGTGGTGAATGACATTGATTGACTTATGGATGTTGAACCAGCCTTGCATTCCTGGGATGAATCCCACTTGGTCATGATGAACAATCTTTTTGATGTGTTGCTGTATCTGGTTGGCCAAGATCTTGTTTAATATTTTGGCATCTATGTTCATCAGAGATATTGGTCTGTAGTTTTCCTTTTTTGTTCTGTCCCTATCAGCTTTTGGTATCAGGGTGATGTTGGCTTCATAGAAGGTGGAAGGGAGTATTCCTGTTTCTTCAATCTTATGGAATAGCTTAAGAAGTATGGGTATTAACTGTTTCCTGAAAGTTTTGTAGAGTTCGTTTGTGAAGCCATCTGGTGCAGGACTTTTGTTGTTGGGGAGATTCTTAATAACAGTTTCAATTTCTTTGTCTGTGATTGGTACATTTAGATTTTGTAGTTCTTCTTGGTTCAGTTTTGGAAATGCATAGGTTTCTAGGAATTGTTCCATTTCTTCCAGATTCTCTAGCTTGGTGGCATATAGTTCTTTATAGAAGTTTCACAGGATTCTCTGGATTTCTGTGGTGTCAGTTGTGATATCTCCTCCATCGTTTACAATTCTATTAATTTGAGTCTTCTCTCTTTTTTGTTTGGTGAGTCTGGCTAGGGGTTTGTCAATTTTGTTTAATCTTTCAAAGAACCAACATTTGGCTTCATTGATCTTTTGTATGGTTCTTTTATTTTCGATGTTGTTTATTTCTGCTCAAACTTTAGTGATTTCTGTCCTTCTGGTTGCTTTAGGGTTCCTTTGTTCCTCTTCCTCTAAGTCCTTGAGGTGTGCAGTAAGGTCGTTCATTTGAGCTTCTTCTTGGTGTTTAATATGTGATTGTATGGCTATAAGTTTCCCTCTCAGTACTGCTTTCGCTGTGTCCCAAATATTTTGATAGGTTGTGTCTTCATTTTCATTAGTTTCCAGGAACATTTGAATTTCCTATTTGAGTGAGTCTCTGGCCCAGTGGTTCTTAAGGAGCATGTTGTTTAGTTTCCAAATTCTGTGTCTTTTAATAATTTTCCGTTTGTTGTTAAATGTTAGTTTTACTCCACTGTGGTCTGAGAAGATACTTGGGATGATTTCAATGCTCTTGAATTTATTGATGCTGTCTTTGTGGCCTAACATGTGGTCTATCCTTGAGTATGTGTTATGTGGATTTGAAAAGAAGGTGTATTCCAGTTTTTTGGGGTGGAGGAGTCTGAAAATGTCCAAGAGGTCTAGTGTGTCAATCTCTTCATTCAATTCTCTTGTATCTTTATTGGTTCTCTGCTTTGTTGATCTGTCTAAGTGTGAGAGTGTGGTATTGAAGTCTCCCACTATTATTGTATTAATATTGATGTATTTTTGAAATTCTTTCAGTAGATGCTTAATGTATTTAGATGGTCCCTCGTTGGGTGCATAGATGTTAATAATTGTTAAGTCTTCTTGGCTGATTGATCCTCTCATCATTATGTAATTTCCTTGCCTAGCTTTTATTGCTTTATTTAATTTAAAATCTATCATGTCTGAGATGAGAATGGCTGTTCCTGCCCTTTTTTGTGGTCTGTTAGCCTGTATAATAGTTTTCCATCCTTTCACTTTAAGTCTATGTTTATCTTGTTGTGACAGATGGGATTCTTGCAAGCAGCATATGGTTGGGTTATGTTTTCTGATCCATCCCCCCACCCTGTGCCTTTTGATGGGTGAGTTTAAGCCTTTGACATTTAATGATATTATGGATTTAATGTATTGTAGTGCCATTGTTCTAAAAAACAATTTGTTTACTCTGATATATTGTAAGTATTATAGTGATGTTCTTGTTTATAAGAGGTCTTTTAGTACCTCTTTCAGGGCCAGCTTGGTGATGGTTGCCTCCTTTAACTGTTGTTTGTCTAAGAAGGTTTTGATCCCTCCATCTAGCTTGAATGAAAGTCTAGCAGGATATATTATCCTTGGTTGAAACCCTTTTTCATTCAGGGCTCGATAGATATCTTGCCATTCCCTTCTTGCTTTTAGTGTTTGAGTGGAGATGTCTGCAGATAATCTTATGGGTTTTCCCTTGTATGTGACTTTTTGTTTCTCTCTTGCAGCCTTTAGGATCCTTTCTTTATCCTTACTTCTTCTCATTGTGACTGTGATGTGTCTTGGTGTCTTCAGGTCTGGGTTGATTCTGTTTGGTACTCTCTAGGCCTCTTGAACCTTGATATCCTTTCTGTTATTCAGGTCTGGGAAGTTTTCTTGTATTATTTCCTCTAGAATGTTTGCTTCCCCTTCCTCTCTTTCTTCCTCTGGCAGGCCAATTATACGAATGTCACTTCTTTTGAGATCATCCCATATGTCTCTGTTGTTGTTTTCAGTGTCTCTCAATCTCTTTTTAAGCTCTTTCACCTCTTTCTTTGTTTTCTCTAACTCATCCTCTGTCTGACTAATTCTGTTTTCTGCTTCTGTTAGTCTGCTTTCCCTTGCCTCAGCTTCTTTCTTCATTACAGCTATTTCAGCTTTCAGTTCTCTAATTGCCTCAAGATAATCAGTATTTTCCTTGGGGTCTCAACTGTTGTTTCCCTAATACTGCCATTCCTTTCCTCCAATGTTGTTTTCATTTCTGTGATTAATTAGTTTATTACTGCTTGCATACTTTTCTTATCTATGGTTACTTCTGACTGATTTGTAGTTTCTTCTGGGCTCTTGTCTTCATTCATTGGGGTAGCAGTTTTATTTATTTTTAATCTACCCATTTTTTAAATTTATGTGTTTCTCTCTCTTTTTTTTATGCTCTGTTTTTCCTCAGTTGTTGTGTCTTGAGTACAAGTAACACTGTATTAAATACCTTTATGACAATTGCACTCACCAACCTCCGGAATTACAGTAGCAAATGAAGTAAGTATTGAAGTAGTTCAATCGTTACCAGTTAGCCAAACAATTTCTCCAGTCTGTGAAAAAATAGTAACCAAATCCCAGTGAAGAAGGAGAAAAGAAAGAGAGGATAGCAAGAATAGACAGTTATGCAAATCTACTACCCACCATATATTCTAGAGGTAACAAGAGGGGAAAAGGAACTAGAGCAGAGATACACACCTAGAGAGTCCACTCTGAGTCAGATTTCTTCCCCAAAGTAATTCACAAATTCAGAAAGGCAAAGAAGAAAGAAGTGTATGACAAGATTAAAAAAGAGAGAGAGAGAGAGAGATAAGAGAGAGAAAAGGGAGAAGAGAAGAAGAAGATTTGTAATTAAAGAGCAGTGCAAGGAACTTCCCAAATGTGTATCAGTGAATTCAAAAAAAAAAGCACCCTGTTTGGTGGTATGGGGTATCCTGCTAGGAGCTGGTCCCAGGGACTGCTTATGGGGGGGGGGCAGGAAGGATGTATGCTTGAAAATTAAAAGGAAGAAAAAAGAAATTTTTTCCCTACTCTAATTCTTAACCCAAATTAAGTTATAGTCATCTCCTTGTCACCGCTATGACACCTTATTGGCTGGCCTACTAAAGGCAGAAAATCCTATTGTCTCCAGGGCATGTGTTTGGAGCTCAGCGGCTAGCAGCTTCTCCTTCCGCCATCTTCCTGGAAACCCCCCCCTCCAGACTTTTTTAAAGGATTTCTCGAAAATGAAAACTAGCTCCAAGTCCTTTAATCCAATGAGAGCTATACTTAAGAAGGAAATAATACAAGAAAACTTCCCAGACCTGAATAACAGAAAGGATATCAAGGTTCAAGAGGCCCAGAGCATACCAAACAGAATCAACCCAGACCTGAAGACACCAAGACACATCATAGTCACAATGAGAAGAAGTAAGGATAAAGAAAGGATCCTAAAGGCTGCAAGAGAGAAACAAAAAGTCACATACAAGGGAAAACCCATAAGACTATCTGCAGACTTCTCCACTCAAACACTAAAAGCAAGAAGGGAATGGCAAGATATCTATCAAGCCCTGAATGAAAAAGGGTTTCAACCAAGGATAATATATCCTGCTAGTCTTTCATTCAAGCTAGATGGAGGGATCAAAAACTTCTTAGATAAACAACAGTTAAAGGAGGCAACCATCACCAAGCCGGCCCTGAAAGACGTACTAAAAGACCTCTTATAAACAAGAACATCACTATAATACTTGCAATATATCAGAGCAAACAAATTTTTTTGGATTGGAATTGTCAGGTCTTAATAGACTTACCAATTTCCAGGCTTAAAGCTGGTAGGTCCACCCAGAAATGAGTGAGTTGGTGGGTGGTGCTTCCTCTTTGCCCTTAATATTGGTACCCTTCCTTAGCTTTCTGTACCTAAAATTATGCATGACTGTCATTTGAGAAACTTGTGAAGCTTTGTTTTTAAAACATCAGCCACCTATGGCTGACCTTAATCTACTCTTGACCCACCTGGATTGGTGCAAAGCACTTTGGAGTGTGTTTATTGTACAATGTGGAAAGTCCTCATAAATTTTAAAGACATTTTCAATGAAACGAATCCAGTTACAAAGAAGACTAAGGCAAGTATAAACCTATGGGACTACATCAAATTAAAAAGCTTCTTCACAGCAAAAGAAACCACTACCCAAACCAAGAGACCCCTCACAGAATGGGAGAAGATCTTTACATGCCATACATCAGATGAGAGTTTAATAACCAACAAATTTAAAAAGCTTGCCAGACTCAACAACAAGACAACAAAAACCCCATCCAAAAATGGGCGGAGGACTTGGACAGAATATTCACCACAGAAGAGATCCAAAAGGCCGAGAAACACATGAAAAAATGCTCCAAGTCTGATTGTCAGAGAAATGCAAATAAAGACAACAATGAGGACCACTTCACTCCTGTGAGAATGTCATACATCAGAAAAGGTAACAACAACAAATGCTAGAGAGGGTGTGTGGTCAAAGGAACCCTCCTACACTGCTGGTGGGAATGTCAATTGGTCCAATCTCTGTGGAGAACAGTCTGGAGAACTCTCCAAAGGCTAGAAATGGACCTACCCTATGATCCTGCAATTCCTCTCCTGGGGATATATCCTAAGGAACCCAACACATCCATCCAAAAAGATCTGTGTACACATATGTTCTTGGCAACACAATTTGTAATAGCCCAAACCTAGAAGCAACCCAGGTGTCCAACAACAAATGAGTGGCTGAGCAAGTTGTGTATATATACACAATGGAATACTACTCAACTATAAAAAATGGTGACTTCACCGTTTTCAGCCGATCTTGGATGGACCTTGAAAAATTCATGTTATGTGAAATAAGTCAGAAACAGAAGGATGAATATGGGATGATCTCACTCTCAGGCAGAAGTTGAAAAACAAGATCAGAAACGAAAACACAAGTAGAACCTGAAATGGAATTGGCATATCACACCAAAGTAAAAGACTCTGGGGTGGGTGGGTGGGTGGGTGGGGAGAATACAGGTCCATGAAGGATGATAAATGACATAGTGGGGGTTGTATTGTTAAATGGGAAACTGGGGAATGTTATTCATGTACAAACTATTGTATTTACTGTTGAATGTAAAACATTAATTCCCCAATAAAGAAATAAATTAATAATAAAAAAAAAGAATTGGGCCAATTGGCTTTCCCACTAAGAATATAGAAGAGTTCCTTTTCCCTCCACATTCTTGCCAATATATGTTGTTAATATCATTTTTTAATATTTTACATCACTTTATGGAGAGGCTTAATGGTTTACTGCACAGTTATTAACAAGAGTAAAATCTCTCATCTCACCATGATATATGTATATAAAACACTATCACCTATAACTTGGATCCCTCTTTCAGTAGGACCCCAAATGTATGCCTCACCTAGCTGTTTCCCTGAACTCTTTACCCAGAGTCCTTCACTTTGGTCGAATACACCAAACCTAGTCCAAGTTTTACTGTGTATTTTCTTTTTATGTGATTGTTTGTTTTGTTTTATTTCATTTTATTAGTGATTTAATTTGATTTACAAAATTATGAGATGACAGAGGTGTAATTCTATACCATTCACACCAACAGAATGCTGTGTCTCCATTCTTTCCATTGGAAACTGCAGTAGGTCTCACAAGATCACAAATATGGATTGAGTATTATTTCTACAACTCTCTCTTTCTCTCTCTCTCTCCCTCCATATATTTATATATGTATGTGTGTGTGTGTAATATATATAAATAAATATAATCATTTTTGCTATAATTCTGCATTCTCATCCTTTCTAAGTTACACCTTCACCCATTGCTACTCCTGAATATCCTTCTTCTTTTCCCTCCAGATCTTGATGGGATTGAAGTTCAGAGCCCTCTGGTCATCTTCTTCACACATTTCTACCCCTCTTAGGGTATGGACCAAAATTTTTTGGGGGGTGCAGAAGGTGAGAGTTCTGGCTTCTATAATTGCTTCTATAATTATCTGGGGCCCTTGTCAGGGAATCCTTGAACTCCCATTTAGATATGATGGACCTAGACCTCTAATAGATGCCTCTCTCTACCATTACTGGTCACTTCATCAGGAACATCATTATAAGCCCCCTTGTGGATTTCTCCAGGACTTTGTTCTCACTGTAAAGCAGCAATGGTAGGGACTGCCCCACTAAGGGATGCTGGGTCATCCTTTTCTGTCAACTTGAGGAAGACTGGTCCTGAAATGAGGGCAACCTAGAATATTCCCCGTTGTGACCATAGACTGTGAACTCAGATGGCCAGGGACTCAGATGTTATACAGGCTCCTGTGCTAAATATGAATATATATGGGCCCTAGATCAGATTGATGGTGTAAACAGTTAATTATATTAATATACTTTATTCAAGTTTAGGAGCTACTTCCTGCCCTAGTACAGCTTTCTAGCCCTATTCTCTACTCTGACACCATCTTCTCAGACAATATTTTTAGTCCACCTACATGTTAGCTCTCAAGGCAAGGAAAAATCACTAAAGTCATGGGAACCTAGGAACATACCAAAAATAGACTTCTTTTCTTCTTTCTACCCTAAGATCCCTATTCTCATCTGCTCTAATTCTACTTTTTGGTTCCTGTTCATTAAAAATTTTGTCCTGCTTTATATCTTTTTTTTAAAATTTTTTATTTAAGAAAGGATTGGTGAACAAAAGCATAAGGTAGGAGGGGTACAACTCCACACAATTCCCAACACCCAATCCCCATAACCCACCCCCTCCCATGGTAGCCTTCCCATTCTCTATCCCTCTGGGAGCATGGACCCAGGGTCATTGAGGGTTGCAGAAGGTAGAAGGTCTGGCTTCTGTAATTGCTTCCCCGCTGAACATGGGCGTTGACTGGTCGGTCCATACCCCCAGTCTGCCTCTCTCTTTCCCTAGTAGGGTGTGACTCTGGGGAAGCTGAGCTCCAGGACATATTGGTGGGGTCTTCAATCCAGGGAAGCCTAGCCAGCATCCTGGTGGCATCTGGAACCTGGTGATTGAAAAGAGAGTTAACATATGAAGCCAAACAATTTGTTGAGCAATCATGGATCCCAAGCTTGGAATAGTGGAGAGGAAGTGTTAGGGAGGTACTCACTGCAAACTCTAGTGTAGTCCTGCTTTCAGGTATATATTTTGCAGTAGTTTATGGATACGTGTGCACATAAGCTCTCTCTCATAGAAACTGGTGTATATCTAGGTTATGGGACTTTGTTAGAAAGTGAACTACCTGAGATGAAATTAGAGTGTACTATTAAAGGAAAGGTCTGCTTTATATCTTATGATCTTTAAGCCACCAAGTTGTAGATGCTACTATGACTCCATCCTAACTTCCCTGGGCAAATGGCTTTACCAATGTGTCTCAGTCTCACCTCTCCATAGCTCTACCCCACTAGGGAAAGATACAAACAGGTTGAAGGTGTGGACTGACCTGTCAGTGCCCTTGTTCTTTTTTTTTTTTAAAGTTATTTATTTATTTATTTTCCTTTTTTTGTTGCCCTTGTTGTTTAACATTGTTGTGGTTATTAATGTCGTTGTTGTTGGATTGGACAGAGAGAAATGGAGAGAGGAGGGGAAGACAGAGATGGGAAGAGAAAGATAGATACCTGCAGACCTGCTTCATAGCCTGTGAAGCGAATCCCCTGCAGGTGGGGAGCTGGGGGCTCAAACTGGGATCCTTACGCATGTCCTTGCACTTTGCACCACATGCGCTTAACCCGCTACAGCCCGACTCCCACTTCATTTCTTTTGAACCTTTCCCTCACAGGTGAAAACCATGAATTTGAACCTGGGTTTCTGCACACTATGTGTTCAATTCAGTGTGCCACTGCTCAGCCCCCTGACTTCACTGTTCTTAATAGCTGAGTAGTAGTCTATAATTTATGTATACCAAACTTTCTAAGCCACTTATCTATCATTGGACACCTTGTCTACTTCAAAGTTTGGTCTGTTACTTAAATTATACTGCTATGAACATAGGTGTACCAAGATCTCTTTGGATAAGTGTGCTTTTTGCCTTTGGATATATTCCAAAAGAGGAATCACTGGGTCATAGGGTAGGTCCATTTCAAGCATTCTAAGTATTCTCTGGACTTCTCTCAATAGAAGTGAGACTAATTTGCATCCCCACCAGCAGTGCAGAAAGGTTTCTATACCTCCACAACTTCTTGAACATTTGCTGTTTCTGTACTTTCTGAAGTATGCCATTCTCATAGTGTGAAGTGCTATCTTGTTGTTGTCTTTATTTTCTTTCCTCTGACAGTCAGTGACTTTTAGCACTTTCTGCTTGGTCTGTTGGCCAGTTGGATCTCTTCTTTAGTTAAGATTCTGTCCGTGTCCTCATCCCAATTTTGAATGTTTTTTCCCCAATTTTAGTGAGGATATATATATATATATATTAGCCCTTTATCTGATGTTTGCCTTATAAATATTTCCCATTCTGTTGGGTATCTTTCTGTTTTGGTGATGGTCTCCTTTACTTGAAAAAGCTTTTCTGTTTGATGTTGTTCCATTGCTTAGTTTTTGTTTTCCTTGCTATTATCAAGTTTGAGAAGCAGTGGGCAACTGGAACCTAGTACTGGAGCTTTGGAGAGAGTTCTGATATTCAGATAGCTATTTTGGAGTTATTAAGTAAAGAAAACATTTGACAGTCATTACTTTTATATTGCCAGGGGTAGTACTTGCAGAAACAATTAATGAAAAGCTATGATTTTGTAAATTTTTTGGAATATAAATTCTGAAACATGAGATAAATCATACAAACTTTCAAGCAGAAGAGAGAGGCCTCTTTGGGGAGAAAGGTAGGCTAAAATATACTAAGAAGGAAGTTGAGATGGTGATCAGAACTAGTCATCAATATTCTGATTTTCTCTCATCCTGGGGCACAGGGTAGGATAATTTTTTCCCCACTAGGTTTATTACTGGGCCTCAGCTATGTCCAATAGTCTGTGGATATAGTAACGAGACTGGCTTCCTGTTGGAAGTTTTGAGAACATTTAAGCCTTTATAGTGTTAAGGCACTAAGCTTAAAGTTGTTTCAGAATAAACCAAGTGATCCCAAATGACATATAGGCTAATCTGCTATAATAAAGAACTCCAATATGCTGCATATCACATAATCATGTAGATCCTTGGTTCCTTTCATTTTACAGCTTTCCCACACAGTTAGTGTATTTCCTTATCCACATGGTTAACGATCATTCTCTAATTCCATGTTCACAATCCAGTGGTAAAAAAAAGAAACAAAGGACAATCAAATTACTTTCAAGGAAGCAAGATAAAGCTGTACACATCACTCTTGATTACATTCCATCTGTGAAAAATGTGTTTGCAGAGTCACACCTAGAAGTATGGGAAACTGGGCAGAGCTGTATCTAGCTGGAGAGTCATGTGCTCTATTAAACCTGGAGAAAGGTGGGGTGGGTTATTTAAATGGACAACACAAGTACTGTGGATGATTTATGGTATCTGTCACAAGTATAGCATGTCCAAAGGACTGAAGTGAATTTAGCACGGAACGATGGTAGGGACTGCCCTGCCACTTGAGAAAGACTGGTGCAGAAGTGAGTGCAGTCTTCAATGTTCCCAGCTGTGGCCATGAACTGTGAGCTCAGACAATATGGACTCTGAGGTTACACTCCGAGGTTATACTCCTGTGATGTATGTATATACCCTTGGTCAGGTGGATGCGGTAAACAGTTCATTTTATCCATAGATATTTTTCTTCAAGAATGAAGCTACTCTCTTCCCAACTCCAACTTTCTGATCCTTTCCTCTACTCTGACACCATCTTCTGAAACAGTATTTTTTGTCCAACTCCATGTTAGCTATCAAACTCAATAAAAAACTACGATAGTCATGGGCCCCTGAAAAGATGCCTAAAATGGACTTCCTAGCTTCTTTTCATCCTAACATCCCTATTCTCATCTGCCCTATTCATTTGTTTCCTGTTCATTAATAATTTTGTCCCTCTTTATATCTTGCTGCCATTCAGCCACCAAGTTGCAGACACTATTATGATTCTATCCTGTCTTCCCTGGGCAGATGACTTCACCAGTATGTCCTGGAACCTCACCACTTCAGAGCCCCACCTCACTAGGGAAAGATAGAAACAGGCTGTTTATGGATTAATCTGCCAATGCCCATGTCCAGGAGAGAAGCAATTACAGAAGCCAGAACTCCCACCTTCTGCACCCCAAAAATAATTTTGATCCATACTCCCAGTGGAGGAGAAATGATAGGGGGAAGATGACTAGAAGGCTCTGAATTCCAACTCCACCAGGAGCTGGAGAAAGATGAGGAAAAAAGGAGAGACATTTGGCTATAGTAATAAGTATAGTAATTGGCTATAATAATAAGTATGCATGACTTGGAAAGGAAGAAAAAAAATGTGACCTTTAAAAAAAGGCAAATATGGGAGTTGGGCGGTAGCACAGTGGGTTAAGCGCACGTGGCACAAAGCGCAAAGACTAATCGAAAGATCCCAGTTCAAGCCCCTGGCTCCCCATCTGCAGGGGATTAGCTTCACAGGCAGTGAAACAGGTCTGCAGGTGTCTATCTTTCTCTCCCCCTCTCTGTCTTCCCTTCCTCTCTCCATTTCTCTTTGTCCCATCCAACAACGACAACAACAATAATAACTATAACAATAAAAAAGAAACTAGGGCAACAAAAAGGAATAAATAAATATTTTTTAAAAAAGGCAAATATATACAAATATAGACAGATAGTTGTAGAAATCATAGTAAATCTATATCTACAACCTTGGGAGAACTGCTGTAGCTTACAATGGAGGGACTGGAGATCCAAAACTCTAGTGGTAGAAGTAGTGTAGAGTTGTTAACCTCTGTTAACAACAAGTTGATAACCCCTGTTATCTGTAATGTTGTAAATCAATATTAAATTACTAATAAAAAATACACACAAAATAAATGTTGCATGGCAATTCTGGAGAATATAGTGAGACAAATAAAGTGGCTAAAGAAGAAAATGCAGTTGAGGCCTGAAATGTTTTATCAGTTGTCTTTTAAGTTCAACAAATAGATTAATTCTTTGCCACATAAACTAATTCAGAGCATGAACAGTTAAAATATTTTTCAAAATTGAAATATAAATTGGACTTGATCAGATTTTTAAAAATGTACTTCAGATTACGTTGTCAAGAAAGTAAAAAAGAAAAGAAAACAAAGAAAGTAAGTAAAAAGTCCACCCTCTAAGTCAGAGGAAAGAAAATAACATATATGTGATATGGGTTTTATCCAACGTTAAATGGTTATTTAAAAATTGACAATAAGAAAGATAAGCAGCCCCATTAACAATGAGTGATTTGAACTAGAAGTTTTTTTTTTTTATTTCTTTATTGGGGAATTAATGTTTTACATTCAACAGTAAATACAATAGTTTGTACATGCATGACATTTCCCAGTTTTCCATATAACAATACAGCCCCCACTAGGTCCTCTGTCATCCTTTTTTGGACCTGTACTCTCCCCCCCCCCCACCCCATAATCTTTTACTTTGGGGCAGCATGCCAATTCCAGTTCAGGTTCTACTTGTGTTTTCTCTGCTTATCTTGTTTTTCAACTTCTGCCAGAGAGTGAGATCATCCCATATTCATCCTTCTGTTTCTGACTTATTTCACTTAACATGAATTTTTCAAGGTCCAGCCAAGATCGACTGAAAATGGTGAAGTCATCATTTTTAATAGCTGAGGAGTATTCCATTGTGTATATAGACCACAACTTGCTCAGCCACTCATCTGTTGTTGAACACCTGGGTTGCTTCCAGATTTTGGCTATTACAGATTGTGCTGTTAAGGACATGTGCGTACACAGATCTTTTTGAATGGGTGTGTTGGGTTCCTTAGGATATATCCCCAGGAGAGGTATTGTAGGATCATAGGGTAGGTCCATTCTAGCCTTCGGAGAGTTCTCCAGACTGTTCTCCACAGACGTTGGGCCAACTGACATTCCCACCAGCAGAGCAGGAGGATTCCTTTGACCTCACACCCTCTCCAGCATTTGCTGCTGTTACCTTTTCTGATGTATGACATTCTCACAGGAGTGAAGTGGTATCTCACTGTTGTCTTTATTTGCATTTTTCTGACAATCAAAGACTTGGAGCATTTTTTCATGTGTTTCTCAGCCTTTTGGATAGATTCTGTGGTGAATATTCTGTCCGTGTCCTCTCCCTATTTTTGGATGGGGTTATTTGTTTTCATGTGGTTGAGTTTGGCAAGCTCTTTATATATTTTGGTTATTAGCCTCTTGTCTGATGTATGGCATGTAAAGATCTTCTCCCATTCTGTGAGGGGTCTCTTGATTTGGGTAGTGGTTTCTTTTGCTATGCAGAAGCTTTTTTTTTTTTTGCCTTCAGGGTTATTGCTGGGGCTCAGGGCCTGCACCATGAAACCACTGCTACTGGAGGCCATTTTCCCCCCTTTTGTTGTCCTTGTTGTGATTATTATTGTTATTGTTGATGTCATTCATTGTTGGATAGGACAGAGAGAAATGGAGAGAAAAGGGGAAGACAGAGAGGGAGAAAGAAAGACAGACACCTGCAGACCTGCTTCACCGCTTGTGAAGTGACTCCCCTGAGGGTGAGGAGCCGGGGGCTCTAACCAAGATCCTTACACTGGTCCTTGTGCCACGTGCGCTTAACCCGCTGTGCTACTGCCTGACCCCCTCTGCAGAAGCTTTTTAATTTGATGTAGTCCCATAGGTTTATACTTGCCTTAGTCTTCTTTTGTTTTTTTAAAGATTTTATTTATTTATGAGAAAGATAGGAAGAGAGAGAAAGAACCAGACATCACTCTGGCACATGTGCTGCTGGGGATCGAACTCAGGACCTCATGCTTGAGTGGCCAAAGCTTTATTACTGCGCCACGTCCCAGACCACACCTTAGTCTTCTTTATAATTGGATTCGTTTCATTGAAGATGTCTTCAAAATTTATGCAGAAAAGATTTCTGCCAATATTTTCCTCTAAGTATCTGACAGTTTCTGGTCTAACATCCAAGTCCTTGATCCACTTGGAATTTACTTTTGTGTTTGGTGAAATATCGTGGTTCAGTTTCATTCTTCTGCATGTTTCAACCCATTTTGAAGAAACTCTGCTTTCCTCATTTAATAGTCTGGGCAATTTTGTAAAAGATTAGATGTACATCGGTGTGGGGGTTTACTTCTGGGCTCTTAATTCTGTTCCACTGGTCAGTGTGTCTATTTATGTTCCAGTACCAAGCAGTTTTGATTACAATGATCCTATCATACAATTTGAGATCTGGGGATGTGATGCCTCCAGTTCTTGAACTAGAAGTTCTTTAAAAGGAAAATACTAACTGCTCAATAATTTCATGAAAAGATTCTGAATATCACTTCTCATCAGAACATGTAAATCAAAACCACATACAAGTGATATTTCACACTCACTAGGATGGTTAAGGTCATTGACAAGAACAAGTATTGACAAAGATGTGGAAAAATGGGACACTAGTGATATTGTAAAATGATATTGTAAAATGGTTCAACTACTTGGAAAATGGTTTGGAAGTTTTGGGAAATGAAGCATATAGCTGCCATCTAACTAATTTGTTTCTGAACTATATGACTAAGAGTTTCAAATACATGTCCATATAGAAAACATGTATATCCTTTTTTTAAATTGTCACCAAGGTAATACCTGGGGCTCAATGTTTTCATAAATAATATAGCACTTCCTGTGGTGATTTTTTTTTCTTCCTCTTTTTCTCCTCCTCCTTCTCCTCTTCCTCCTCCTCCTCCTTCTCCTACTTCTCCTCTATGATTAGAACAAAAGAAATTGAGATGAAAGGAGAGAAGGAAAAACAAAGAGAGACTTCTGTAGTACTGATCTACCATTGGTGAAATATCCCTCCTCTGTGTGGGCACTGGGGACTTGAACCTGGATCCTTACACATAATGATATGTATGCCTAACCAGGTGCACCACTATCCAACCAGAGGCACATTTACTTCTCTTTACTTTTATTTTGTTTTATTTTCCACCAGGGTTATCACTGAGGCTCAGTGCCTACATCAGAAGTCCACTATTCTCAATGACCTTTTCATTTCTTCTTTAGAGACAGAAAGAAATTGAGATTGGAGGGGGTAATAGAGAAGGAGAGTGAAAGAAAGACACCTGCCATGCTACTTCATCACTTCTGAAACTTCTGCTATGCGAGTGGGTACCTGAGGATTGAACCTAGACCCTTGCTTATGTTAATGCATTCACTCAACTAGGTGCACTCACCGTCTATACCCTACTGATCTTGATTGTTCTCTTTTGGTTCAATTTGGTATCCTTTGACTTTAGCTTCAGTGATTCAATTTTATATTTTCAACAGACCAAGCCTGAATGTAAAAATATCTTCACTTTGGGTTATCTAAAATTTTTTTCTTAGTTTTTTTTTTGTAATATTTTATATGGCCAGGAAAGTAGTTCAGCTGGTAGGTCATTGTACTTGGTGCCTAAGCTTCCAAGTTCAATCCCTGGTATCACACATACTAGAGTGGTACTCTAGTTTGTCTTTGTCTTTAACTCTGTCTAATGAGAAACACTTTCTCAAATATAATAAGTATATTTTTTATTTTTTATATTTTACTTTCTTTACTTATTTTGAATAGTGACAGTGAGAAATTGAGAAAGAAGGGAAAGACAGAGAGGGAAAGTGAGAAAGGGAGACACCTGAAGCATTGATTCACCACTTGTGAAGTTTCCCTCTTGCAGGTGAGGACTGGGGGATTGAACCAAGGTCTTTGTGCATTGTAACATGTGCACATTACCATGTGTGCTACTTCCTGGCAATAAATACATTTTTAAAAATAAAGTTTTGTTGGATATAATGCCTTGGCTGATATTTTTTTCCTTGTTGTATTTTGAATATTATTCCATGATTTTCTGGCTTCCATGGTTTCTAATGAGAAGTCAGTTGTACATCTTACTGGGCATTTCTTGGTTTACAGTGAGTATTTATAGTCTTTGCAAATGATGAATCACTTTTTGTTTGTTTCTTAGTCGTTATCTCTTTGGATTTGTAGTTTAACATTTTAACTACAGTGCAAAACTTGAGGAAAGTAAATGTCATGTCATTCCTTCTTTTCTTTTAAATTTTAAATAATGTAATTTATTTAGTTAAGGGACACAGAGAAATGAAGAGGGAAGAGGAACAGAAAGTGAAAGACAGAGACACCTGCACTACTGCTTCAACACTAATCAAATCTCCCTCCTGCAGATAGGTACTGGCAACTTGAACTTGGTTCCTTGTGCATGGTAACATGTAAACTCAAGCACTAGATGTCATATAATTTCTAAAAGTTTGGTAGAGTTCAGTAATAAAACCAACTGACTCTGGGCTTTTGTTTGGAGAGATTTTTCATTTTTGTTTCAGTTTCCTGACTTTTTCCCTGTAGAGCCTAAGGAAGTTCAATGAGTCTATGAAATTTCTAGGTTCTCCAATTTAGTGATGTAAAATTGTTCAAAGTGGCAGTCTTACAATCCTTTGTGTTTCTATGGTAGCTGACATAATATCCCCCTTTCATATTCTGTTTACTAGGGTTCTCTTTTTCTGTTTTGTTTTGTTTTGTTTTTGTTTTAATGACTCTCAGAGTTTTTCAATTTGGTTTACCCCTATAATGAATCAGCTGTTGGTTTTACTGATATTTTTAGTTTTATTATTTTATGAGAGAGAACCAGAGCATTGCTTCATTATATGTAGTGCCAGGGTCAGATCTAAGACCTGATGCTTGAGAAACCAATGCTTTATCCACTGTACTAACTCCCAGACACTGTTTTCCTTTATTAGTGCTCCTTTTTTTTTTTTTTTTGCTCTCCTTTTGCTGACTTTGGGTTTTATATATTGTTTTTATTGTTCTCTTTCATTTACATGTGAGGCTAGATTATTTATTTCAGAATTTTCTTGTTTCCTGATATGAACTTGAACTGTTATGAATTCCCCTCTAACTACTGCTTTTTCATTGTCTTATATGTTCTCATAACTTGTGCTATATCATCTTGTTTTACTTCCCAAAACATTTAAATTCCCTTTTTGATTGTTATTTAGTAACATGTTGATTAAACCCCATATCTAAATATTTTCTGATTTTCTTTTTCTTATTTTTAGCTTTATTCCATTTTGTTCTGACAAGACACTGATATGATGTCAATCTTCCTCAATTTATTGATACTTATTTTGTGTTTCAAGAACTGGTCTATCCTTGAGGATGCTCTATGAATACTACACTGTGCTCTGTTATTTGATGTATATAGGTTGTTGGGAGTTAAATTTTCTAGAGTTGATCCCTTGATCGTTATACAGTAACTATTACTGTCTCTTGTAACTATATTTAGCTTGAAATTTATTTTGTCTGATGTAAGAATGACTACCTCTATCTTTTTTAAGGATCTCATTAGCCTACATAATTGTTTTTATGCTTTCTTTTAGTTTATGTTTATCTTTAAAACAAAAAGTATCTATTGCCAGCAATAGAATTTCTATGGTTTCTAAAAAAAAGGAATTCAAATCAGTCTTAATAAATCTCCTTTACTCTACTAAAAATTTCATAGTAATGTATTCTCTGAAGGCTAAAAGTTAATTAACATAATTTGTGGTACTTGTAAAATGTTCCTTTAGTTATCTGAATGAGTTCTATTCTCATACTGCTAAAAATCACTTTCACAAAATTATAGCCCTTGCTTTGGAAACATTAAGCTTTAATTCTTCTTTCTAATAGCACTAAAAACAACATGGCCTGGTTCTGCTAAGATAATTACTGTCATATGACAATGAATCATGTTGCCTGAACATGGAGAAATTTTTATTTATTTTTTATTTTATTTTGCTTTTAGCTTATCTAAAGTGATCTCAAATCTTTGGGGCCTAGAATGTTAGAGTATGCTCCTTAAATCCTAGTAAATATTATCAAACTCACCTGATGGATTTTCTCACAGGTCCTGATACTTGTAGTGATAAGAAGCTAGTTCTTAAAACCTGTATCAGAGAAGGTGGGTTCATTGTTCTTAATAGCCGCATAGTGAACCCACCTTCTCTGACCCATTTTGGATGGAGCTAGAAGGAATTATGTTAAGTGAGCTAAGTCAGAAAGACAAAGATGAGTATGGGATAATCCCACTCATAAACAGAAGTTGAAAAAAAAAAAAACAGTTGAGAAAGAAGAACAGAAAGGAAAACTCAAAGCAGGAGCTGACTGGGTTTGGAGTAGGGCACCAAAGTAAAAACTCTCTGGGTGGAGGGTGAGAGTGGATGTTCAGCATCATTGGGGGGGTGAAGGGGGGAATGGGATGGGATACAGACTTTTGGTGGTGGGAATAGTGTTTATGTACACTCCTAATAACTTGCAGTCATAGAAATCACTATTTAATTAACATGAGAGGGAAAAGTTAATTGAATGTCTCAAACTTTTTAATGCACAGATTAAAAAAATCTATATCAGAGTCTATATTTTGGATCCAAAGAGAATCAAAGGCTGAATGAAAATCAGCAAATATCAATAAATTATTGCACCAACAGATTTTTCTTTCTTCTTATTTTTCTCCTTATATTTACTTATTTGTGATTTAATACTGATTTACAAAATTATGAGAAAACAGGTATATAATTACACATCATTGCCACCACCCAGAGTTCTGTGTCCCCATTCCCTCCATTTGAAACTACATTAGCTCTCCCAAAGTCACAAATGTGGATTGACTATTATTTCTATGGCTATCTCTCTATATTTATATATATTTGCCCATTTTTTTTCTAGGGTCCTGCCTTCTTTTCCTTTCTAAGTCACACCTACGTCTATTACTAATTCTGAATGTCCTTCTTTTTTCCTATTCTCTTTCCAGGTCCTGATGCAATTGGAGTTCAGAGTCCTCTGGCTATCTTCCCTTAACATTTCTCTCCCTCTGGGAGTATGGGCAAAAGTAGTTCTTTATGGGCTACAGAAAGTGGGAGTTCTAGCTTCTTTAATTGCTTCTCTACTGGACATGGACATTGACAGGTCAATCCATACTTCCAGCCTATTTCTATCTTTCCCTAATGGGGTAAGGCTCAGGAGACATGAGGTTCTGAGACACGCTGGTGAGGCAGTCTGCTCTGAGAGGTCAGGATGGAATCATAGCAGCATCTCATTAACAGATTTTTCCATGAGATATGAACAGGAGAATCACCATAATTATTACCTTAATAATTTCAGATTTATTAAGAAGGAAGCTGATGTGCAACTTACTTGAATGTTTAACATGTTATTTGCTAAAATAGGAAGTCAATAGAGATCTACATTTTAAAAAGAAGATAGATTATATCATTGACCAAGCAAACAAGTGTATCGAAGAGTAGACTCACATTCTTGGAAATCTCTGTAGATGGAAAATATTCCCTGGGTACTTAGTTTTTCTAGAGGTTTTCATATACCATTAGGAGAATTTCAGAATCCAGATATTTTTAAAAAACACTTTAGGGGGCCAGGTGGTCATGCACCTGGTTGAACCACAATGCTCAAGGAACTAGGTTCGATTCCTGATCCCTACCTGCAAGGGGAAAGCTTTGCAAGTATTGAAGCAGTGCTGCAGGTGTCTCTCTGTTTCTTTCTTTCCATCTCCTCCTCCCTCTAGATTTCCAGTTGTCTCTACCCAATAAATAAATATGAGATATAATTGAAAAAATTTTTAAAAATTCTAAAAAACACTTCAGCATTTCATGAGTTTAAGATAATAAGCATATTCATCAAATGTCATTTCCATTTTTAACTTCCCTCAGTTGAGTCTCAGCATGAGATTTTTACTTAAAGAAAAACAATTATTTTATAAACTTTGTACGAAAAGTGTCAGAGCAGGATTTGTATTCATTCTCTACACTTAGAAGCTAACATTTACGGGTGACTTTCCACCTGCTCAGCATTATATAGAGCATATTGTATGCTTCTCTCATTCAACCCTCAAATCACCAGGGAGGAGGTTCTATTTATTATTGTCACTTTATAGATCTAGTTTGGAGCTTGACAGGTTAACCCAGAGCCTGGCTTTCTCATAATTTCTGTAAAGGAAAAAAGTACGAATCTATATGAAACATTGCATATGGAGGAGGCACTGACAAATTTAGTTTCTGTCAGTGCTATTAGTAGTATAGTTGATTCCTTTCAAAAAAATCAAGGGTGCAAGGCAGTGGTGGGGAACATCTAGCTCATAGACTACATATGACTTATGAAATCATTTGGTCTGGTCTTGCTAAGACAAATACGGGTGGCACTCAAGTTTCAATAAATCTAAGAGATTTTTTATAGTGACATAAAATGCTAATTTTAAGTTGATAACTTTGTATGACATTGTAAATATCCAGATGGGGGGCCAGGCACCTGGTTAGGTACACACACTACAGTGCACAAGGGCCCAGGCTCAAACCCCTGATCCCCACCTGCAGAAGACTTCACTAGTGGTGAAGCAGGGCTACAGGTGTCTCTCTGTCTCTTTCCTTCTATCTCCCACTCCCCTCTCAATTTCTCTCTGTCTCTATGTAGTAAATAAATAAATAAAATGTTATAAATAAATAAATACCCAGATGGCCCTTGGCAGAAAAAATGTTCCCCATGCCTAGCAAAGAATTGTTAGTAGATAGTCTCTTCCCCTTTTTGTTCTAGTGACCTATTTCACTATCCCTTAAGTATTTCTCATAGTAACAAAATTTGAAACCTAAAATACATGTCAAAGAGGAATAGAAAAGTTAAGTACTCATACAATTTAACACTACAAAGAAGGTTAAAATGAATATGATTATATTTCCTAGACCTACAAACTACTTTGACATGAATAAATTTTAACTTTAATTGTTTATGAAATGGTGAGACAGAGTGAGAGAACACATAGCCCTGTTCCACCATCTATGGACAGTCTCTATTGCTCTCATATGGTGCTGAAGATCAAATCCAGGGTTCATGCTAGGCAGGTTTTCTACTAATGAACCACTTCCCTAAACCCACATGGGTAAATAAAAAGCCAAATATTGTTGGCCTATTATATTTGCCCATTGATAGTTATAGAAATTAGAAATATTATTTCCCACAAGACAATGCTTAACCACCAGGCCCTTAGCAACCCTTTCAACAGGGCAGTCATCAACCTGATCAGGCTAATCTTTTTCCAAAGTGATTCTTCATCCCTGACTGCTTTTACCCCATCTATGAGTCAAGAAAAAGGCATTAAAAGAAGAAGATAAGATGCTTTTCAGACTTTACAGGCTTTCTACTTTCAGCTGGAGATGGGAATGAAGAGACTAGAGTTTGGAGAGAGGACAAACTGAAGTCATGGTAACAATACCCATCTCAGATTTCTAGATTTCATAAAAATCACTGAGATAACTATCTAGGTTAACCAAGACTTGAAGGTCAATATGGGGAAGAAGTCCTACCAGATTTTTTTTTTTAAAGTAGGTAAGAGGGAGTCGGGCTGTAGCGCAGCGAGTTAAGCACAGGTGGCGCAAAGCACAAGGACCGGCATAAGGATCCCGGTTCGAACCCCGGCTCCCCACCTGCAGGGGAGTCGCTTCACAGGTGGTGAAGCAGGTCTGCAGGTGTCTATCTTTCTCTCCTCCTCTCTGTCTTCCCCTCCTCTCTCCACTTCTCTCTGTCCTATCCAACAACGACAACAACAATAATAACTACAACAATAAAAAACCAAGGGCAACAAAAGGGAATAAATAAATAAAATAAATATTAAAAAAAAAGTAGGTAAGAGATGAAAAGGAATCAGAATAGATGTTTATTTAATTAATTTTGTTGTTACTCAGACTTCATTGCTCTCAGCCAAATTTTTCGGAGAGAATGAAAGACACAGGGAGAGAAGGAAAGATACAGCAGTAACAAAGCTTCCACAAATGTGGCAGGAGTGGGAACTTGCCACAAGTGACTTGAGCTTGAGCTATTTTATTTGCCCCACAATAGGTATGTAAATTTGCAATGATGGTTTTAGTATTAAATCTTCTTTTCTTGAATTCCTCACTGATCCAATCTTGTGATACAACATGATTTAATTCATTAGTTTTTATTTGACTGAGAAAAAGTTGTATGGAAATCAAAGAAAATATCTGAAAAAATGCAAATGAATCTCACATAAGAAAAACACTAAAGCATTTGTCAGTGGCCATAACTGTTGGCATGGATGACTAAGTTTTATTTCCTGAATCCCCAAAATGATTACTCTATCTATGTTTTATGACTCTTAAAATTGAATGCTAGAATTTATATAATAACATTGTGGAATAGCTTTGAGTTTGCTAGAATTTATATTTCAAAAATCCATTATCTGAAAGTGATATATATCTTTTATCTGTAACACATTGTCCAAAATGGAAATTTTATAATTTTTATAATATATATATATATATATACAGGCAGAAAGGATGAAAGAGATGACAGCAATGAAGTTTTCTCTGTTGCAGTGGGGGCAGTCTTAAACCTGGGTTGCACATAGGGCAAGGCAGCATACTTATCAAGTGAACAATTTTGTCAGCTCTTGTGGTGATGTATTATTATTGGCATATAAACCTACCACTTATGACAAATCATTTCCATCACTAGAAGATTATTGAAACCTGATGATTTAGATTTCTGGTTGTGAGTTTCAGGTTTTGAGGCATTATGAAGAATTTCAAAAGCATAAAAGAATAACTGCTTAAAAAAATTAAAAAAATAAAAAAATAAAAGAATAGCTGCATAAAGACTTGTCCTAAACTACTTCCTAGAAAGAAAATATTGCTATTAACTTGACAAAGAATTGACACTTAAAGGTTATTGTTAAACATTTTTACAATATAATATAGTTTAAGTGCTTTGATGAGAAACTCCCTATGCTTAACACATAATTGTAGAAAGTAAATTTGAAGAGACATAAAATGAGCTAGAGTTAGTAAATGGCATGGAAAAAATTAAACTTTATTACTTGTAAAAATGCACATTAAGATAACAGCCACAGCTTTTATAGTCTTAGAATTATTAAAAAGTCAAAAGAATTAAAAAAAATAAGGCATAGTGCCCTATGCTTAGGTAAGTGCCAGAAAATTATTTTCATAGATTTTACTAAAAACAATATTGAGATAACCTTTATTATAGCTATTTGGCAAATAACTAGAGTTACAAAAACACTCATAACTTTAGATTTAAATTAGTATTCATAAAGTTAAGTGTATGTAGTTGTCTATCATAATACGGCTTATTATAGTAAAAATGAGGAACATTTGATAACTGAAAATTAGCGATAGCCAGTTTGAATTTATTATCTTCAGTACAGTCATAAAATGGTCACTGATTTCAACAGTAAAAGGCTAGGATTAAATAATAGGTAATTAAATAAAGTGATACTAAGTGTAAAAATTAGATTCAAATTTGGATAAAAAAACTGCAACAATTTAGATTAAAATAAACAAGAACTTAAAAAACACACAGAAAAAACAGTGGAAGGAAGCATCTGAATAAACTAAAATTGACTCACCTTAAGAAAGTAAAAACTCTGATTTTGTCACTCATTAGGTGAAATAATACACACAGATTGAGGTCCAACTAGAGACACTGGGGAAATGGGTCAACTGGTAAAGCATCAGACTTGCATGCCTGAGGTTCCTGTTTTGATTCCAGCACTGCATATACCAGAGTGTTGCTCTGACTCTGCTTACTCTCTCACGTTTCTTGTGAAACTCTTTCATATATAACAAAGAAAATAAATATTTAAAAATATTCGGCTAAATACTAAGGTTGCATGTAACAATATTTTTCCCAAGGCCATACTGCAGTCCTCTTTCTTTTTTTTTTTTTAAATTTATTTATTTTTATTTAAGAAAGGAGACATTAACAAAACCATAGAATAAGAGGGGTACAATTCCACACAATTCCCATAACCCGATCTCCATATCCCATCCCCTCCCCTGATAGCCTTCCTATTCTATATCTCTCTTGGATTATGGATCCAGGGTCATTGTGGGTTGCAGAGGGTGGAAGGTCTGGCTTCTGTAATAGCTTCCTCACTGAACATGGGCTTTGACTGGTCGATCCATACTCCCAGTCTGCCTCTTTCTTTCCCTAGTAGGGTGGGGCTCTGAGGAAGTGGAGCTCCAGTACATATTGATGGGGTCGTCTGTCCAGGGAAGTCTGGTCAGCATCTTGCTGGCATCCGGAACCTGGTGGCTAAAAAGAGAGTTAACATACAAAGCCAAACAAATTGTTGAACAATCATGGACCCAAAGACTGGAATAGTGCAGATGAAGTGTTGGGGTGTATTCCCTGCATGCTCTTGTGTACTTGTGCTTTCAGGTATATATTTTTCCCCTAGTTTATGGGCATGGGTGAACCTATGCTCTATCTCAGGGGACCTGGACTATATCTAGGTATGGGGACTTTGTTGGGGAGTGGACCACCTGGAATGGAATTAGAGAATACTATGAAAGGAAAGGTCTTATCCGAGTGATAGAGCTGAAGGGTTGTCATTCCATACCTGAAGTCTCTGTTCACAGTCTGAAGTGAAGCATCCTCCACTCATTGTGTTGATTACGTTGCGATCCGCGGATGCAATATTGTTTGATTTGAATTGAGAGCAGCATGCAGAAAAGTGGGCCCCACCCTAAGGTTCCAGGACTGGGGGAAATATATGCTCTATAGTGGAAATGCGAGGTTCCTGCTGTCTTAGGGTTCAAGAAGACAATGGATAGTTATTGTTATCGTCACATTATTTGATGATAGGGTTAACTTTGGAAAGTCCCTTTGTTAGGGTTTGGGGTATAATACACAGCATCTTGTATATAGCTGTGCTACCGGTTGCTTCTGTTCTCCCTGGTCTAGGCTTTTGGGAGAGACAACATATCAAAGGTAGCCTATGTATTAAAAAGACTTAGTCTGTGTTTTAAGAAGTTCTAGAGATATGGTCAATTTTTCGCCTCTCATATTAATTAAATAGTGGTTTATATAATGTTTACACTTTAATAGGATTGTACATAAACACCACTCCCACCACCAAAAGACTGTGTCCCATACCCCCCACCCCCCACACCCTCCACCCCCACGGCGTGCCGGGAAGCCCAATGGCCACCCTCCCCTTCACCACAGTGTTTTTACATTGGTGACCTGCTCTAGATTTAATCAGATCCTGCTTTTAGTTTCCCTTTCTGTTTTTTTTCAACTTCTGTTGATGAGTGGGGACATCCCATACAACTCCAAATGGATCAAAGACATGGATGTCAGACCAAAAACTATCAAATACTTAGAGGAAAACATTGGTGAAACAATTTCCCACCTAAACCTCAAGGACATCTTTGATGAAACAAACCCAATTGCAAGGAAGACTAAAGCAGAAACAAAAACCAATGGGACTACATCAAATTGAAAAGCTTCTGCACAGCCAAAGAAACTATCACACAAACCAAGAGACCCCTCACAGAATGGGAGAAGATCTTCACATGCCAAACATCAGACTAGACTGATCACCAAAATATACAAAGAGCTCAGCAAACTTAGCACCAAAAAAGCAAATGACCCCATCCAAAAATGGGCAGAGGATATGAACAAGACATTCGCTTCAGAGGAGATCCAAAAGGCTAACAAACATATGAAAAACTGTTCCAGGTTGCTGATTGTCAGATAGATGCAAATAAAGACAACAGTGTGATACCACCTCAGTCCTGTGAAAATGGCATACATCAAAAAGGACAGCAGCAACAAATGCTGGAGAGGCTGTGTGAACAGAGGAACCCTTCTACACTGCTGGTGGGAATGTAAATTGGTCCAGCCTCTCTGGAGAGCAGTCTGGGGAACTCTCACAAGGCTAGACATAGACCTTCCATATGACCCAGTAATTCCTCTCCTAGGGATATACCCCAAGGATTCCATAATGCCCAACCAAAAAGATGTGTGTACATCTATGTTCATAGCAGCACAATTCATAATAGTTAAAACCTGGAAGGAACCCACGTGCCCAACAGCAGATAAGTGGCTGAGAAAGCTATGGTACATATACACAATGGAATACTATGCAGCTATTAAGAACAATGAGCCCACCTTATCTGACCCATCTTGGACAGAGCTAGAAGGAATTATGTTAAGTCAGCTAAATCAGAAAGATAAAGATGCAGTCCTCTTTCTGAAGGACTCTGACTCAGTGAAAAAAAACCTTGTCTTCCAAGAAAGCAGAATGTGAAAAATGTTGCTTTTTGAAACTAATAATAATACTCACTCTTTTTCTTATAAAGATTTGACAGTGAATCAGAAACAGTCATTTTTAACAAAACACATGCAGAGCTTCAGGCAAGAAACTTCTGGAAATATGATTTCATGTGGATCTTAACTTTGTGGATTCTGAGGAGAAAAAATTTGGGATCCACTTCCTGATTTTTCACTGTCTTTGAAGTCTTTTATCCACAATTCTGCTTTGCTCTGAGCCTATCAAAATATTGCTTCTATTACATCCTTGAATAACCCTATTTCTCATTTCTCTTGTGGCTACCCCAAGGTTCTTATGGTTTGTGATTTTTCAGGTTATAGTTTTTCCTGCTAGTAACTGTTGGCTAATCAAACTATAATCAGCCAAAGGTGATCAAAACAATAATGAGACTGTCTTCATGTGATGCCTTTGTCCTATGTATTTTGTACTTTTCCGGATACTTTTTTTTAAATTATTTTTTAAAATTATTGACACTAAGGTTATTTCTGGGGCTCAGTGCCCCCACTACAGATCTACTGAACATTTTTTCTTTCCTTTTTCTTTCTTTTTTCTTTTTTTCTTCTTTGCTTCTCTCTCTTTCTCTTTCTCCCTCTCTTATTCTCATTCTTTCCTTCTTTCTTCTTTTTTCTTTTTCCCTTTCTTTCTATCTTCTTTTTTTTTTTTTTTTAGATAAAACAGATAAATTGAGAGAGGATGGGGAGACTGAGAGTGAGAGGAAAGATACACACTTGCAGAACTGCTTCTGAAACATTCCCCCTGCAGGAGGGTCATGGGGGCACCAACCTGGATAGTTCAACTGGGTGTATGACCACCTGTTCCCCCAAGTATTGTTCAAAGAAAATTTTTTGTTTGTGATGTAGAGAAGTTAGGCACTTTTATTTTTTGCTTCAATTGATCATTTAAGTCTCACATTACATAAATACAGCAAAATACTACCTGCAATTATCTTTTCCTGGTAAAATTATGGTTGATTTATTATCCCTCCATGAGTTTTTCTCTTTTTAAAAAATCATTATACAAAAGTATGTTGCTTTTTAAATTAGAATTGTCAGCAGTTGGTATTTAAAACCTTTTTACAAAAATCTACTTACTACCAAATTGAATTTTTGATAATTATATTGCAGCATGGAAATGAAATGATTGCAGGACCTGGCTCAATAAGGGAGTATGAAGAGTTGCTTCCTCTAGTCAGATAATGCTAACAGTTACCATAATCTCTGACAAGTGAAGTTGGTTTCTGTCCTTGTTTACCATCTGTAGTCTTGTGACCCAGATGTGATAGTTCTGTATACTCTTTATTTTTTAAATCTTTTATTTATTATTTATTGGGTAGAGACAGAAAGAAATCATTAGGGTGGGTTGAGTGAGACAGAGAGAGACACCTGCAGCCCTGCTTCACCACTTGTGAAGCTTCCCACTTACATATGGGGACCAGGAGCTTAAATCTGGCCTTACACACTGTAATGTGTCTGTTTAACCAGGTACTCCACTACCCAGCCCTGTAAATCTTTATTTAGGAAGCTTGTTTTATTTTAGATGCTTTGCTTCAAAAGTCTGGAAGTCTTTGATTCAGAAATGATAGAGTATGGTCTGATCTTCAGCCCTCTTCAGTGTGTTCTAATAATTTATTAACACCCCTTACCCTGTTGGTAGCAAAAACGTAGAAGGATATTCTTGTGCTTTGATTGTATAAAAGAAAGGGATATTTCAGAAGTTTTATACTTAGTCTTATTCATTGTGGGACTTTATTCAAGTTCATTGTAAGTGCATTGCTTTTGAAGTTCACTGATACCCTCAGTTACAGTGAAAAAGAATGGGGCTGGATGGTGGAGTACCAAGTTTAGTGAACATGCTTAAGGATCTAAATTTGGATTCAAGCCACCAGACCCCACCTACAAGGGTGAAGTATCATAAGCAGTGAAGTGCTGCAGGTGTCTTTCTTTCTCTCTCCTTCTTTACCTCTCTCTATTCTCTCAGTTTCTCTTTGTTTCTATCAAATTAAATAAATAAGAAATAAAGTGAAGGGGATAAGAGAAAATTTTAAAAAGTGTGCCACGAAGGTAAAATGTTCTCTTTATATTGTGCTAATTGTACAATATAATGGTATTGACTACATTCACAATGTTGTATAGCTACACAAGTTGTGTTTCCAAAACTTTTCCAGCATCTCCAAACAGAAACTCTGAGTCCCTTCGTAACTGTCCATCCTTTCTGCCTTGACCTTTAGCAATCTCTAAACTGCTTGTAGTCTCTGAATTTATTTATTGATTCCAGATATTTATTAATTTAATTTATTGTCCATATGTATTAAGGACAATGTATTTTATTTCACACTGATTTTAAGACTCATCCATATTGTTGCACATATTCTACTTCATTTCCTTTTACTACTGAGCATCATTTTATATGTATATTTCATTCTGTTTAGTCATTCACCTATTATTATACAAATGAATTTTTATTTTCACCTTTGACTATTAGTTAGACCATAAACTATCAAATACTTAGAGGAAAATATTAGTTAGACCATAAACTATCAAATACTTAGAGGAAAATATTGGTAGAACTCTTTTCCATATAAATTTTAAAGGCATCTCTGATGAAACAAATCCAATTACAAAGAAGACTAAATAAAAAATAAATCAATGGGACTACATCAAGTTAAAAGGCTTCTGTGCAGGAGGCCGGGTGGTAGTGCAGTGGCTTAAGCACACATGACGCAAAGCACAAGTACTGGCATAAGGATCTGGATTTGAGCCCCTGGCTCCCCACCTTCAGGGGTGTTGCTTCACAAGCAGTGAAACAGGTCTTCAAGTGTCTTTTTGTCCCCCTCTCTGTCTTCTCCTCCTCTCTCGATTCCTCTCTGTCTTATCCAACAACAACAACAATGGCATCAATAACAATAGCAACAACTAGGCAACAAAAATGGGAAAAATGGCTTCCAGGAGCAGTGAATTCGTAGTGCAGGCACCAAGCCCCAGTGATAACCCTGGAGGAAAAAAAAAAAAAAAAAGCTTCTGCACATCGAAAGAAACTACCACTACCCAAAAAAAGAGATCTTCTACAGAATGGGATAAGATCTTAACATGCCATACATCAGACAAGAAGTTAATAACCAAAACATATAGAGTTCATCAAACTCAGCAACAAGAAAACAAATGACCCCATCCAAAAATGAGGAGGGGGTATAAACAGAATATTCTCCATAGAAGAGATCCAAATGGCCAACAAACATGAAAAAATGCTCCACGTCATTGATGGTCAGATAAATGCATATAAAGACAACAACAAGATACTACTTCACTCCTGTGAGAATGTCAGACATCAGAAAAGGTAGCAGCAACAAATGCTGGAGAGGTTGTGGGGTCAAAGGAACCCTCCTGCCCTACTGGTGAGAATCAATTGGTCCAACCCCTGTGGAGAGCAGTCTGGAGAACCCTCAGAAGGCTAGAAGTGGACCTACTCTATGACCCTGTAATTCTTCTCCTGGGGATATATGCTAAGGAATCAAACACACCCATCCAGAAATATTTGTGTGTACCTCTGTTCACTGCAGCACAATTTGCAAGAGACAAAACCTGGAAGCAACCCAGGTGTCCAACAACAGATGAGTGGCTGAGTAAGTTGTGGTCTATATATACAATGTAATACTACTCAGCTATTAAAAATGGTGAATTCACCTTCTTCTCCTCATATTGGATGGGGCTTGGAGAAATTATGTTAAGTGAGTTAAGTCAGAAAGAGAAGAATGAATATGGGATGATCTCATTCGTAGGCAGAAGTGAAAAACAAGATCAGAAGGGAACTTGGACTGGAGTTGGTGTATTGTACCAATATAATAGTCTCTGGGTGGGTGGGGGAGGAGGGTTCAGGAACTGGAATATGATGGTAGAAGAGGACCTAGAGAGGGTTGAATTGTTATGTGGAAAACTGAGAAATGTTACATATATGCAAACTACTGTATTTACTGTTGACTTTAAACCATTAATCCCCCAATGAAGAAATTTTAAAACATATGTTTCTATGAACAATGCCTAATAAATATCTGTTAGAGTCTTCGTTTCCAATTATTTTGGATTAATTTCTAGGAATATAATTATGTAGCCATATGACAGTTTTCTGCTTAACTTTTTGAGTAATTGCCACAGTTTTATTCAGTGACTGCATCACTTTGCATTTCATTTGCCAATTTTAAGGACACTAATTTAGGCATGGAAGCAAATTTGGGACTTGATTCTTAATCCCAGATCTTCAGAGGGATTTGATTTATTGGTTAACAAATCTAACACTGTGACATATCTCATTCTCTGACACATCATTTTCTCTTTACTCCTAGATTACAAACATCAACTACCTCTGAGGACATGTAAGGAAATTAATAAATCATTTGCCACTTGTAGACTACTTTTTGAGTATTCTGGTATTTTCAAGAGCTACAATCTTTTTAACTGGATTTCAAGATGGACTAATAAATATGTACATCCAACTCCAAATTTATAAAGAAGATTGCAATGATATATAATATAAGCTATATTATTAAATATAATTTAATATATCCTAATTACATAGCATATCAAATAAAATAATTTTACAGTTCATTATTGTAAAAATCACCTAAAATATAAATTCTTTATATTACATGTAGTGAAATATGGTTATGCTATCTACTTGGGAAGCTTCAAGAATAATTCCCATTTTGTTAATATTTTTAAAGAAAGAGTTGTGTTTTAAGATGAGTTAAGTTTGGTTCCTAACAGAATATAACCTCTTTTCCTAAAAAGCAAACAAGTATTTCCAGATGGCTGTTCTCTATTTTACTTTTAATCATTCTTGGCATTTGTCAGAGGGGTGTTTCAAGTATTAAATTAGTAAATTCAGTTGTCATACAATCTAGTTTGCAGCAACATACCTAAGAAGCATGACATATCCAAATACTGAGGGTATTTACTTCCTGTATTCTTGGCTATTACTGTTTTATCACCCTGGTCTTATGATCGTCTGTGCAGGATACTGGTAAAGCTGCATGTTTCTCATGTACCAGCTTCCCTGGAGAATTGTCACATTTCAGATGGAATTGCTTGGAAAAGTCAACATCCACTTTCTCTCACACTAGTATTCCAAAGGCAAAGTGCCAGGAAGCTTCCATTTCCTTTTCTAGATTCATCTTCTTATGTTTTGCCTTGAAACCTCTGTATTTTACATATCCAGATCAATAAAACCTCTGGTTTCTGATAAGCTTAATTATTACATATTTCATTTCTCTGCTGCTTTCACCTGCCTCAGGCTAATTGGGACCATGAAGCAAAATGGAATTGTCAGGGATTCTCTTCCAGAAAATTCTTGCTCTTCCTTCTGGTAACACTCTTTCTCTAACCCTTCAATATTTCAGCACTATTTCCTGTGGTTCTCCGACTTTTGTAATGAGTCCCTTTGTAAATAAAGCCTCCCTGAATTAGTTTAACATGGTTGTCTTTTTGGGGGGGAGGAGTTGGGAAGGAACTCTGAATTATTGTGCAAGAAAATGGTTTGGCTAGACCTATGTCTTTAAATAAAACTCACCTGGCTAAATTTAGGATTGCATATCTTGGGTTGTGACAGTTCTGGGTGATATTATTTATTTCAATAGATGTCATGAAATTCTCAAAATGGTTTCAAATGTAATTCAAAACCAAAATCTTGACATTTAGCACTGTCTCAGGTGGGAGTAAAGAAGTGTGGTTGTTAGAATTATTGGCTCAGTCATTCCTGAGTTGATAATTGGCCATTAAAAGAGGTCCATTCTGGGAGGCTGGGCATGAGGCCAAGGAGTAGCAAATGCTCATGCCCAAGAATGAGTTCCAGGAAGATAATAGAAAATATTGAGCATTGTGAATTGGATAGTGGTTGCTTTGCCTTGGACATTTAAATTCAAATTTAAAAAAACTAGCAAAACTTGCAAAAACTAAGCTATACATTTTTTAAATGAAAGCATAGGTGATTTTTCTTTTTTATTCAAGCACAGCTGCAATGAAAAGCAATGACATTTTTACCAGTAATTGTAAATGAAGCAAGTCTCAGGTAGGAGAGAGAGGGCATTATCATAAGGAAGGGGTAAAGGGTCCTTTGGGGGGGGGGGCTCTGTATTAATTTCCAGAGCCATTATAGTAAAATGTCTTAGAGTAGGAGATTTAAACAACAGATTTTTTTTTAATGATTAAGAAGGTTGATCACCTTTTCAGATTTCTATTACACTATGAAAAGATAGAAACAGGCTAGTAGTATGGATCAACCTGTCAATGCCCATATCCAGTGGAGATGCAATTACATCAGCAAGAACTCCCAACTTCTCCATCCTCCCCAAAATTTAGGTCTATACTACCAGAGGGGTAAATGATAGGGGAAGTAAACCAAAGGGCTCTGCACCCCCATTCCACTATGACCTGAAGCAATTGTCACTAGAAATCTTGGTTTTTTAATTGGTTTATTAGTGATTTAATACTAACTTACAAAATTATAAGATAAGAGAGGTATAATCCCACACCTTTCCCACTGAGTTCTGTGTAGTCATTCCATCCATTGGGAATTGCAGTAGTTCTCCAAAGATCATAGATATTGGGTTGACTATTATTTCTTTTTTTATTAGTTATTTATTATTGATTTGCAAAATTATGAGATAACATGGGTATAATTCCATATCATTCCCACCAGAAAAATTTGGTGTCACCCATTGGAAACTATAGCAATTCTCCCAAGGTTACAGATATAAGTTGACGATTATTTCTATAGCTATCTATCTCTTGTTATATATATTTGGCAGTTTTTTCTATGGTCCTGCCTCTATTCCTTTCTCTTTTAAATTTAAGTTATTTGTAAAATAAAAAACAGAAAATATCAACAGAACCACACTCCCAGACTGTCTCTATCTTTCCCTACTGGGGCAGGACTCTGGAGACGTGAGGTTCCAGGATATATTGGTGAAGTCATCTGTCTGGGGAAGTCAGGTTGACATCATAGGGTTGGTCTTTTTGTATTTATAAATCTGGGTGATAGTTCTGCCTCTTGAATAAGAATATTCTGATGGTTTCCTAAGTGAGGGAAATTCTCAGCTAAAATTGCTCTAAAAATGGACTTTGGGCCTTTGGCCTTGTTCTCCTCTTCAGATATATCTATCACTCTTATATTCAATCTTTTGATGGAGTCTGCAATTTCACAGAGAGTTGTTTCAGTCTTTCTAAACCATTTCTTTTCCTCATCTTTGAACTGAAAGAGTGGGCTGGCCCTATCTTCTAGATTGGAGATTATTTCTTCTGAATGTGTGGATCTACTTTCTTTTTTTTTTTTTTTCCTCCTCCAGGGTTATTGCTGGGCTCGGTGCCTGCACCATGAATCCACCGCTCCTGGAGGCCATTTTTTTCCCTTTTTTGTTGCCCTTGTTGTAGCTTCGTTGTGGCTATTATTATTGCCCTTGTTGACGCAATTCATTGTTGGATAGGACAGAGAGAAATGGAGAGAGGAGGGGAAGACAGAGAAGGGGAGAGAAAGATAGACACCTGCAGACCTGCTTCACCACCTGTGAAGCGACTCCCCCGCAGGTGGGGAGCCGGGGGCTCGAACCGGGATCCTTACGCCGGTCCCTACGCTTTGCGCCGCATGCGCTTAACCCACTGCGCCACCGCCTGACCCCCATGGATCTACTTTCTAAGCCTTCTACCTGGGCATATATTGCAGTTAAAGTGTCTTTTACTCCATGGAGTTCTGACTGAAGTTCTTCTTTTAAGATTTGAAGATTCTTTTTTTTTTCCCACCACCAAAAGACTGTGTCCCATCCCCACCACCAACCCCTGCCCCCCCACCCTCCGCTGTGCCAGGAAGCCCCATGGCCACCCTCCCCTTCACCACAGTGTTTTTACATTGGTGCCCTGCTCTCGATTTAATCAGATCCTGCTTTTTTCTTCTTCTCTACCTCATCTTACTGGTTTAACCCCTATGATTCTCTCTAAACCTGTAATTCCATGGATTTCCTCTGTTTTATTTCTCTGTTTTATTTACTTTATGTCTGCCTGATATGGCATAGTTAGCTGTTTAGTAGTTTCTCTGTTTGCACATTTTTTTTTGTGATGGCTATTGATGGCCAGCAGGTGGTGCTTTTGTGATCTCTAGGTTTCTCTTGTTTGTATGATCTGTGGGATGGGGTGGGGAGGGTGGTTGCTTTGGGTGGTCTTGTGGTCACAAATGCCCTATTTTATGTTGTGTCCTTGCCTTAAATTCAGAAGGCTAAAGCCCCCCTGAGTCAAAAATTGAGAGGTTTTCAGCCCCTGTCTCTTTTCTTCTGGAAGTAGGAACAATGTTACTAGCTGAACTTAAAGCAAAATCACCAAAATGGTGCAGCTCAGCACCCATGCCACCCAGAGCTCTGATTTGACTTTGTTGTTTTTCAGCCTGTGCCCATGCCCCTTTTTGCTCCAACTGCATGCAAGCACCCATCTGCTGCTGTAGAACTTTCAGCTGTAGATTATTACTTCAGTTGGGTCTCTTGTATTTATTTGTTGTCTTGCGGGGAGAGGTGATTTTGTCCTCCAGTTATTCCATGGCCATGCCTCCTAGGAGTTGACTACTTTTTCTATATATATATATACCCATTTTTGTCTATGGTCCTGCCTACTCTTCTTTTCTAAGTCACACCTACTACTTGTGAGTGTCCTTGTGGGTTTTGTTGTTGTTGTTGTTGTTTTTCCTCTTCTTTCTCTAGATCCTGATGGAATGGGAGTTCAGAGACCTCTTTATATCTTCCCTTAACATTTAACATTTGCCTCTCTGGAAGTGTGGACCAAAATTCTTTATGACGTGCAGAAGGTAAAAGGTCTGGCTTCTAGAGTTGCTTCTCAACAGGAGGTTGTCAGGTTGATCCATACCTCAAGACTGTTTCTGTCTTTCCTTAGTAAGTTAGGACTCTGGAGAGGAGAAAGTCCTGGACACATTGGTGAGGTTGTCTGCCCAGGGAGTTCAGGATGAAGTCATAGTAGCACCCACAACTTGGTAGCCTAAATGCAGTAAGATATAAATTAAGACAAAATATTTAATGAACAGGAAACATAAAGTAGGAATAGAGCAGGTGGAAATAGGGGTGTTAGGATGAATAGAAGACAGGAAGTCTAATGCTCCTAGGGGCCCATGACTGTGGTGATTTTTACTGAGGCTTGATAGCTAAACTGCAGGTGGACTAAAAATATTGTCTGTGAAATAATATCAGAGTTGAGTATAGGAATGGGATTTTTTAAAAGGCAGTAGATAATTACTATTATAACCAAGTTGGTTGGAATCTTGTTTTTCTTTGAAAATCCCATGGTTGGATTTACCTTACTATACTCGGCCTCACCTTACTTTGTGTCATTTAACAATATCTACTAATAACAATATCTTAGATAGTGACAGGACAAAATGATAGTGATCCATCTGGTCTAAGGTTGTAGGTAACAGCATTAAAAAACAACAATAAGGAGTTGGGCAGTAGTGCAACAGGTTAAGTGCACATGGCACAAAACACAAGGACAGGTGTAAGGATCCCAGTTTGAGCTCCCAGCTCCCCACCTGCAGGGGAGTCACTTCACAGGTGGTGAAGCAGGTCTACAGGTGTCTATCTTTCTCTCCTCCTCTCTGCCTTCCCCTCCTGTCTCTATTTCTCTCTATCCTATCTAAAAATGACAACATCAATAACAACAATAATAACTACAACAATGAAAAACAATAAGGACAACAAAAGAGAAAATAAAGAAATATATAAAAACAATAATAATAAAAGGTGTAGTTTGCTATATATAGACTCCACTAGATTAAGACATTTTCCATCTGTTCTCATTTTTTGTAGGGTTTTGATCATGAAAGGATGCCAGATTTTGTCAAAGGCTTTTTCTGAATTTATTGAGATAATCATGTGGTTTTTTGATTTTTCTGTTATTGATGTGGTGGAACATATTTATCAATTCACATATATTAAACCAGCCTAGAATTCCTAGGATAAATGCCACTTGCTTGTAATGTGCATTCTTTTTAATATACTGTCATATCTAGTTGGTTAGATTTTGTTCAATATTTTAGCATCTATGTTCATCAGATATTGGCCTTTAGTTTCCTTTTTGTTTTTGTAGTTGTATTTTTTTCTGTCTGCTTTTGGTATCAGGGTCATGTTGGTTTCATAAAAGCTATAAAGGAATATTCTTGTGTTTTCAATCTTTTGGAAGAGCTTTAAAAGTATAGATATTAACTCTTCCTTGAAGCTTTTGTAGAATTCATTTTGTAAAACCGTCTGGCCTAGGACTTTCGTTGTTGGGAAGGTTCTTAATAACTGTTCCAGTTTCTTTGACTGTGATTTGTCTGTTAATATTTCTAGTTTCTCTTGGTTCAACTACAGAAGCCAGACCTTCAACCTTCTGTACCCCATAATGACCATGGGTTGATACTCCCAGAAAGTTAAAGAATAGGAAAGCTATCAGCTATCAGGGGGATGGGATATGGAGTTCTGGTGGTGGGAATTGTAGCCCCTCTTATCCTATGGTTTTGTCAGCATTTCCGTTTTATAAATAAAAATTAAAAAAAAATTGGAAGGTTGTATGCTTCTAGAAACTTTTTTATTTCCTCCAGATTTTCTAGTTTGGTGGCATATAGTTGATCTCTCTCTCTCTCTCTCTCTCTCTCTCTCTCTCTCTCGATTCTGGCCAAGGATTTGTCAATTTTGTTTATCCTTTTTGAAGAACCAACATTTAGCTTTATTGTGAACATAGCTTCTCTATGGTTCTCTTATTTTTGATGTTATTAATTTCTGTCCTAATATTAAGTATTTCAGTCCTTCTGGTTGCTTTAAGATCCTTTCTTCTTCTTCTTCTTCTTCTTCTTCTTCTTCTTCTTCTTCTTCTTCTTCTTCTTCTTCTTCTTCTTCTTCTTCTTCTTCTTCTTCCTCTTCCTCTTCTTCTTCTTCTTCTTCTTCTTCTTCTTCTTCTTCTTCTCCTCCTCCTCCTCCTCCTCCTCCTCCTCCTCCTCCTCCTCTTCCTCCTCCTCCTCCTCCTCCTCCTCCTCCTCCTCCTCCTCCTCCTCCTCCTCCTTCTTCTTCTAAGTCCTAAGGTGTATAGCCAGGTTGTTAAGCTTTTGTCTTGGTTCCTAATGTGTGTCTGTATGGCTATGAACTTACCTTTAAATATTGTTTTAGATGTGCCCAAAATATTTTGATGTTTTGTGTCTTCATTTTTATTTGATTCTAGAGACATTTTAATTTCTTCCTTAATTTCCTCTTTGACCCAGTAGTTGTTAAATAGTGTACTGTTGAGCTTCCACATTTTGGGATTTTTATTAGTTTTCTATTTGTTGTTAAATGTTAGTTTAATTCCACTGTGGTCTGAGAAGATACTTAGGATGCTTTCAATGCTCTTGAATTTGTTAGCACTGTCTTTGTGGCCTAACATATGGTTAGGCCACAATGTCCCGTGTGACCTTGAATAGAATGTATATTCCTGTTTCTTGTCTTGAAGGACTCTGAAAATGTCCAGTAGATTTATTCTATCTAATTTTTCATTTAATTCTCCTGTTTATTCTCTGCCTAGATGATCTTCCAATTTGAGAAAGTGGGATGTTGAAGTTTCCTACTACTGTTGTGTTGCTATTGATATAATTTTATATCTTTCAGTAGATGTTTGAGGTAATTATCCAGATGTTTGTGGTATTTAGATGATGTATTGAGGTATTTAGATGTATGTGATATTTAGATGGTCTCCCATTTGGTGCATAGATGTTAATATTTGTTAAGTCCTCTTTGTTGACTGATCCTTTGATCATAATGTAATGTCCATCCCTGTTTTTGTTACTTTATTTATTTTAAAATTTATTGTGTCAGATATGAGAATAGCTGTTGCTGCCCCTTTTTTGTTGTCCATTAGCCAGCATGATAATTTTCCAACCTTTCACTTTAAGACTGTGTTTGTCCTGTTAAGTGGGATTCATGCAGACAACATATGGTTGGGTTGTATTTTCTGATCCATTTTCCTACTCTGTGCCCTTTAATGGGCAAATTCGGGTAATTGGAATTTGCCGATATTATGGATTTAAGATATTTCAGCATCATTATTCTAAACTTTACTGAGTGTTCTGATACACAGCATATTTTTGGTGATGTTGTTATTGTTTATAGGAAACCTTTAGAACTCTTTCGTTATGCTGCTGAGAATTTGGCTGTGACTTACTTTTCCCACAGGTCTTGATGACTTTTTAACTATATGTAGACTTTTTTCCAATATGTGTGCATGTGTCTGTCATCTGTCACTGTACTTCCACACTTTCTTTTCTTATAAAACACCAGTCATATTGAATTATGGCCCACCCTACTGACCTTGGTTAAGGTTAGCCTTTATTTCTCTATTTAAAGGCTTTTCTCCAAACTCAGTCACATTCTGAGGTAGTGGGGAATATGAGTTCAAAGTAAGAATTTGGGAAGGGCAAAATTCAGTTCATAATAGGAGTTGATATTTTATTTCTTGATCTGGAAGGTTGGTTTCAGAACTGTTAAGTTTATAGTTATTAATTAAACTATACATTTGTGTATTTGTATGGTTTTAGTGTTATGGTTCAGACTTAAAATATACAGGATAATTAATTAATAGTTGACCATACCATACTGACTAAAGAATAACTTTCAGACACCCTTAACAAACTCTTTGTAAGTTGATACCAGTCATTTCTAAGAAGACCATCATAAATAAGTTATACTGTAGAACAAAGCAATTCATCTTTTCAGTGCTGCTTTTCCTTCTTAGGAATGCTATCATCCCACTATCAGCTGCCAAGTTGCATATGCTACCATGACACCAATATGACTTGCCTGGGTAGACAGCCTCACCAATGTGTCCTAGAATCCCACCTCCCCAGAACCCTATCCCACTAGGGAAAGAGAGAGACAGGCTGGGAGTATGGATCGACCTGTCAACACCCATGTTCAATGGGGAAGCAATTACAGAAGCCAGACCTTCCTCCTTCTGCATCTGATAATGATCCTAGGTCCATGCCCCTAGAGGGATAAAGAATAGGGAAACTTCCAGTGGAGGAGATGAGATATGGAACTCAGGTAGTGGGAATTATGTAAAATTTTACCCCTCTTATCTTATGGTATTGTTGATATTTTTATTTTATGAATAACTTTTAAAAAATTAAAATAAATACTCAAAATGGTAAAAGAATGCTATTATACAGAATATTTCAGTGTATTCATTAAGAATAACTAACACAGAGGTACTTTATCTATTGAATAATTTGATATTTCACTCATTCAGAGTAGTAAAGCCCCTCTCTAAATCTCTCCCTCTGGGCATTTTATACAAAATGGCATCAATAAAATATCTCCATGCCCCTGAGACCAGCAGGCATGAGACAGGCTGCCCTTGTGAGAATTATACTTTGAATATGTCCATTGGGTTGTGAGTGGCTTTGTAAAACTTATTGTTGTGGTGATGAAACTGATCTATTAAAAAATAACAGCATTTCCAAAGGGAACTTCGTGTACTATTCAGAAGAGGAGAGGTGTTTTGTTTTCTGTTCTCAGGGGGAGGGGGCTGTTTTGCAGAAGTTTATTATGTTGTGTTCAGTTCTTCACTGTGTCATTGAGATCATCTAAAATGTAACTGGAGTTCGCACTATCTGTTCTTAGTAGAAAGGATCAAATATTATATTGTGTAGTGTTGGTTGAATGTACTAAAAAGGCTTTCTCCCCCTAGAAGAGCTTACTTGTTAGAATGGCACAAAATAAGAGATTTGTCATTTCCAGTTACTTATCCATTCCTGCAGTGCACCAGATAATGGAATGTTAAAGAAATATACAGTCCTTATCCTATGGAGCTCTCCACCTAATGAGTGAATCAGGTAGTTAAACTGGTGATAAGTATATAAGATAATTAAGTAATGATATGGTTCTATACATATGAAAACATAGAAGGGCATAGCCAAGGAAGATTTAGAAAATTTAGGAAATTCTCCCAAGAGTTGATTGTATGCTTTTATCATAAAGAAGCCCTAAAAGTTTATTAGGCTTTAAGTCAAGTGATAATGTCCCAAGAAGATAAAACCACATGGAAAAGTCGCAGGGAGACTAGTTGTTTTAACAGTGTGTGCAATTATGATCATTTCCATATTCCAAGGGCAAAAATGTGATTGGAGAGAAAACCACTTTATGCTAAGAGGAATGACCTCATGTATTTTACATACATTAATCTGGCTACTGTAAGAAGGAAGGAATTGAATAAAACATACAAGGTGGGGGCTGTGCAGCAGCACACCGGGTTAAATGCACATTACCAAGGACCAGCACAAGGTTCCCAGTTTGAGACCCCAGCTCTCCAATTACAGGGAGGTGGGGGGTCATTTCACAAGCAGTAAAGCAGGTCTTCAGGTGTCTTTCTGTCACTCTCCCTCTCTATCATCCCCCTGCCCTCTCAATTTCTCTCTGTCCTATCTGCCCTCCAAAAAAAATGGCCACAGGAGAAGAGGATTCATAGTATAGGCACCAAGCCCCCCAATAAACCTGGAAGCAATATATATGTATATATATATATATATATATATATATATATATATATATATATATATATATATATATATATATATATCAGAGTTACTGTGATGCAGTAGGAAGTTGACAATAGGAAGTTGGACACAGCACATGGCTGAAATCAGCCTGGTGACAGAGCACAGTACAATCTGCATAAATGCACAATGTATTATGGCTGGATCGAACAAGCACAGGCAGCCGGAAGTCCGAAGTCCGAAGTCCGACCCTTTTGGTCCCTGATTCTTCTGCTCAGATGGATCTTGGCTGAGGGTGCTCAAGGTGCCCACCATGGCTGCCTCTCCTGAGAACTGAACATGTGTGACTCAGCTAACCAGTAAACCCTTAAGACTCTTCTACAGTCATACTGAGTAATCCATACCTCTGCCTATAATTGGTTATTTTGTCATAACTAAAATCTAATGTCCCGTACTGTTGTACTACTGTATGGCCATAATAAAGTTTTGATTGTTTGAACCTGCTCTCAGCTGCGCCACAGCCAAGTCCTTTATGTGCCACAGCCAAGTCCCTTTTATTTAAATACAACACAGAGTGACCAGCAAGGAAAGATAATGGGGGATGTGAATGGGAACAGAAAAGACAGGGCAGATTTATAAACTTGCAGGACCTGGCTATGTGTGCAGGTGATAGAAGAATCAAAATCATAGACAAGCTTGTAGATAAAGAGGATCAGACATAGTTGAAATAGTTTGTGTCTTAAAGTTGAAGAAACAACATCAAATACCCCTCAACTCCTCCCCCCCAAAAAAAAACTACCAAAAGTCTAATAAATAATAACAGGGAGGCCATATTTAAAAAAACATTAGGAGAGAGTAATTAGGAGTTTCAAAGTCAAAGGGATGTGGTGGTTCAAAGCTTCACTGTGAGTTTAGCATATTTACATAAGGCCTTAGTTTACTGCATGTGACATGGAATCTTTGTTTACATCGCAGGGAAGGAAACAGGGTAATGCAGCAAGCTCAGAAAATAAACTGTCTCAAACTACTAGGTGAATCCTGATTAGCTGTTTGGCAAAACTGCTGTTCTCCTTGCTAGCATTATCTGAAGTAAATAATCAATAGATACCATATAATAGCAACTTACAGGGCAATTTTGAAGTGTATATATGGCTTTAAACTGTAATAGCTTTGTATAAATACAGGCAATTTCTAAGCTTTGTGTAAGATAAACATAACTTTGGTGTTATATGAATCATCAATATGATTCCTTAACCTGTTTCAAATACACAATATCTACTATTAGCAGTATTTGTTATTTGGGCAAGCTCTCAATGAGTACAAATGGATAGAAAGAATGCATGTCTACAATAGAAATAGAAACTTGCCAACTTGCCAGGAATTCCATTGGTAGGAGGACACACAGAGACTGGGACAGAACCCCGGGAATGTCTAATGACTTCGATCTGTGTTTATGATCTCTAGAAGCAGCCTCTCTCTCTCTCTCTCTCTCTCTCTCTCTCTCTCTCTCTCTCTCCTTCTCCCCCTCCCCCTCTCCCCTCCCTCTCTCTCTCTCTCTCTCTTTCACTCTCTCTCTCAATTTTTTATTATCTTTATTTATAAATAAATTATAGATAGAGACAGCCAGAAATAGAGAGGAAGGGGGAGCTAGAGAGGGAAATAGAGATACCTGCAGCAACTGCTTCACCACTAATGAAGCTTTCCTCCTGCAGGTGAGGACCTATGGTTTGAACCAGGTCCTTGTACATTGTAACATGTGCACTCAGACTGGTGCACCACCACCTGGCCCCACAACTTGTATCTTCTCCTTTGAATTTGTCTTTCTGGCAGCCAGGTGGTGGGACACTTAGTTAAGCGCACATGTATTTGTCTTTCTGGGTTTTTCACTGTGTGATATGGAATCTTCTGTAACTCTGCCCCCCCCCCCATCAGCCCCAATCACTTTATTGGGTAAGGGGTCATGGTTTACAGTACAGTTGTGGACACATAGGTACAACTTCTCATCTCCCTGTGATATGAGCCTGCAAAGTATTCTCACTCTCAATTTAGGTCACTTTCCACCATCATACATTAGGACTCCAAGATCCCTGCACCTTCTCCAATGGTTTTTGCTTTGTTGCAATATACTACACTTAGTTCAAGTTTTACTTTTTTTTTGTCTTTCTTGTCTTGTTTCAGAAATTCCACCTATAAGTGAGATGATCCAGTACTTGTCTCTCTTTGGCTTATCTAACTTAACACAATTCCTTAGAGTCCCATCTAAGATGAGGAGGCTCAGGAGATGGCATTATTATTTTTAACATTTTCATTTTCTAGCTACTCATCTGTGCTTGGGCATTTGGTTTGCTTGCAAGTTTGGGCTATCACAAAATGTGCTTGTACAGCAGTGAGAAGGGTTCCTCCCCCCCCACACTCTTTTTTTAAAATTTATTTCTTTATTGGGGAATTAATGTTTTACATTCAACAGTAAATACAATAGTTTGTACATGCAGAACATTCCCCAGTTTCCCATATAACAACACAACCCCCACTATGTCATTTTTCATCCTTCATGGACCTGTATTCTCCCCACCCACCCACCCCAGAGTCTTTTACTTGGGTGCAATACGCCAATTCCATTTCAGGTTCTACTTGTGTTTTCTTTTCTGATCTTGTTTTTCAACTTCGGCCTGAGAGTGAGATCATCCCATATTCATCCTTCTGTTTCTGACTTAGTTCACTCAACATGATGTTTTCAAGGTCCATCCAAGATCGGCTGAAAATGGTGAAGTCACCATTTTTCACAGCTGAGTAGTATTCCATTCCCCCTACACACTCTTGCCAACGCTTGGTGTTTTTGTTTTTTCTAATGGATGACATTCTCACGGGTGTAAAGTAGCATCTCAGTATTGTCTTTATTTATATTTATCTTCTGTAACTCTTAGAGAAATAATACTCACCTGTTGGAATTAATGGAAGGGTCTAATATTGCCAGGAGTACGGCCAAAGTGTAGATACAAAGGACCTACCTAGTTCTGGGAAAACATTCACTTTGCAAAGTTCATTCCTGCTTGGTGGGAGTTTCGGATCTCGTGATAGATGGAAGTTATTTAAAAAAAAATTCCAGACCCTGTTTCCCATAATAAGTACAACAATGGATTAGGTTGTTAGTGGTGGACATAATATAATAAATATACATGTTGACTTAGAATGATGTACTCCTAAACTTACATAATGTTATATTTCAATGCTGCTCCAATAAGAAATTATAAGAGGGCTCTGGGGTAGCAGAGTTCTAAGATAGCCCTTCCCCAGTAGAGAAAGAGAGAGACAGGCTGAGATTATGGAGTGACCTGTCAACACCCATGTTCAGCGGGGAAGCATTACAGAAATCAGACCTTCAACCTTCTGCATCCCACAAGGACCTTGGGTCCATACTCCCAGAGCGTTAAAGAATAGTGTTGTATGCTTTACATTGGGTTCTAGTTCTCCCCCGCCAAGAGAATTGGATCATTCCTGTTAATTTCGCAGGCCCGCTTGGCCCCGCCCCTAGTAATCCCGCCAGAGTTGCCAGAGTTTGAGAGTGGCAGAGTTAGAGAGTGCTGGGTGCCGCCACGGGGGCAAAGAGGCAACAGAGAGTTCCTGAGTGCCAGAGTTTCAGAGTTACAGAGTAAGAGAGAGTTCCACAGTTGAAGAGTTTCAGAGTTCCAGAGTTGAAGAGTTCCTGAGTTCCAGAGAGAGAGTGAGAGAGTTAGACAGTTGGAGAGTTCGAGAGTTGGAGAGAGTGCTTGCAAGAGGGTTCCTGAGTTCCAGAGTTCCTGAGTTGCAGAGTAAGAGAGAGTGCTTGCGCCACCGCAAAGAGACAGCAGAGTTCTGTTTGGTGATTAGTTTGTCTTAGTTTATGAATCGTTGTTCCTGAATAAAGAAATACAGCTTCCCTGCCCAGCCGTTGTCTCCGCGTCTCTGTTACCCGCCCGTGAAGCTAGCCCGGCCAACAAGAGCCTTCCGAAATTTTAACAACAAATGGCGCCCACGTGGACCTGACCTGTGCATCTCTCAGATAAGTAAAGACATTTTGGCTACCTATGCACTATGGCCTTCTCTTCTGCTTGTGAAGAGATCTCCAAAGGCCTCTGCTCTTTCTTCACGAGACTGTTTTGCTGTTTCTGGAACATTTATCTCTGGACCACTCTGTGGTTTCCACTCGCTCAGGCGAACTCAGAACAGCCAGCGGGAAGAGCCAGCGGGAGGGAGGCTAGGCGCAGAGCTACTGTTTCCACCTGGTTAAACAGCCAGCCAGCCGGCTGCGCCCAGACAACCCCGCGCACCGTGCCCACAGCCCCGCAGCCCCGCAGCCCGCAGGAGGCTGACGCCAGCACACATGAGCCCGATGCCAACACGCTGGAGCCCGATGCCAACACGCTGGGGCCCGATTCCACCACGCAAGATCCCGATGCCAGCACGCAGGCCAGCCCACAGGAGCCGGCTCTCCACCGCGTGGCGCAGGGCACTGGATGCGTGATCCCTCCACGCTGCTCGGCCACTGCGAGCAGGGCAGCAGACATGGCAGGGCCATGGGGCAGGGCTGCGGCGGCCTATCATGGCCACCACCCCTGGGCACCTCGGCCCACGCCTTTTACAATGCTGTCCCGCCCGCCCTCTTGCTATAAATTCTGGAATGATCCCGGACCCCCGGGCTCCCTGCCGAAACTGGGCACACGAGATCTCCAGCTGCTGGTCCAGTCTGAAGGCAGGCAAGCTAGAGTACGCAGAGATTCGTGCAGAGATCGCAACCTGCAATTCCTAGAAGTGAAGCTGTGCGGGAAGCCACCTCCGGATGGTGAACCCCCCCCCCAACAATTAAGACAGTATAGATTTAAATTGGTGTTTAAAATGACATGTCTTCGTAACAAAGGTTTCTCTCCTTGTGTATTAATGACCATGTTTATGTGTATGTTTAAAGTTTGGTAAACAGTAACTTTAAGGCTAAATTCTTACTAGTCAAAGTTAAATGAAAAAGGTTTTCAACGTAATTCTCATAAAGATAAAATTAACTTACATTTAAAGTCTGAGGTAAAAATTAGTTAACAATCAATATATTTTAACTAAGTTGGTCTAAACAAAAGGTTAAATAGACTTGTTGATATGTAAAACTCTCCATTACCTTCTCTATTAGAAATGGTAGATCGCACAATGTCTATGCTAATTATTCTCATGCCTGAGGTTTCCTTTCCTGACTCCATCTTGAATGGGTGTAACAAAAGGTTAAAAAGACGTTGTTGCCATGTAAAAGTCTCAAATTCCTTCTTTATTAGAAATATGCTAATAACAAGTTTTGTTTCATAGTAAGTAAATTGCAGCCAGCTGCCTTTGGGACTCTAGGCTGTTCCCTGCCCCCATGCAAATGCCCGTCGAGGCAAGTAGCCCCCCAGAGGCAAGAAATGTTTTTTTTTTTTAAGCTGATAAAGTTTTGCCCACAGAGGCAGATATGGCCCCCTCAGGCCTTCCCTTAGCAGCACACTGTTTCTTGTTACTTGCTTGCATGTTTCTCCATGTTTGTGCCAGTTTCTTTTTATAAAAATGCCTGTACGATATAGGTTTCTGTTCACCCCACACCCTTGATACTGTAGCCATTTAGTTAAAAGAAAAGGGGGAATTGTTGTATGCTTTACATTGGGTTCTAGTTCTCCCCCGCCAAGAGAATTGGATCATTCCTGTTAATTTCACAGGCCCGCTTGGCCCCGCCCCTAGGAACCCCGCCAGAGTTGCCAGAGTTCGAGAGTTGGAAAGTGGTAGAGTTAGAGAGTGCTGGGTGCCGCCGCGGGGGCAAAGAGGCAACAGAGAGTTCCTGAGTGCCAGAGTTTCAGAGTTACAGAGTAAGAGAGAGTTCCACAGTTGAAGAGTTTCAGAGTTCCAGAGTTGAAGAGTTCCTGAGTTCCAGAGAGAGAGTGAGAGAGTTAGACAGTTGGAGAGTTCGAGAGTTGGAGAGAGTGCTTGCGAGAGGGTTCCTGAGTTCCAGAGTTCCTGAGTTGCAGAGTAAGAGAGAGTGCTTGCACTGCCGCAAAGTGACAGCAGAGTTCTGTTTGGTGATTAGTTTGTCTTAGTTTATGAATCGTTGTTCCTGAATAAAGAAATACAGCTTCCCTGCCCAGCCGTTGTCTCCGCGTCTCTGTTACCTGCCCGTGAAGCTAGCCCGCCCAGCTGGAGCCGTCCGAATTTTAACGACAGAGTAGGAAAGCTATCAGGGGAGGGGATGGGATACAGAGTTCTGGTGGTGGGAATTATGTGAAGTTGTATCCCTGTTATCCTATGGTTTAGTCAATGTTTCCTTTTTATAAATAAAAAAAATTTTTAAAAAAGAAATTTTTAAGAGGGGCCAGGCAATGGTTGAGTATATGTGTTACAGTGCACAATGACTCAGGTTTAAGCCCCTGGTGGTCAAACTGGTCTGCAGATCTCTCTCTTTCTCCTCTCAATTTCTCTTTGTCTTATGAAATATAAATAAATTAAATTAATAGAAAATAAATGAAAATTTTCACATTAAAAAATAAATGTGAATGTTCAAAAGAATTTAAAGTACTTTAAACATGACTTTAGAACTTCCCCTAGCACTTCCTTTTTGAGAAGAAACTACTACAAAATAAAAATCTGTAGAAGCTCATAACAACAATTCAGAAAAATATCTGAATGGAGACTAGGGAATGGATCACCTGGTAGAACACATACTTCACCAGGGACCTGGGTTTGGGCCCTGGGAGTATCAGACAATGCAGAAAGTTCATAAGTGGTGAAGCAGTACTGTGGTGTATAATCTTCTCTATCTAACGTTCCATCTGGGATTTTTAAAAAGCCCATTAGAATCAGTGGAATCATGCAGGCATGAAGTCCCAGTAAAGCTTGGGCATATTAGGAAAAAATTATCTGAAACTCATAGAAGTTGTGTGGGGCCAGGCAGTAGCACACCTGGTTGAGAACACACATTACAGTGTGCAAGGACATAGGTTCAAGCCCCTAGTTCCCACGAGCAAGAGGAATGCTTCAGGAGTGGTAAAGCAGGTCTGTAGGTGTCTCTCTGTCTCTCTCCCTCTTGACCTTCCCCTCCCCTCTCACTTTCTCTCTGTCTCTATCCAGTAATAAATACATATATATATATATGTATATATATATATGAAAAAGAAATTGTGTTCATCTGTGAATGAAGGTGTTATTATTCAACATACTTTTTAAAATTTTTATTTATAACATGGAAATATTAACAAGACTGTAGGATAAGAGGGATACAATTCCACACAGTTCCTACCCCCAGAGCAACATATCCAATCCTCTCCCTTGATAGCTACCCTATTCTTATCCCTCCGGGAGTAAGGACCCAGGGTCATTATGGGATGCAGAAGGTGGGAAGTCTGGCTTCTGTAATTGCTTCCCCACTGAACATGGGTGTTGATAGGTCAATCCATACTCCCAGCCTGTCTCTCTCTTTTCCTAATAGGGTAGGGATCTAGGGAGGTGGGGATCCCGGACACAGTGGGGTCATCTGCTCAGAGAAATCAGGTTGGCGTCATGGTAGCATCTGGAACCTGGTGGCTGAAAAAGAGTTCAGATATAAAGCAGAACAATTTGTTGACTAATCATGAACCTAAAGCCACGAATATCACAGATGAAGATTTGAGGTCTCCATTTTGGAAAAAGCTAGTAGGTCTATTTTAGGTATATTCCAAGGGGTCCATGACCCAACTAGCTTTTGTCTGAGCTTGGCATCTAACATGCAGGTGACCTAAGTTATTGTCTGGGGAGATAGTGTCATAGTTGGAAAAAGGACTAGAAAGCTGCATCAGGGAAGAGAGTAGTTCCCAAATATGGGAAAAGTATATAAATATTGTTGACTGTAAATCCCATTGATTTGATCTGGGGACCATAGTCAGCATAGGAGCCTATGTAACCTCTGCATCCCTGTAGGTCTGAGCTCACATTCTGTGGTCACGAGTAGGAACATATCAGGCTGCAGTAACTTCAGGACCCATCTTCCTAGGGCGGTAGGTAGAGTATGTCGTCTAACCTCCCTTCAAAGAATGGAACGTTCCCTACCATTGTTGAACCACACTGAGGGCAAGCTCTTATAGGAGCCCACAAAGGGGTCCATTATATTCAACATACGTTTAAATGCATTTCCTACATTTTCTTGGTTGTATTTGCTTTGTTACATCTTTATAAAACAGTGATTTTGCATTATCATTTTTGTAGAAAGAACAGAAAAATTTTGCAATCTTTTTTCTTGATAGATTAATGGAAATCATTTTTATTATTCGTAGTTTGGAAAGTTTCCATAGGGTGGGGTAGATAGTATCAAAGAGACTCTCATGTCTGAGACTCCAAAGCCTTAGATTCAATCCCCTGCACCACCATAAGCTAGAGCTGATCAGTGTAAAAATAATTAATCAATTAATTTTTTAAGAAAAGTTTCCATGGATAAGTTTCTGATTTTGGACATTTCAAACTTTGTGTATTCTTTACTTTCCACATGATTCTAGGGATGAATTTTAGGCCAGATTCATAATAGGCTTTCAATCCCTCACTATTTTTTTTTTGTCTTCATTTCTAAGGAGTCAGCACAGCCTAATTCTTAGGCTGAGGTACCTAAGAATTATTTCTATCCCAGAATAGCTAATAACTGAAATAGATAATAACTGAAAGTAACTGTAAAATGTGTCAACATCCATTTATTCTTTTAAAAAATGTTTATTTCCTTTTTGTTGCCCTTGTTTTTTATTGTTGTAATTATTATTGTTGTTATTGATGTTGTCATTGTTAGATAGGACAGAGAGAAATGGGGAGAGGAGGAGAAGTGGGGGGGGGGGTTAAAGAAAGACACCTGCAGACCTGCTTCACCGCTTGTAAATTGACTCCCCTGCAGGTGGGTAGCAGAGGCTCCAACACCTCCCTTATGCTGGTCCTTGTGCTTAGTGCCACGTGCTCTTAACTCATTGCACAACCACCGGACTACCACAACATCCCATTTATTCTAAACCAAATATAATCATATGTCAATTTTCCATTATTTGAATTCTTAAAATTTCAGTGACAACTCCAGTGTCATATCATGAAAGGGGGAGTGTTGAAAGGGAATTCAATATGGTCTTAATTCAATATGGTCTTAAGATAATTTTTTTAAAAATTTACAAAACGTATGACTAGTTGAATATATTGCTAAAACTTCCTCCAAGACCTTTTTAAAAAAAGTTCTCCGGGGTCGGGCGGTAGCGCAGCAGGGTAGGCACACGTGGCGCAAAGCGCAAGGACCGGCCTAAGGACCCAGGTTCGAGCCCCGTCTCCCCACCTGCAGGGGAGTCGCTTCACAGGCTGCGAAGCAGGTCTGCAGGTGTCTTTCTTTCCCCCTCTCTGTCTTACCCTCCTCTCTCCATTTCTCTCTGTCCTATCCAACAACAAACGACATCAACAACAATAAGAACCGCAACAGGGCTACAACAACAAGGGCAACAAAAGGAGAAAAAAAATGGCCTCCAGGAGCGGTGGATTCATGATGCAGGCACTGAACCCCAGCAATAACCCTGGAGGCAAAGAAAAAAAAAGTTCGCTATCCTTTTTGCTAGTGGCAAAAAAGGACATTGTAACTTAAGTTTTACTAGTTTTCCAGTGAATGTCTTTGCACTCAGGCAACCCATTTTCCTCCTAATGCGAGAAAAGAAATACTTCACTGACTAAGCAACTAGAAATAATTCAAGGAAATCTCTACTTGGAATTCTCTGTATTTGATTGTAATATGATGATGATCAGGGTTTTTTTTTAAGTTATTATTTTCCCTGATTAATAACAGATTCTAAAGGAATATGATTTTAACTATTTTCACATCTTAAACTTTGAAGGAAAAAAAAAGGAGATAAAGTGATCAACAGGTACACTCTGTACATTCCAAGTTGTTTTTCTTGGAATTAAAACCAAGAAGCACTTTCAGATGAACTATTGGGTTGTCAGAAAAGTCATGACACATTTTTGCATAGAAAAAAATATATACTATGCCTTTTCCAAGAACTCATTATATATAATAGATAACACTGGGAGCACTTCAGAATGAAAGCATTTGCACCAGCCTGTTTCCTACAGTAGCAAAATATCTGTCATCACACTATTTTCATGTAAAGGTTTTTAAAGCACTTGGAATTATAGAATGACTTTTAGACTGAAAAGTGCCATTTGAAAAGACATTAACACTTCTGAGAACACCCTACTGTTGTAAAGTAAGACCCAGCTGCAGGGTATACACAATCTATCCTTTTGTTCTGCTCATCTTGAAGCTCTGCTTTTTTTTTTTTTCCTTTCCTTTTTTCTTTTTAAATTTTTTTATTCTAGGGTATTTCCACTGTTGTTTCAGAACTTTTCAGTCTGTTTCCCATAGGGTATGTACCAGTTTACATTCCCACTAACAGTATATGGGAGTTCCTTATCACCAAATTATTTAAATTAGACACTGCAGATACCAGTATTTAATTTTTTTCTTTCTTTCTTCTCTCTCTCTCTCTCCTTTTTTTTTTTTTTTGCTAAAGAATTCTAACATAATATGGAGGAACAGAAAGCATTGTGTAAAGCTAAAAATAAAATATGATTTTTTCTGGTTGTATTTTTGTTGTTATTATTAAGATTTCATCACTCCAGAATGACTTTTTTTAATTAGAGAGAGACATGCAAAAAGGGAGGGAGAGGGCAGGGGTAGGTAACCTGATGGTTATGCAAAGAGACTCTCATAGCCTGAGGCTTTGAAGTCTCAAGTTCAATCCCCCACACCACCATAAGATAGAGCTGACTAATGCTCTGGTTAAAAACAAAACAAAAAGCAAAATCAATCAATCAATAAGGAGAGAGATACAGAAAGAGAAACCATAGCATCAGAATTTCCATACGGTGGTGACTGGGTTCAAACCTGGGTCACACACTTGGCAAAACAGTGCCCTATCCAGGTGCACTATGTTGCTGCCTCAGCCATGTCTTAATAATGGTTGCAACTAGTTGATGAGTATAAGGGGCTTCATTACGGTACCTGTTCTACATTTGCAAATGTTTTATAGCCGCCATAGTGAAATGACTTTTATAAAAACTTTCCTGGTGATTCCGGATACAATCTGAATATATTAACCAGGGATCATAACTTGTACCAGGAACTCTGAAAGTAGAATCTTTACTTTCTTTTTAACCTCTCAATTAATTTTTAAAAGCATGTAAATGTTTGTTGTGGGATGGAATAGTCCTGGTGCCCAGCAAGAGTCTGGAGATGACTTTAGGTGTTTACAAGTACATGATCTATATACCTAGTTAGAGATTATAATTAGATGAGACATAAGTAAACAAGATCTATATCCAGTGATAGATGATATGCTTAGGGAACAGTAGGGTGGTGAGTGGGGTCAGCTGAACCTTGGGGAAGCATCAGGACACACTTCATAGAAAAGTGATTTTTAAAAAAAATATTTATTTTATTTATTTATTCCCTTTTGTTGCCCTTGTTGTTTTTTATTGTTGTAGTTATTATTGTTGTTGTCGTTGTTGGATAGGACAGAGAGAAATGGAGAGAGGAGGGGAAGACAGAGAGGAGGAGAGAAAGATAGACACCTGCAGACCTGCTTCACCGCCTGTGAAGCGACTCCCCTGCAGGTGGGGAGCCGGGGTTCGAACCGGGATCCTTATGCCGGTCCTTGTGCTTTGTGCCACCTGCACTTAACCTGCTGTGCTACAGCCCGACTCCCGAAAAGTGATTTTTGAAGATGAATACAATGGGAATCCTTTAAGACCAACCTTTAAGATCTGGCTCAAATTCTACTTCCTGTGTTTTTTTTTCTCTTGTCAAGCAAGTAATTTCTGTATCTACACCTGATTACTGTAACCCTTTGTTTTCTACAACCCTTATTTCAACTATATTTGAATTCTATTATTCTAGTGTAAATACTTTGAGATGAATAACTTTTATCTTGTAGCCTTCAAAGTTGCCCCAAAAAGGTGATTTGAACACTATACAAATTCCATAAAGGAGTGATTCATTTAATAAAACAGATTATTCTTATACTTTATTGATATATTGAATAATTTTGTCATATCATTTGACATGTCACTTGACACTTGAGCTTACCCGAGTGCTTTAATTGGCAATTGATAGTAATTTAAGAAAGAGAACTAGCCTAAAAGAAAAATTTATCAGGTTCAAAAGAAAACCTTTTCATTGTTGGTCATCAAAAATGGACACTGCTCTTTTCAAATAGAGCTATAAATAAACACCCTAACTTTTTCAGCTCACTGAAAGAGGTACACTATCTAGCCAAGTACAGCCTTGAATGTTAATTTTGTTCTATTGAAAGCACCTGGAATTCAAAGGCTTTCCCTTCTTTGGCTTGTACAAGAGCTGTTTTATCTGCAGCATAGAATTTGGAATGACCCAATTCTGTCACTTTGGAGGGAACAAATAATTAAAAGAAAGTTGTTTGACAGAGATAAAAAAAAGCACAGAAAAGGTGGGGGGGGGAGCATAGTACAGGAAATACATCAGGGAGCTGCTTTCATGTCACCTTGCTAGTTTCAAGTGATTTACTATTTCTTAAGTTAAAATTGATCAGTTCAAGACCAGTCCCAGTGTTTGGTGTGGTTAGCAAAGTGCCTAAAGGTTCACACCAGTGAGTGTGTTAGTAAACCTACTAATCCACAAAGGGGAAAATGGTGAGGACTTTGCTTGCTTATTGAGAGATTGATCCGTAAGTCCACTGTTCTTTTAGCACTTATACCTAGTCAATTAGCAGTCAGTTCACCAAAACAATGATTTAGAAGTGGATTCTGGGACTGAAGCTCTAGAGTAAGTGTTTTGTTTTTGCTATCAATTGCATGATATTTGCCACCCCATCATCAACCCCAGATCTTAATCCACTGAAAATAGAACCACAACAAATGGGTCAGGGCTTAGTGTAATAACAATTTATTACAAAACAGAAAAAATTATTCTAGATATTTTAGTTTTAGAAAGATCATAAGCTACACAGAGAGACACACAAGGCATTAATATATATATATTTGTCAGCTTGTGACTGGCTAATACTCTACCAAGAGCAAATAGAAATATGGTGACAATATTTTAGAATGTCTATTTGAATAAAGTCTTCCAGATCTACCAAGATCACAATATGGCTTAGGTGTCTAAAATCCTAGAGAGAGGAAGAGAAAAGCAATGTGAAGCCAATATCAGCCATCTATGTCTCCTAAGTTTGTCAATTCTCAAAAAAAAAAAAAAAAAAAAAAAAGGTTTGAAAAGCTATGAGAAAGATTCTACCAGTCTTGGGTGGATGAAGGGAAAAAAATAGATTCAAAGTTCACTAAGGTGAACAAATCCTTAATTTCGGTTGGAACCTACAAAAATGCTACAAACTTGGAGCAGAAGAAAATAGAGTTGAAGAGTACTGATAGTAAAGAAAAACATACCCATTGATTTGTTTCTGCTTTACTCTTCCTTGTAACTGGGTTTGTTTCATCAAAGATGTCCTTGAGTTTTAGGTGGGAAACTGTTCCACCAATGTTTTCCTTTAAGTATTTGATAGTTTCTGGTCTAACATCCAGGTCCTTGATCTATTTGGAGTTGGTTTTTGTTTCTGGTGAGATAAAGTGGTTCAGTTTCATTCTCCTGCATGTTTCGACCCAGTTTTTCCAGCACTGTTTATTGAAGAGAGCTTGCTTTCTCCAGTTATTATTTTGAACCACCTTATCAAAGATTAGATGTCTATAGGTATGGGGGTTTAGTTCTGGGCTTTCAATTCTGTTCACATGGTCTGTGTGCCTATTTTTGTTCTAGTACCAGGCTGTTTTGATGATGATGGCCTTATAATATAGTTAGAGATCTAGGAGTGATGCTTCCATTTCTGTTTCTTTTCCTCAAGATTGTTTTGGCAACTCTAGGTGTTTTCTGATTCAGATAAATGATTTTAGTTTTTGTTCTAGTCTCTGAAAGAAGCTTGGTGGAACTTTCATGAGTATTGCACTAAATTTGTATGTGGCTCTGGGGAGAATATTCATTTTGATGATATTAATTCTTTCAATCCATGAGCATGGGATGTCTTTCCATTTCTTGGTATCATTTTCTATTTGCTTGAATAGTGACTCATACTTTTCAGTATACTAGTCTTTCACTTCTTTGGCCAGGTTTATTCTTAGGTATTTTATTGGTTTTGTTGCAGCAGTGAATGGGAGTGATTTCTGGATGTCCTCCTCTTTAGATTTAGTGTTTGCATAAAGGAATGCCATTGATTTTTGTAGGTTGATTTTTTTTAACCTGACACCTTGCTATATTGCCTAATAATTTCCAGTAGTTTTCTGCTGGATTCTTTAGGTTTTTCTATGTATACTACCATATTATCTGCAAATAGTGAGTGTTTGACTTCTTCTCTTCCAATCTGTATTCCTTTGATTTCTTTCTCTTGCCTGATTGCTATGGCAAGAACTCCCAATACTATGTTGAAGAGTAATGGTGATAATGGACAGCCCTGTTTAGTCCCTGATCTGAGGGGGAATGCTTTCAGCTTCTGTCTGTTGAGTATGATGTTGGCTGTAGGTTTGCTATGTATGGACTCCAATACCTTGAGGAATTTCCCATCTATTCCCATTTTTTGTAGTGTTTTGAGGATGAGTAGGTGTTGTATTTTGTCAAAGGCTTCCTCTGCATCTATTATGAGATAATCATGTGGCTTTTGGTTTTTCTTTTATCGACGTGGTGAATGACATTGATTGACTTATGTATGTTGAACCAGCCTTGCATTCCTGGGATAAATCCCACTTGGTCATGATAAACAATGTTTTTGATATACTGCTGTATCCGGTTGGCCAGGAACGTGTTTAATATTTTGGCATCTATGTTCATCAGAGATATTGGTCTGTAGTTTTCCCTTTTTGATGTGCCTCTATCTTCTTTTGGTATCAGGGTGATGTTGGCTTCATAGAAGGTGGAAGAGAGTGTTCCTGTTTCTTCGATTTTGTGGAAGAACTTTAGAAGTATAGGTGTTAACTGCTGCCTGAAGGTTTTGTATAATTTGTTCATAAAGCCATCTGGTCCAGGACTTTGGTTTTTGGGAAGACTCTTAATAACTGCTTCAATTTCTTTGTCTGTGATTGGTGTATTTAGGTTTTGTAATTCTTGGTTCAGGTTTGGAAGGGCATATACTTCTAGGAATTCTTCCATTTCTCCCAGATTCTCTAGCTTGGTAGCATATAGTTCTTCAAAGAAGTTTCACATGATTTCTGTGGTGTCAGTTGTGATATCTTCTCTACTGTTTACAATTCTATTTATTAGAGTATCCCCCCCCCCCTTTTTTTTAGTGAGCCTGGCTAGGGGTTTGTCAATCTTGTTTAATTTTTCAAAGAATGAACATTTGGCTTCATTGATATTTTGTATGATTCTCTTATTTTCTATGTTGTTTATTCCTGCTCTAATTCTAATTTTAGTGATTTCTGTCCTTCTGGTTGCATTAGGGTTTCTTTGTTCCTCTTCCCCTAAGACCTTAAGGTGTGCAGTAAATTCACTTACTTGAGATTTTTCTTGATCTAAATGTGTGATTGTATGGCTATGAGTTTCCCCTCTCAGTACTGATTTAGCTGTGTCCCAAACATTTTGATAGTTTGTGTCTTCATTTCCATTGGTTTCCAGGAGCATTTGAATGTCTTGCTTTAGTGCCTCTCTGACCCAGTGGTTCTTAAGCAGTATGTTGTTGATTTTCCAAATTCTGTGACTTTTAGTAATTTTAGTAAATTTCTGTTTGTTGTTGATCTTTACATACCATACATCAGATAAAAGTTTAATAACCAAAATATATGAAGAGCTTGCCAAACTCAACCACAAGAAAACAAATAACCCCATCCAAAAATGGTGAGAGGATATGGACAGAATATTCACCACAAAAGAGATCCAAAAGGCCAAGAAACACATAAAAAAATGCTCCAAGTCTTTATCAGAGAAATGCAAATAAAGACAACAATGAGATACCACTTCACTCCTGTGAGAATGTCATACACAAGAAAAGGTAGCAGCAACAAATGCTGGAGAGGTTGTGGGGTTCAAAGGAACCCTCCTGCACTCCTGGTTGGAATGTCAGTTAGTCCAACCCCTGTGGAGAGCAGTCTGGAGAACTCTCAGAAGGCTAGAAATGGACCTATCCTATGATCCTGCAATTCCTTTCCTGGGGATATATCTTATTGTCAGTCAGCTGAGGTAAAGAACAAACACCCTGCAAGCGTCAACCCAGCTTTTACCTAGCACGTTATGATTGGGCCCTCCTCAATCGCTATCAAACAGGCCATGGCCGGTGAGCGCTATGTTCCATCGCTGGGGAGCCAGAGACAACCCGAACTGCCCCTGCGGCTACAGACAGACTATGACCCACATAGTCAACGACTGCCACCTCTCCAGATTCAAAGGAGGTCTCGAAACTTTACATCAGACTCAACCTGACGCTGTTGACTGGCTACGGAAGAAGGGCAAACGCTAGAAGTAGAAGAAGAATGGAACCCACCATACCCATCCAAAAAGATTTGTGTATACTTATGTTCTTAGCAGCACAATTTGTAAAAGCCAAAACCTGAAAGCAACCCAGGTGTTCAACAACAGATGAGTAGCTGAGCAAGCTGTGGTCTATATACACAATGAAATACTACTCAACTATTAAAAACAGTGACTCATCGTTTTCAGCCCATCATGGATGGAGCTTGAAGAAATCATGTTAAGTGAAAGTGAAATAAGTCAGAAACAGAAGAATGAATATGGGATCATCTCACTCTAAGGCAGAAGTTGAAAAACAAGATCAGAAGAGAAAACACAAGTAGAAGCTGAACTGGAGTTGGTGTATTCCATCAAAGTAAAAGACTCTGGGGTAGGTCAGGGGGAAAAGTACAGGGCCAAAAAGGATGACAGTGGACCCAGTGGGGGGTGTATTGTTATGTGGAAAACTGAGAAATGTTATGCATGTATAAACTATTATATTTACAGTCAAATATAAAACATTAATCCCCCAATAAAGAAATGAAAAAAAAAAGGTACCCTTAGATCTCAGCCCTTGAAACCCTTCAAAGAGCCTTATTTCTTTCCAGCAGGAGAGTGAAGAAGTTTGATTATTACATGAAACTCTCTAACTTACTGTTTATGGGGTTATTTAGCAGCTGGAAGCCAGAACAAAAATGGTGAGTCAGGCTTTCAATCTATTTCTCAGAGTTGAAAATACTCTAAATGAATGGACTATTGAGTTCAGGAGAGAATGAGATAAAGATAGTCATTTTTGGAATATGAAGCTCTGATTGGCACTGTTGGTTGTATATACAAAGGCATGAAGAAGACTGCAACAAGGTTTAGTCTATATTATAAGTGATCTCAGAGAAGGTAGCACAAATCTCTCCTGACTTAACAATGTAGCCAGTTGCAACCATCTCAGAGGAGATTTTCCCCATCTAACATGATAATCAATCAAATGATGTCTACAAATAGGAAACTTTCACTAGCACATTTGTTTAGCATTCTATAAATATTAGGCAGTTACACATTCAGTTATAAAAATCAATGAATTATGTTAGCTTTATATTTATTTACATTTTTTGTGTCAAAACAGATGTTCAAAAAAATTACTCAAGCTTGAGAGTAGAGAATGAAGAGCTGGAGATGGAGAGATTTAGGTTTTGGTGGTTACTGTGCCATATAATGTACTCCTAGTAAAAGATTCACCTCATGCCCCTTAAGTAGACCAACGACTCTAGTAAGAAAACAGAGAAGCTACTACACTGACAGCTTAAATTTATGGAGATGATTACATTAGTATGTTCTCGTGTGTGGGATATGAGAGATATGAAGAAAAGCCTGTCTATGGCAAGATAAAGTCAGCACACAGGATCTGCTGAGAAGCTAAAGAAGAAAGCACAGGGAAGCAGTCAGAGGAGAGACCAGGCCCCATTACAGGTTGTACAGCTAACTGAAATGTGTGCAGTGGTGGGAAAGTTTCCAGAAAAAAAATCCACAGGAGATAATGTTTACATATACCAAGTCCAGAGAAACACCAAGTCCAGAGAAAGCCCAATTCTTTAAGCAGAAAGCCTTCTTCCTCTTTCTCCCTCTCCTCCATGTAATTCTGACCCTTGAGGGGTTAGCAATGGAGGTAATGAGAAGGAGTCTTGTAGCTAAGTAGAGAGAGCAGAATACTCAGTTTCTTCCGCTACCATATAACCTGCTATGTTCCTAATAGGGGAAAAGAGAGAAGTTAAACCTTGGCATTCCAGCACTGCTTATTACTATTACTGGATTAAGATTGGTTTTATTTGGGAGTTGGGCGGTAGCACAGCGGGTTAAGTGCATGTGGTGCAAAGTGCAAAGACTGGCTTAAGGATCCCGGTTCGAGACCCCAGCTTCCCACCTGGAGGGGAGTCTCTTCACAGGCAGTGAAGCAGGTCTACAGGTGTCTATCTTTCTCTCCCCCTCTCTGTCTTCCCCTCCCCTCTCCATTTCTCTCTGTCCTATCTAACAACGATGACATCAATAACAACAATAATAACTGCAACAACAATAAAAAACAAGGGCAACAAAAGGGAAAATAAATAAATAAATATTTTTTAAAAAGAGATTGGTTTGGTTACCTGAAGAAAGACACAAATTGATAGAATTTAAAGGACGAGTGGGAGATACTAGTTACTTTTGATTAAGTTCATAGAATTGCCAATTCCACAGGAGTAGTGGGGTAGTCATTATCTCTTTTTACTTTTTACTTGTGATTAATAGCGGGCTACAGAATTGTAAGACTGTGTACCACACTCACTACCAAAGTTCTGTGTCCCCACCTCCCTCTTCCCAAGGATACTACCATAGTTCTCACAGAAATACTTTGTTTGCTGTTTTTTTTTTTTTCCTTCTTCTTCAAACTCATTCAGAGAAGCAACTACAGAAACCAGAACTCCCACCTTCTGCACCACAGAATTAATTTTGGTCCATACTCCCAGTGGGGGAGAAATGATTGGGGGAAGATGATCAGAGGGCTCTGAACTCCAGCTCCATAAGGATCTGAAGGAAAAAGGGAGGGATATTTGATGTAGTAATAGGTGCATGAGTACCTTGGAACAGAAGAGAAGATGGGACCACAGAAATAAAATGAACCGATATATACAGATATAGACAGATAGTTACAGAAATAATAGTTAACCCATATCTGCAACCTTGGGAGAACTGCTGATGCTTACAGTGAAGGGATTGGGGACCCAGAACTGGTGGTAGACACAATGTGGAGTTGTACCCCTGTTAATCTTGTAATGTTGTAAATCAATATTAAATCACTTAATAATTAAAAAAAAAACAAAGTCTTAAAAACAGTTTGCTTGGTTTTTGTTTGCTTGTTTTTTTGGTTTTGGGCAAGTTCATGCATCATATCAGTTTTCTGGATCCCACACACAAGTGAAGCCATCTGGTAGTTGTAGTAATAGGTGCATGAGTACCTTGGAAAGGATTACTACACCTCTCTACTTACTTCTCTAAGCAGAATCACCTCCAGTTTCATCCATTTTGTCCCAAAGGATATAATATTATCTTTTTTTGGTTCCAGACCAGTATTTCATGGGGTATATATCCTATAACTTCTTCCCTTTTTTGTGTCCAGGGTTTTCACTGGGACTCAGTGCCAACACTTAGGAAGCCACTGCTCCTGTGGATATTTTTTCAAGACTTTTTTTTTCAGGGACAGGGATAGGAAAAATTGAGAGATAAGGGGATGATAGAGAGTAAGGGGAAAGAAAGACACCTGCAGACCTGCTTCACTGCTTGTGAAGTGATCCTCTGTAGGTGGGGAGCCAGGGCCGGAACCCAGTTCCTTGCATGGGTCCTTGCACTTTGTGCTATGTGCACTTAACCTGGCGCACCACCACCCAGTACCCAATCCCATAACTTCTTTAGCCAGTCATCTGTCAATGATATTTAAGCAATTTGAACAATGTAGCTATGGACATAGGGCTGTATATAGCCCTTCAAGTTAGTACTGGCATGTCCTTTGTAAAAATTCCTAAGTATGGTATTGCTGGATCTAAGATAATTGTTTTCAAAATTTCCTCTGTATTTGTTTTTTCTTTTAAAAGATTTGTTTATTTTAGGGGGCCAGGCGGTAGCGCAGCGGGTTAAGCACATGTGGTACAAAGCGCAAGGACTGGTGTAAGGATCCCGGTTCGAGCCCCTGGCTCCCCACCTGCAGGGGAGTCCCTTCACAGGTGGTGAAGCAGGTCTGCAGGTGTCTATCTTTCTCTCCTCCTCCCTGTCTCCCCCTCCTCTCTCCATTTCTCTCTGTCCTATCCAACAACGAAGACATAAGCAACAATAACTACAACAATAAAAAAAAAGATTTGTTTATTTTAATGAAAAATAGTGAGCAGGAATTGGGTGATGGTGCACCTAGTTGAGTGTACACATTACAATGCAAAAGGACCTGGACTCAAGCACCCCCCCCCCAGTCACCGCCTGCAGGGGGAAAGCTTTGCTGTCAGCTTTCTGGCGGGTGATTTCCAGCAGGAAGGCAACCGACCAATGTTCTCTCACCCATTCAAGAGACGTGACGATTTAGACAAGAAACACCAGGGAGACTGAAGTGTGCTCAAATCTTAAATCTTGTTTATTGGGAGGTGGACATGAGCTTAAATAGAAAACCAAACAAAGGGCATTATTGAAATATGTCAGAAATTACAGGTTTCTTAAAGGTCAGCTTTCCCCTATGGTAGGGGGCTGGTATGACAGGAATTGATGAGATACAAGACAGTTATTCTCCATGATGCAAGCAACTTAATTATCCAAAGGTATTTGAGAGAAGCATAGGGGTTAAACCAGTAGGGTGAGACAGAGAGAAGATGGATATCAAAAGGCCATATAGTTTGGAATTTCTCTTGTCTGGGGTCTTAGGTGTATGATTGAGTGTGTGATAAGGTGTGTTCTCCTCTGTGATCAGAAGGTGTGGTGAACTTTGAGTAAATGAATCTTAAGGTATGCAGCCATGTGGCCTACAGTTAATGGAGAGGAGTAGTGAGGTTTCTGTGGGCTTTAGAGTCAAGAAGGAAAGAGTAAGTCTGAGGGACGTGGTTTTTCCCCTTTGCTCACCTCGGTTGAGAGAGACTAACAAGAGGGTATCTTCTCAGACCTCCATCCAAGGATGGGGGGAGTTCTCCCTAAGCTCTATCCAGCTCACCCATAGCCCCACACCTTGCAAGTAGTGAAGCAGTGATGCAGATGTATCTCTCTCTCTCCTTCTCTACCTTTCCTTTCCCTCTGCATTTATGACTGTCTGTCAAGTAAATAAATAAAGATAATGAAAAATAAAAATAGAGTGCAGAGCACAGCATAGCTGTAATTTATGATTGTGTCAGGGATAGAGGCTGGGGGCTCTGAGGTCTCAGCCTTAAGTCTGGAGCACCACTCTTCTTTTTTTTTTAAATTTCTTTATTGGGGAATTAATGTTTTACATTCAGCAGTAATGCATGCATAACATTTCTCAGTTTTCCATATAACGATAAAACCCCCACTAGGTTCTCTGTCATCGTTCTTGGACCTGTATTCTTCCCCCTTCCCACTGGAGAGTTTTTTACTTTGGTGCAATACACCAATTCCAGTTCAGGTTCTACTTGTGTTTTTTCTGCTTATCTTGTTTTTCAACTTCTTCCTGAGAGAGAGATCATCCCATATTCATCTTTCTGTTTCTCACTTATTTCACTTAACATGAATTTTTCAAAGTCCATCCACCATCTGCTGAAAACGGTGAAGTCACCACTTTAATAGCTGAGGAGTATTCCATTGTGTATATATACCACAACTTGCTCAGCCACTCATCTGTTGTTGAACACCTGGGTTGCTTCCTGGTTTTGACTACTACAAATTGTGCTGCTAAGGACATATGTGTACACAGATCTTTTTGGATGGGTGTGTTGGGTTCCTTAGGATATCTCCCCAGGAGAGGAATTGCAGGATCATAGGGTAGTTCCATTTCTAGCCTTCTGAGAGTTCTCCAGATTGTTTTCCACAGAGGCTAGACCAATTGACATTGCCACCAGCAGTGCAGGAGGGTTCCATTGACACCCACATCCTCTCCAGCATTTGCTGCTGTTACCTTTTCTGATGTATGACATTCTCACAGGAGTGAAGTGGTATCTCATTGTTGTCTTGATTTGCATTTCTCTGACAATCAAAGACTTGGAACATTTTTTCCAGTGTTTCTTGGCCATTCGGATCTCTTCTGTGGTGAACATTCTGTTCATATCCTCTCCCCATTTTTAGATGGAGTTATTTGTTTTATTGTGGTTGAGTTTGGCAAGTTCTTTATATATTTTGGTCATTAAACTCTTGTCTGATATACGGCAAGTAAAGATCTCCAATTCTGTGAGGGGTCTCTTTGGTTGGGTAGTGGTTTCTGATGCTGAGCAGAAGCTTTTTAATTTGATGTAGCCCCATAGGTTTATGCATTCCTTAGTCTTCTTTATAATTGGATTCCTTTCACTGAAGATGTCTTTAAAATTTATACAGAAAAGAGTTCTGCCAATATTTTCCTCTAAGTATCTGACAGTTTCTGGTCTAACATCCAAGTCCTTGATTCACTTGGAATTTACTTTTGTGTTTGGTGAAATGTAATGGTTCAGTTTCATTCTTCTGCATGTTTCAACCCATTATTTCCAACTCCATTTGTTGAGGAGATTCTGCTTTCCTCATTTAATAGTCTGGGCATCTTTGTCAAAGATTATATGCCCATCGGTGTGGGGCCTTACTTCTGGGCTCACAGTTCTATTCCACTGGTCAGTGTGTCTATTCATGCTCCAGTAATAAGCAGTTTTGATGATAATGAACCCTATAATACAATTTGAGATCTAGGTGTTTGGTGCCTCCAGTTCTGCTCTTTCTTCTCAAGATTGTTTTGGCAATTCTAGGTCTTTTCTGATTCCAGATAAATTTTGTAGCATTTGTTCTATTCTCCTACAAAATGTGCTTGGGATCTTGATGGGGATAGCATTAAATCTGTATATGGCTCTGGGGAGTATATTCATTTTGATGATGTTAATTCTCCCAACCCATGAACATGGAATATCTTTCCACTTCTTTGTGTGTCTTTTTCAATTTCCTTGAGTAGTGACTCATAATTTTCAGCATACAAGTCTTTCACTTCTTTGGTTAGGTTTACTCCTAGATATTTTATTGCTCTTGTTACTGTAGTAAAAGGAATTGATTTCTGGATTTCATCTTTTTCTAACTTAGTATTTGCATAGAGGAATGCCACTGACATTTGAATGTTAATTTTTGTAGCCAGACACATCACTGTATTGCCTGATGATTTCCAAAAGCTTCTTGCTGGATTCCTTAGGTTCTTCTATGTATACTATCACGTCATCTGCAAATAGGGAGAGTTTGACTTCTTTTTCAATCTGTATGCCTTTAATTCCTTACTATTGCCTGATTGCTATGGCAAGAACTTCCAACACTATGTTGAATAGTAATGGTGATAGTGGGAATCCCTCTCTATTACCTGATCTGAGGGGAATGCTTCCAGGTTTTCACTATTGAGTATGATGTTGGCTGTAGGTTTGCTATATATAGACTCCACTATCTTGAGAAATTTTCCATCTATTCCCATTTTTGTAGTGTTTTGATCACAAAGGAATTTTGTATTTTGTCAATAGATGCTTTCTCTGAATCTATTGATATGACCATGTGGTTTTTGGTCTTGCTTTTGTTGATGTGGTGGATCACATTGATTGATTTACGTATATTAAACCAACTTTGCATGCCTGGGACAAACCCTACTAGGTCATGATGAACAGTCTTTTTAATATACTGCTGTATCTGGTTGGCTCAAATTTTGTTCAATATTTTAACAGCTATGTTCATCACAGATGTTGGTGTGTAGCTTTCTTTTTAGGTTGTGTCCCTGACTGCTTTTGGTATCAAAGTGATGTTGACTTCATAGAAGCTGGGAGTCTTCCAGTGTCTTCAGTCTTTTGGAAGACTTTTAAAAGTAGAGGCATTAGTTCTTCTTTGAAAATTTTGTAGAATTTATTTGTAAAACCATCTGGTCCAGGACTTTTATTCTTGGAACGGTTTTTGATAACTGTTTCAATTTCACTAGCTGTGATGGGCTTGTTCATTTTCTCTTTACTTAGTTTTGGAAGTTTGTTGGTATCTAGGAAATCATCCATTCTTTCCAGGTTCTCTAGTTTGGTGGCACTGAGGCCTTGCATGATATGTTGAGTTTCTGTGTTGTCTGTTGTGATTTCTCCTCTTTCATTTATGATCCAATTTATTTGGGTCTTCTCCCTTTTTTGTTTTGTGAGTCTGGCTAAAGGTTTGTCGATTTTGTTCACTCTTTCGAATAACCAACATTTACCTTCATTAATCTTTTGTATGGTTTTCTCATTTTCAAAGTTATTTATTTCTGCCCTAACTTTAGTTATTTCTGTCCTTCTGGTTGCTTTAGGGTTCCTCTGTTCTTCTTCTTCTAGGTCTTTAAGATGTTCAATCAGGCTGTTTATTTATGCTTTTTCTTGTTTCCTAATGTGTGTTTGTATGGCTACGAACTTCCCTCTCAGAACTGCCTTAGCTGTGTCCCAAATATTTTGATAGCTTGTGTCTTCATGTTCATTGAACTCTTGAAACATTTTGATTTCTTCCTTTATCTCCTCTTTGACCCAGTAGTTGTTAAGTAGTGTCCTGTTGAGCTTCCACATTTTGAGACTATTACTAATCTGCTGTTGGTTGTTAAGTATTAGTTTAATTCCACGGTGGTCTGAGAAGATGCTTGGGATGATTTCAGTGCTCTTGAATTTGCTGATGCTGTCTTTGTGGCCTAACATATGGTCTATCCTTGAGGATGACCCATGTGGACTTGAGAAGAATATGTATTCCAGTTTCTTGTGGTGAATGATTCTGAAAATGTCCAATAGTTCTAGTTTATCTATCTCCTCATTTAGGTCCTTCATGTCTTTATTGATTTTCTGCCTGGATTATCTATCAGGTTGAGAGAGGGAGGGTTTAAGTCCCCTACTATGACTGTGTTGCTGTTACTATATTGCTGTAGGTCTTTCTGTAGATGTTTGATGTATTTAGATGGCTTCTCATTGAGTGCATAGATGTTTATAATCATTAAGTCCTCTTGATTGACTGATCCTCTGAGCATTAAGTAGTGTCCATCCCTATCTTTTTTAAATTACTTATTTTAAATTCTATCATGTCAGATATGAGAATAGCTGTTCCTGCCCTTTTTTGTGGGCCATTGGCTTGTATGATAGTTTCACATACTTTCACTTTGAGTCTGTGTTTGTCTCGTTGAGTTAGGTGGGTTTCCTTAGACAGCATATTGTTGGGTTGTGTTTTCTGATCCATCTTCATACTTTGTGCCTTTTAATAGGTGAACTCAGGCCATTGACATTTATTGATATCAAAGACTGAAGATATTTTAACACCATTCTTTTAGAGTTTTAGAGTGTTCTGATATACGGCTTATTTATGGTGGTCTGATTGTTTATAGGAGACATTTCAGAACTTCTTTCAGGGCAGGCTTGATTATAGTTGATTCTTTCAACTGTTGCTTGTCTGAGAAGGTTTTTATGCCTCCGTCTGGTCTAAATGACAGTCTAGCAGGATACAGTAGTCTTGGTTGAAAGCCTTTCTCACTGAGCACTTGATAGATATCTTGCCATTCTCTTCTGGCCTGTAGTGTTTGTGTGGAGAAGTCTGCTGCTAATCTTATGGGTTTTCCTCTGTAGGTGACTCTTTGTTTTTCTCTTGCAGCCTTCAGGATCCTTTCTTTATCCTTATTCCTTTCCATTCTAAATAGGATGCATCTTGGTGTCTTTAAATCTGGGTTAATTCTGTTTGGGATCCTCTGGGCTTCTTGAACCTTTATGTCTTTTATGTTGTTTATACTAAAGTTCTCAGCTATTATGTCCTGAAGAATGCTTTCTTCCCCTCCCTCTCTTTCTTGCTCTGGTAAGCCACTAATGTGTGTATTATTTCTTTTGAAGTCATCCCATATGTCTCTGTTGTTGTTTTCAGTATCTCCTAATCTCTTTTTGAGATATCTAACTTCTTTTTTAGTTGTCTCTAATTTGTCCTCGAACTTGCTAATTCTGTCTTCAGCCCCATTTATTTTATTCTCTCTCCCTACTAATGTTTTCTGGAGATCATCTATTTTGTTACCCTGTTCTGATACTGTTTTAGTTTGTTCAACTTAGTGTGTTCTTAGCTAAGCTATTTCAGCTTTCAGCTCTCTAATAACCTTGAGATAGTGTTTTCTTCCAGAGTCTTATTCATTGTTTCTGCACTTGTGATGGCAATTCTTTCAAACTCTTTACTCACCCCTGTGATTATTTCCTTAACTAGTGTTTGGATGTTGACCTCATTATTTTGTGCTGCAACCTTTGGGGGGCTTTTAGCTGGACTCTTGTCCTAGTTCATTTCTCCTATATTTCTTCTTGTTGTTTTAACCATTTTATGTTATGTTACGTTATGTTATGTTATGTTATGTTATGTTATGTTATGTATGTTATGAAGTCCCTGTCTCAGTACTTTTCAAATTACTGATCACTCTTACCTGGATTGACTTGTGTCTAAGAAAGGTAATTAAAGGGTTCACAGCTGTGGAAATTGACAGTTGTTTCAATATTATTTTGATCCCTGAGTTGGAGCTCAATGGCTTAAAAGCCTCTTTTGTTCTTTTTCTTCCCTGTAGGCTATGGGAGCCTGAGGGCTTTTAAACTATAAGTAGGCTTCTTAGCTTAATCCCTCACTCCTGACCAGGAGATAAACCAGGTGGAGGGAGACATAATACAGTGGTTATGCAAAGGGACTCTCACACCCCAAGGATACAAAGCTCCAGGCTCAATTCAGTTTCTCTGCCCAGCCAGGCAGCACTACTGGGCCCTGTGAGTTTCCAAACAAGTCCCATTTATATTCTGTAGGTTCTGAAGCTATTATTCACCATATTCTCATCAGGAGAACAATGTGGAAAGGCTCCCACTATTCAGCCTCACTGCTAGGCCACCAAGGTGTAGCTCTTCTCCTGAGTTTCCTGGTCAGTTCTCTGTTTCCAGATGTCAGAACAGGGCCTCCCCATGCTGCTCCAGCCTCTGAGAGCAGTAGCAATGGAGACTCACAGTTGCATTTGGTGAGTCTTAGGGGAGTCCTCTCCTCCCTTCAGCAGTCTTTTAAAAAAATTTTTTTTGATAAAACAGACTGGAGGTGGTGCCTCAACTAGTAAACTGCCTGACTGTTACTGGCCACTCAGTCTCTCCTTAGGGTCCTCCCTGTCCATGAGGCACACACGTTTGCACTCAATGGTGGTTTGGTGGGTTCTTGAAGTCATTCTAGTCCTGCCTTGTTGTGGTCCCAGGTGGTCTCCTTTGGTATTCCTAGTTGAACCAAGAGAGAAGAGGAGAGAAACACAGCTGCTGCTGCTCTGTAGGCTCTCATCTGGAAGTCCTCCTATGGGCACCTTGTCTACTGAGGTTGAGACAGGCATACAGGATGGGGAACTGGAAACATTAACTGCTGGGAGGAAGTGAACTACTAGATTAGAATTAATTAATTGTCCCCAAATCAGCTCTCCTCTTAAAGAGACAGGCTGATTCCCTACCCTACATTTTGAATGGATTCAAAACCCTTGGTTTGCCTCAAAGTCCCTAAGCTTGTCACTTCTTACACCTCTACTACTGTAGCTATACAGGCATTACTCAGACAACACAACCCATGCTTGCTGTGTCCTTGTTACTTACTGTTCTTTCTACCTGGAGGTGAATTCTTTCATATCTGTGTCTGGTTCACTCCCTCACTTTTCTTTAGGTCTCTCTGCCAATGTCATTTCTTCAAAGAGAACTTCCCTAACAATATTACTTAAAATAATGTAGTTTCCCTAACCCTCTCATTCTGTTCCCTAATCTTATTATCTGTCTATATACCTATTCCTGCCTGTAATATTTATTCTTCTATTTGTATGTTTATTTTTGTGTTTGTGTATTTCTGCATCTGAAATTAGAGAAAAAGCATTATGAGACCAAGGACACTGTCCATGAATATTTAGTGCTACATAAAAATTTGTTAAATTAACAAGTATAGTTTATTTGCCCTTTTTTTGGTCACCAAGGTTATCACTGGGATTCAGTGCCAGCATGATAGCGCCACTCCTTATGGTTATCTTTTCAATTCTTTTCCCTATATGGAGGGTGAGAGACAGAGAAAGAATGAGAGAGATACAGCGAAATAAGGAGAGACACTACAGCACTGCTCTACTACTTGTGATGATTTCTGGAGACTTCCCCATGTGGTGACCCAGGTTCTTGTGCATGGTAATATGAGTTCTCTACTGTGTTAGCCACCTGCTGAGCCTCTCTTTGCTTTCCATTTAGATTGTGTCTACTAGGTGTTGTATCTAATGTGCGTGTCTCATTGTATGACTTATAGACTGAATTATGGGGAAGTCTTTTAGCCCAGCTGTGAACCATCAGAAATTGTACCTCTGCCTTCTTCAAAATTATTCAATGAAGTGACCACGTGTTAGATTCCCATGGCTTCCAGGACAAATTACCACCAACTAGGTCACTTAAATCAACAGCTAAACATTGCCATATAGTTTTCGAAGCTAGGAATCCAAAATCAAGGTATCAACAGGACTACACTCCCTGTGGGGCTCTGCAGAATGATCCCATCTTTGTATCTACCAGGCTCTGGTGACTGTTAGCATGACTGAACTCCAATCATTTACTCAGTCTCCACATCACTTTTTCCATGTGTTTCTCTCTCATATAAGGATATTTGTCTGTGGACTTTAGATCTATGTAGATAAACTGAATGATCACTTTTTCTCAAACACCCAAATTTAATTACATCTGTAAAAACTCTTTTTCTGATAAGGTAGCATTCACAGTCTGGGAATTAAGACACAGTTATATCTTTTTATGGACCCACTATAGATTATAAGGCTAAGATTTGGGTTCAATATTTCTGATTCACAAATGAACTTACTGAGTCTGTGATTTCCATTTAGACATCAACATTTCAAAATCCTGTTTTCAAAGGAGAAATATGACATTTCTCAATCTAAAACTCATGCACTATTATAATATCTATCCAACTGGTGATAAGCTTAAGTTTATGTTTTATTTTTTTTACATTTTAATTTATAAAATGGAAACACTGATAAGACCATAGGATAAGAGCGGTACAATTCTACACAATTCCCACCATCTGAACTCCATATACCATTCCCTCCCCTGATAGCTTTCCTATTCTTTAATCCTCAGGGAGCATGGACCCAGGGACATTATGGGGTACAGAAGGTGGAAGGTCTGGCTTCTGTAATTGCTTCCCCGCTGAACATGGACATTGACAGGTCAATCCATACTCCCAGCCTGCCTGTCTCTTTCCCTAGTGGGGCAGGTATCTGGGGAGGTGGGACTCCAGGACACATTGGTGTGGTCATCTACCCTGGGATGTCTGGTTGGCATCTGGAACCTGGTGGCTGAAAAAGAGTTAAGAAATTTATGTTTTATTATACACACTTGTTGGGCAGTATGCCAGCTCCCCCTACTTAACCCTGCAGTCTATTTACATAACCACTAGAACTGCCCTGTCTGCAGGGCATTGGTTTAATCCCCACTGATTCATACTCCATTTTTGCTCTGCCCCCTCTCCTAGACACACCCTGACTTCCACCACTCTCTTTTTGCTCCACCCTCTCTATATCACATCCTGTTTCCACCCTACTTAATGAGTATATATACAGCTGCTCTTCTGTTTGAACACACTTGGGATTGCCTTCTGACTCCAACAGTCCCAGAGTCTCTCTCCTGTGACGCTAGCCTGGCATGAGTTCTTGATCCCTCTCCCACGCAGCAGCCTAAATTGGCTCCAGTTGAGTTCTCTCCAACCCAGAGAGCACTTGCTCGGAAAGAAGCACCCTCAGGCTATCCCGGCAACACTAAGTAACTATTAATATATCAGCCCCATATAGAGGTATGAAATTGGCATTACTGAATTTTACTGCTATTATTTCATTCCACTTATTATTCTTTTTTTGTTCATAGAATGTCTTCCCTATTCTGCACTGTGTTAATCTACTGGCTGCATTCCACAACAACATTTTGTTTTTAAACTTGTCCTGCCTTACTGATTCAGAAATGTTCTTTTTTAATCTTCTTAGTATCTACTGAAACAGAATAATTTTTTGTGGAATATATATATATATATATATATATATATATATATGTATGTATGTATGTATGTATGTATCCCTTTTACTACTCAGACTTTTCTTTGGTGTTCACTGACATTTCTTTTATGGGTTGTACTGTGAACCCCCTTCAAATATACTGAAGTCCTAATCAAAAGTATAGTAATGTGTTATTTGGAAATAGGTTGTTAGGGTGGCCCTAACCTGGTGATTCGTATCTGAATAAAAAGAGAGGAATCTGAGTACCGGGACAGACAGGTACAGAGAGAAGGTCATGAGAAGATGGATGACTACAATAGTGCACAGCTACAAGTCAAGTGAAAGAGTGCCAGGGATTTTTGCTAATAACCTTAAGCTAGAAAGAAGCTAGGAAGGGCCCTTCCCTACAGGTTTGGAAAGATCAGACTCCTGCTAGTGTCATGGTTTTGAACTTTAGCCTCCAGAAGTGTGAGACAGTAAATACCTGCTGATTTACACCACCTGGTTTGCAGTGTTTTGCTATGACAGTTGCGAACTGTGTTCTCTCACTTCCTGTAGTTTACTGAATTTAGTTGTCTGCCACTGCCCTCCTAGTTGTTATCTGAGTTTTGTCCCAGTATTTTAGTGAGACTTAAGAAAAATTTATCAACAGGATCATGATTTTTTGAAGCACCAAATAACTATTTGAGATAATTGTTTCAAAATTTGACTCAACTGAATGCCTAACAATTCAAGATCAGAACTTATTTAATCTCAAATTGGTTAGTGAAAATGTTATTTCATATAAAGAACCTTCATACTGATTTATTTATGATTTAAGGGGATGTAAGCAAAACAGGCATTGTGTTGTGAGAATAAATGGATACTGGGCTAAATCTGGAGTAATTCCCTCATTAATTTTCTCCTCATTTTCTTTATCGTTAGTGCTCTGCACACAACCTTCCAAAAGAGGCAGAGTCTTTTTTTTCTTCTTTTTCCCTTCAGCGTTATTGCTGGGACTCGGTGCCTGCACTATGAATCCACTGCTCCTGGAAGCCATTTTGTCCCATTTTGTTGCCCTTGTTGTTGTTGTTCTTGTTATTGTTGCCCCGTTGTTGTTGTTGGATAAGACAGAGAGAAATCGAGAGAGGAGGGGAGACATAGAGGGGGAGAGAAAGGTAGACACCTGCAGACCTGCTTCACCATGAAGCGACCCCCTACAGGTGGGGGGGGGTGCTGAAACCCGGTCTTTACACAGGTCCTTGTGCTTTGCACCAAATATGCTTAACCCGCTGTGCTACTGCCCAACCCCCAGGCAGAGTCTTTGCAGGCCCTATCTCCACAGTCAGAGAATAGAAGGAGACATTGGTAATCCCCAGGATGCTGTGCCAGACTGGAACTATTGCGGAATCTTCAAAAATTGCCTGCTTCAATCACAGAGGAAGGCTCTTCTCTCCGTTTTAATACTGACTATAGGGGAAAGGCTATCTGCCTAAAAGGTAATCGGTAGTTTTTTTTTTTTTTATTTTTTATTTAAGAAAGGATTAGTGAACAAAAGCATAAGGTAGGAGGGGTACAACTCCACACAATTCCCACCACCCAATCCCCATAACCCACCCCCTCCCATGGTAGCTTACCCATTCTCTATCCCTCTGGGAGCATGGACCCAGGGTTGTTGAGGGTTGCAGAAGGTAGAAGGTCTGGCTTCTGTAATTGCTTCCCCGCTGAACATGGGCGTTGACTGGTCGGTCCATACCCCCAGTCTGCCTCTCTCTTTCCCTAGTAGGGTGTGTCTCTGGGGAAGCTGAGCTCCAGGACACATTGGTGGGGTCTTCAATCCAGGGAAGCCTAGCCAGCATCCTGGTGGCATCTGGAACCTGGTGATTGAAAAGAGAGTTAACATATGAAGCCAAACAATTTGTTGAGCAATCATGGATCCCAAGCTTGGAATAGTGGAGAGGAAGTGTTAGGGAGATACTCACTGCAAACTCTAGTGTAATCCTGCTTTCAGGTATATATTTTGCAGTAGTTTATGGATACGTGTGCACATAAGCTCTCTCTCACAGAAACTGGTGTATATCTAGGTTATGGGACTTTGTTAGAAAGTGAACTACCTGAGATGAAATTAGAGTGTACTATTAAAGGAAAGGTCTCACCCGAGTAATGAAGCTGAAGGGTTGTCATTCCACGTGAAGTCTCTGGATACAGTCTGAGGTGAAGCATGTTGAGATGGCAATCATTGCTTTGGTTAGGTTGTGATCGGCAGATGCAATATTATTTGGTTTGGATTGGGAGATGCATACGGGAAAGTGGGCCCTATCCAAGGGTGCCAGGACTGAGGGAAGTAGGGGCTCTATAGTGAAGATGTGAGGTTCCTGCTGTCTTAGGGTTCAAAAAGACAATCAATAGTTAATATTATTATCACATTATTTGTTAATTGGGTTAACTTTGAAAAGTCCCTTTGTTATGGTTTGCTGTACAGTACCCAGTATCTTGTATATAGCTGTGCTATTGGAAGCTTCTAATCTACTTGGTCTAGGCTTTTGAGAGAGTCCGCATATCAAATACGTAGCCTATATATTAAAAAGATTCAGTTTGTCTTTTGAGAAACTTTGAGACATACAATTGATTTCCCCCTTTCATATTAATTAACTACTGATTTATATGTCTACATTTTGCTAGGAGTGTACATAAACACCATTCCCACCACCAAAGGACTGTGACCCATCCCTCCCGCCCACTCCCACCCCCCACTGGCCCAGGAAGCTACATGTCTACCCCTCACCACTGGGTTTTTACTTTGGTGCCCTACTTACAATTTGATCAGGTCCTGCTTTTAGTTTCCCTTTCAGATCTTCTAAGTCAGCTTCTGTAGATGAGTGGGATCATCCCATACTCATCTTTATCTTTCTGACTTAGTTCACTCAACATAATTCCTTCTAGCTCTGTCCAAGATGGGTCAGAGAAGGTGGGTTCATTGCTCTTGATAGCTGCATAGTATTCCATTGTGTATATATACCACTGCTTTCTCAGCCACTCATCTGTTGTTGGGCACCTGGGTTGCTTCCAGGTTTTAGCTATTATGAATTGTGCTGCTATGAACATAGGAGTACACACCTCTTTTTGGTTGGGTGTTATGGAGTCCTTGGGGTATAACCCCAGGAGAGGAATTATTGGGTCATATGGAAGGTCCATATCTAGCCTTCTGAGAGTTTTCCAGACTGCTCTCCACAGAGGCTGTACCAATTTACATTCCCACCAGCAATGTAAAAGGGTTCCTCTGTCCCCACATCCTCTCCAGCATTTGTTGCTGCTGTTCTTTTTGATGTATGCCATTCTTACAGGAGTGAGGTGGTATCTTAGTGTTGTCTTAATTTGCATTTCTCTGACAATCAGTGACCTAGAGCAGTTTTTCATATGTTTGTTAGCCTTTTGGATCTCCTCTGTGGTGAATGTTTTGTTCATTTCCTCTGCCCATTTTTGGATGGGGTTATTTGCTTTTTTGCGGCTAAGTTTGCTGAGCTCTTTATATATTTTGGTGATTAGTTTCTTGTCTGATGTCTGGCATGTGAAGATCTTCTCCCATTCTGTGAGGGGTCTCTCTGTTTGTTTAATAGTTTCTTTGGATGTGCAGAAGCTTTTCAATTTGATGTAGTCCCATTGGTTTGTTTCTGCTTTGGTCTTCCTTGCAATTGGGTTTCATTCATCAAAGATGTCCTTGAGGTGTATGTGGGAAAATGTTTTACCAATGTTTTCCTCTAAGTATTTGATTGTTTCTGGTCTGACATCTAGGTCTTTGATCCATTTGGAGTTGATTTTTGTTTCTGGTGAGATAAAGTGGTTCAATTTCATTCTTCTGCATGTTTCAACCCAGTTTTCCCAGCACCATTTATTGAAGAGAGCCTCCTTTTTCCATTTAATCCTTTGGGCCCCCTTATCAAAGATTAGATGCCCATAGGTGTTGGGGTAATCGGTAGTTTTATACTATGTTCAATTCTGGAAAGAAAACTTTTCCTATCCACTATTGACATTTGGTTGTTGACATCCAGGTTATGTGTACCTTCTAATTTCCACTCCACCTAAAAGCAAATACTAATTCTTAGAAAAGGGATTGGCTTCCCAGAAAATATTCATATTTTACTCCAGTTCTTGATCCAAAAACATTATTGTGTCTGTGACTCCTTCTTCTTCCTCTTCTTCTCCTTCTCCTTCTCCTTCTCCTTCTCCTTCTCCTCCTCCTCCTCCTTCTCCTTCTCCTTCTCCTTCTCCTTCTCCTTCTCCTTCTCCTTCTCCTTCTCCTTCTCTTTCTTCTGCTTCTTCTCCTCCTCCTTCTCCTCCTTCTCCTCCTCCTCCTCCTTCTTCTTCTCCTTCTCCTTCTCTTTCTTCTGCTTCTTCTCCTTCTTCTCCTCCTCCTTCTCCTCCTTCTCCTCCTCCTCCTCCTCCTTCTTCTCTTTCTCCTTCTCTTTCTTCTGCTTCTTCTCCTCCTTCTCCTTCTTCTCCTCCTCCTCCTTCTCCTCCTCCTCCTCCTCCTTTTTATGCTGGTGGACAAGGGGAACTTGGACCATTTATCATGCATGGTAGCTTGTGTGCTATACTGGATATGCCACCACCCAGCTCTGTATCTGCATTTTGTATACTCATAGTGAGTATAGGATCCTCACCTGATGTTGTGATGGTGAGTACAGGAACCTCACCTGATGTTTCTCAAAGTGTGGAGCAGGAGAGATAAATGACCCTCTGACTGTGTATGTAAGCCCTTCCTGAAAGTTTAGCAAAGTGAAAAGTTAACACTTTCTGTGTGCAGACTCTGATAGCTCAACAGTCTGTTGCATTTTAGCTTAGGCAAATAAAACAGGGTCATACAAAGTCCCCAAGAGGAGTTCATATCAAATTCTCCTTATGAAGGTCACTATGTAATGATCGCCTCCTGCTCCTGTGATCACTATTCCACCATGTCCCCCACAGATGTGGTATTCCATGACATTTGTAAGTAGCAATCAAGCAGTATAAGGTCAGGGTTACCACTTGGTGACTAGTGCTGCTAAGTCTTACCTGAAAGTTGTCCATATTTTCTTGGGCACATTCAACAAAACAAAATCCAATTCCTGGAAATCGATTTTTTTTCCTTAAGGGTCTGTATTCACAATAAAGCAAAATAAAAACTTTCCTCTGACTTTCTGCTTAATTTTTTTAATTTCCATGTGGTAATACTACTTTCCATTATCCATACATAACATTTTAGAGTCAATGATTTTAATTTGAGATTAAAATTAAATATTTGACGCTAACTCTGATTTTTACCTTACTACGCACGGTTGTTTCTATAGAGAAATTTGCTCAGTGTTGAACTTGTGAATTATCACTAGATTGGCACTTACAGTTTGCAGTCTTTCTCACAGCTGGTTTATTTTCTCCTGATAATTCTGAAAAAGAAAAATAGCACACAGTTTTTACATGATTGCACACAAGCATACATCTGCCACCAGCTAAATGTTATATTTCAGTATCACAATGCAATGTGGGTTACTTCTCTTTCACTCTTTAAATGTAATACCTTATTTATTATCTGTTAATCTTGCTATAATGATGGTAGAGCCAGTCTCACTCATTATTAGATCTCCTTTTCCTTTGGTGATGGATTATTCAAAAGCCCAAAGGGTTTTACGCAGTCTATTTTCTTTCTTTCTTTCTTTCTTTCTTTCTTTCTTTCTTTCTTTCTTTCTTTCTTTCTTTCTCTCTTTCTCTCTCTTTCTTCCTTCCTCCCTTTCTTCCTTTCTTTCCTTCTTTCTTTCTTTTAGATATAAGTACTTTTATTTATTTATTTATTTATGTTTTAAAATTTTATTAGTGATTTAACATTGATTTTAAAGTCTATTTCTTAAGTGAGATATTCTTCAGGTTTTTTGTTTGTTTGTTTGTTTGGAGATCCCTACTGGTTATAGTGGTAGATATAGAGGGCACAAGATTCTCAACACAAACTCAGGGAGATTGTCGTCATATATTGAACTCCCCTCTTCAGGGTCTAACCTGTCTAGTGGACTAGAGAGGTGTTCTTTTCACGTGAACCTGCCATCCTCCAGGCCATTGAGATAGTTATTCCCAGTGTCACTTGTCTAGGTGGGGAGGACACCTGTTCTTTCCTTAGCCCTTTCCTATAATCTGTTTTCCTAGTCAGAGCAAGAGTTTGTGGTTCAGACTACTCTGAATTTTATTATTTATTTCTACCAAAGCACTGCTCAAAACTGGCTTTTGGTGATGCTGGAAATTGAACTTGGGACTTTGGAGCTTCAGGCATGAAAATCCCTTGCATAAACAGCATGCATCTCTCCAGTCTCTGCACCCCAACTTTAAGCCCCATAGCTTTCCATTTCTTAGCTGTGACTTCCATAAGACAAATAGTGTTAAAATCTTTTATTTTTCACTTTGATGAGACAGAGAGATACCAAATAACTGCTCAGTTCTGGCACATGTTTGTGGCAAGGACTGAACCTGACACCACTGGAGCTTTAGGAATACAAGTCTGTTTGTGCTACTCCTTAGTGCTCAAAATCTTTTAATTCTGTGCAAGGGGTAAAGGAAGTCACAGATCTCCTGGACTTAAACCTTGTTTGCCATCAAGATTGGAATTGTAGGGAAAGCACAAACCTTCTCCTCCTCCTCCTCCTCCTCCTCCTTCTTCTCCTTCTTGTTCTTCTTCTCATCCTCTTCCAGAACAAACAAACATAGCAAAGAAAATGAACAGAAAGTCCCATAAAATTAATGTTTTAATAAATTGCCTTTCAAAATGTGTGCCCTTGGAAATGAACTCCTATTTTCTTAAGCTGATAGGGTTTGCCACATCAAGGGTTTGTTTAAATGTCAGACTTCATAAAATTGTGTCATTTAATCTCTGAAAAGGCTAAAAGAAGTTGCTGTTCAGATTCCATTTTGTGAGGGCTTCTGAAATTGTCTACAGTTCTGCTGTTTTAAAGTGGGGTTCTTCTAGAAAGGTTCTTCCACTTGTGCAGTTTGCATTTGTTTACTGGGACAGTAGAAAGTGTTCTCATGTGACACTTCCTGCAGAGAGGAGAGAGCCAATACTAACATTTCTTTATTCCCAGTTCACCTATGGATGTGATCCTTTCTTTAGAGTCATTAACATAGTCTGAAAGAGTTAAACATCTAGGAGGAGCAAGTTTATTACTTATCTTCCCCCGAAGGAAAGTTATTTCAGAACAAAGGTATAAATATTGAGTAATACATTTAATTATTGAATGGATGTTTTGAAATGTCCCTTTTCTTTGGAAACCAACTTCCTTCAGTTTTCTTAGAAAAAGACCTTAAAACCCAGCAGAGCTAGTGATGGTAAATATAGCTTTTGGCCAACTCTGCTTGTGTTGGAGGTACTGATATACTTTCCTTTTATTTTTTGGTTATTTCAGGAAGATGAGCTCATTTAAATTTCAACATCTAAAAAAAAAAAACCCACCCTCAGGCAGTGCTGTTTTGTGTTGGTTGAATAATTTACATGTGGGCAGATGGAAGTGCACATATAGTTACAAAGTGAGTGCCCCTTAATATAAGCACTCTCTGTTAAATGTTCCCTATGGAAAGATCTAACTCTGTTAAATGTTCCATCACAGTTTAAAGCAGTGTATGGAAAAATCAACAAAATCAACCTATTCAATAAAATACTACATTACTGTACATTTTTGAAGTCATGAGCTAGGTAATATATCTCTAGAATCATATAGAACAAGGACATAGTAATTATTTATTATTTTTGTTTTCTGTATATAAATATTTTTTTGTAATTTACTTATAAAAAGGAAACACTGACAAAACGATAGGATAAGAGGGGTACAACTCCACACAATTTCCAATACCATAACTCTGAATCCCATCCCCTTTCCTGATAGCTTTCCTATTCTTTAACCCTCTGGGAGTATGAACCCAAGGTCATTGTGGGATGCAGAAGATGGAAGGTCTGGCTTCTGTAGTTGCTTCCCCACTGAACATGGACATTGACAGATCGATCCGTATTCCCAGCCTGTCTCTCTCTTTCCCTAGTGGGGAAGGGCTCTGGGGAAGCAGAGCTCCAGGACACGTTGGTGGGGTTGTCTGTCCAGGGAAGTCTGGTTGGCATCATGCTAGCATCTGGAATCTGGTGGCTGAAAAGAGAGTTAACATATAAAGCCAAACAAATTGTTGACTAATAATGAACCTAAAGGCTGGGATAGTGCAGATGAAGAGTTGGGGGGCAGGGCTCCTCCATTTTGTAGATAGCTAGGCATTTTTTAGTTCTATTCTAATGGGCCTGTGGCTATACTAGTTTTTTTTTTTTTTCCCTGAGCCTGAAATCTGATATACAGGTGGGTCCAAGTTATTGTCTGGGGAGATGATGTCATGGCTAGAACAAGGACAAGAAAGCTGGATCAGGGAAGACAGTAGCACAAAAATATGGGAAAGGTGTATAAATATTGTTGACTGTAAACCCCATCGATTTGATCTGATCTGGGGCCCATATTCAGCTTAGGAGCCTGTGTGGCCTCTGCATCCCTGTAGATCTGAGCTCACATTCTGTGGTCATGAATAAGAACTTTCCAAGCTGCCCCAGTATTGACCCATCTTCCTCAAGAGTAGCATAGAGTATGATGTCCAGCCTCTCTTCAGAGGATGGTACATTCTCTACCATTGTTGATCCAAGTTGAAGATAATGGGGACACACAAAGGGGTCTATTGGTTTGTTTCTGATAGAGATGAGCAGTAACAATGGAGAGAGGAATTTATTCAAGGTCTAGGCCCTTCATGTCTGTGTGGGAATCTCAGGACTCCCCGAGTAGGGCCCCAGCTGATGGGGTGGCCAGATATTGACTAAAGAGTCATCATTAAAGTATGCCAGTATCATGCCCTTATTCAGCTTTTTCACTCCTTGCTTTGATGAGGTTAGCTTTGGAATGAGTGAGCGAACTGTAATAGGAAGTAGGTGAGGGGGGCATCTAAGTCTAAGTAGACACTATTTCATTATGAAGTTTGTACTGACTCACTGCAGACTATTGTGTACTTTTGCTTTCAGTTATATATTTTGCCCTAATTTAAAGATACATGTGAACCTATGCTCTATCTCATGGGACCTGGTCTATATCTAGGTTTTGGGACTTTGTTAGGAAGTGGACCTCCTGGAATGGATTTAGAGAATCCTATGAAAGGAAAGGTCTCACCTGAGTAATGAGGCTGAAGGACTGACATTCCACGCCTGATGTCTTTGGACACAGTCTGAAGTGAAGCATGCTGAGGTGGTATTTTTTGTGTTGATTAGGTTGGGATCGGCGGATGCAATATCATTTGATATGAATTGAGAGAAGCATGCAGGAAAGTGAGCCCCACGCTAGAGGTTCCAGGACTGGGGGAAATATAGGCTCTATAGAGGAAGCGGGAGGTTCCTGCTGTCTTATGGCTTAAGAAGGCAATAGGTAGTTATTGCTATAATCACATTATTTGGCAACTGGGTTAACTTTGAAATATCCCTTTGTTAGTATTTGCTGTACTATACACAACATCACCATAATTTATGTTCTTTGATATTATTTGTATATAGCTGTGCCACCAGTTGCTTCTGTTTTCCCTGGTCTAAGCTTTTAAGAAAGTCAATATAGCAACGACTCAGCCTGTATATTAAAAAGACTCAGTCTGTGCTTTGAAAAGTTTGAGACATTCAATTTTTCCCTTCTCCTATTAATTAAATAGTGATTTACATGACTACAAATTAATAGGAGTGTACATAAACACAATTCCCATCACCAAAAGATAGTGTACTATCACACACACACACACACATACACACACAAAAATCTACTCTCAACCTCAACTCAGGGTTTTTACTTTGGTGCCCTACTCCAAATTCATTCAAATCCTGCTTTGAGTTTCCCTTTCTGTTCTTCTTTCTCAACTTTTGTTTATGAGTGGGATCATCCCATACTCATCTTTATCTTTCTCTTTCTAAATTAGCTCACTTAAAATAATTTGTTGAATTTCCCTTTCTGTTCTTCTTTCTCAACTTCTGTTTATGAGTGAGATCATCCCATACTTGTCTTTATCTTTCTGACTTAGCTCACTTAACATAATTCCTTGTAGCTCCATCCAAGATGGGTCAGAGAAGGTGGGTTCATGGTTCTTAATAACTGCGTAATATTCCACTGTGTATATGTACCACAGCTTTCTCAGCCACTCATCTGTTGCTGGCCACCCAGGTTGCTTCCAGGTTTTAGCTATTACGAATTGTGCTGCTATGAACATAGACATAAACATATCTGTTTGGTTGGGAGTTATGGAGTCCTTGGGGTATATCGCTAGGAGAGGAATTATAAGGTCATAAGGAAGGTCTGGTCTAGCCTTGGGAGAGTTCTCCAGACTGCCATCCACAGAGGCTGGACCAATTTACATTCCCAGCAGCAGTGCAGAAAGGCTCCTCTGCCCCCACAGCCTCTTCAGCATTTGTTGCTGCTCTTCTCTTTTATGTATGCCATTCTCAAAGGAGTGCTGTGGTATCTCAGTGTTGTCTTTATTTGCATTTCTCTGACAATCAGTGACCTAGAGCAATTTTTCATGTGATTGTTAGACCTTTGGATCTCTTCTGTAGTGAATGTTCTGTTCATATCCTCTGCTCATATTTGGATGGGGTCATTTGCTTTTTTGTTGCAAAGTTTGCTGAGCTCTTTGTATATTTTTGTTATTAGTCTCTTGTCTAATGTATAGCATGTGAAGATCTTCTACTCTGTGAGGGGTCTCCTTATTTATGTGATAGTTTCTTTGTGCAGAAGCTTTTCAATTTGATGTAGTCCCATTGATTTATTTTTGCTTTAGTCTTCCTTGTAATTGGGTTTGTATCATCAAAGATGTCCTTGAGGTTTAGGTGGGAAAATGTTCCACCAGTGTTTTCCTCTAAGTATTTGATAGTTTCTGGTCTAATACCCAGGTCCTTGATCTATTTGGAGTAGGTTTTTGTTTCTGGTGAGATAAAGTGGTTCAGTTTCATTCTCCTGCATGTTTTAACCCAGTTTTTCCAGCACTGTTTATTGAAGAGAGCTTGCTTTCTCCAGTTAATATTTTGAACCACCTTATCAAAGATTAGATGTCCATAGGTATGGGGATTTAGTTCTGGGCTTTCAATTCTGTTCACATGGTCTGTGTGCCTATTTTTGTTCTAGTACCAGGCTGTTTTGATGATGATGGCCTTATAATATAGTTAGAGATCTAGGAGTGATGCTTCCATTTCTGTTTCTTTTCCTCAAGATTGTTTTGGCAACTCTAGGTGTTTTCTGATTCAGATAAATGATTTTAGTTTTTGTTCTAGTCTCTGAAAGAAGCTTGGTGGAACTTTCATGAGTATTGCACTAAATTTGTATGTGGCTCTGGGGAGAATATTCATTTTGATGATATTAATTCTTTCAATCCATGAGCATGGGATGTCTTTCCATTTCTTGGTATCATTTTCTATTTGCTTGAATAGTGACTCATACTTTTCAGTATACTAGTCTTTCACTTCTTTGGCCAGGTTTATTCTTAGGTATTTTATTGGTTTTGTTGCAGCAGTGAATGGGAGTGATTTCTGGATGTCCTCCTCTTTAGATTTAGTGTTTGCATAAAGGAATGCCATTGATTTTTGTAGGTTGATTTTTTTTAACCTGACACCTTGCTATATTGCCTAATAATTTCCAGTAGTTTTCTGCTGGATTCTTTAGGTTTTTCTATGTATACTACCATATTATCTGCAAATAGTGAGTGTTTGACTTCTTCTCTTCCAATCTGTATTCCTTTGATTTCTTTCTCTTGCCTGATTGCTATGGCAAGAACTCCCAATACTATGTTGAAGAGTAATGGTGATAATGGACAGCCCTGTTTAGTCCCTGATCTGAGGGGGAATGCTTTCAGCTTCTGTCTGTTGAGTATGATGTTGGCTGTAGGTTTGCTATGTATGGACTCCAATACCTTGAGGAATTTCCCATCTATTCCCATTTTTTGTAGTGTTTTGAGGATGAGTAGGTGTTGTATTTTGTCAAAGGCTTCCTCTGCATCTATTATGAGATAATCATGTGGCTTTTGGTTTTTCTTTTATCGACGTGGTGAATGACATTGATTGACTTATGTATGTTGAACCAGCCTTGCATTCCTGGGATAAATCCCACTTGGTCATGATAAACAATGTTTTTGATATACTGCTGTATCCGGTTGGCCAGGAACGTGTTTAATATTTTGGCATCTATGTTCATCAGAGATATTGGTCTGTAGTTTTCCCTTTTTGATGTGCCTCTATCTTCTTTTGGTATCAGGGTGATGTTGGCTTCATAGAAGGTGGAAGAGAGTGTTCCTGTTTCTTCGATTTTGTGGAAGAACTTTAGAAGTATAGGTGTTAACTGCTGCCTGAAGGTTTTGTATAATTTGTTCATAAAGCCATCTGGTCCAGGACTTTGGTTTTTGGGAAGACTCTTAATAACTGCTTCAATTTCTTTGTCTGTGATTGGTGTATTTAGGTTTTGTAATTCTTGGTTCAGGTTTGGAAGGGCATATACTTCTAGGAATTCTTCCATTTCTTCCAGATTCTCTAGCTTGGTGGCATATAGTTCTTCAAAGAAGTTTCACATGATTTCTGTGGTGTCAGTTGTGAAATCTTCTCTATTGTTTAAAATTCTATTTATTAGAGTATCCCCCCCTTTTTTTTTAGTGAGCCTGGTTAGGGGTTTGTCAATCTTGTCCATAGGAATAGGGGTTTATTTCTGGGCTTTCAATTCTGTTCACATGGTCTATGTACCTATTTTTTTTTCCAGTACCAGGCTGTTTTGATAATGATGGCCTTATAATATAGTTTAAGATCTGGGAGTGTGATGTCTCCATTTCTGTTTCTTTTCCTCAAGATTCTTTTGGCAACTCTAGGTGTTTTCTGATTCCAGATAAATGATTGTAGTTTTTGTTCTAGACTCTTAAAGAAGCTTGGTGGAACTTTGATGGGTATTGTGTTAAATCTGTATATGGCTCTGGGGAGAATATTCATTTTGATGATATTAATTCTTTCAATCCATGAGCATGGGATGTCTTTCCATTTCTTGGTATCATTTTCTATTTGCTTGAATAGTGACTCATACTTTTCAGTATACTAGTCTTTCTCTTCTTTGGCCAGGTTTATTCTTAGGTATTTTATTGGTTTTGTTGCAGCAGTGAATGGGAGTGATTTCTGGATGTCCTCCTCTTTAGATTTAGTGTTTGCATAAAGGAATGCCATTGATTTTTGTACATTGATTTTTTTAACCTGACACCTTGCTATATTGCCTAATAATTTCCAGTACTTTTCTGCTGGATTCTTTAGGTTTTTCTATATATGCTATCATATCATCTGCAAATAGTGAGAGTTTGACTTTTTCTCTTCCAATCTGTATTCCTTTGATTTCTTGCTTTTGCCTTATTGCTATGGCAAGAACTTCCAATACTATGTTGAAGAGTAATGATGTATGGACATCCCTGTCTACTCCCTGATCTGAGGGGGAATGCTTTCAGTTTCTGTCTGTTGAGTATAATGTTGGCTGTAGGTTTGCTATATATGGACTCCACTACCTTGAAGAATTTCCCATCTATTCTCATTTTTGTAGTGTTTTGAGGATGAATAGGTGTGGTATTTTGTCAAAAGCTTTCTCTAAACCTATTGAAATAATCATATTTTTTGGTTTTTCTTTTATCAACATGGTGAATGACATTGATTGACTTGTGTATGTTTTACCAGCCTTGAATTTCTGTTGAATTTCTGGATAAATCCCACTTGGTTGTAATGAACAATTTTTTTGATATACTACTGTATCCAGTTGGTTAGGATTTTGTTTAATATTTTGGCATCTATATTCATCAGAGATATTGGTCTGTAGTTTTCCCTTTTTGTTGTGTCCCTATCTTCGTTAGGTATCAAGGTGGTGTTGGCTTCATAGAAGGTGGAAGGGAGTGTTCCTGTTTATTCGATCTTGTGGAAGAGCTTTAGAAGTATAGGTATTAACTGCTGCCTGAAGTTTTTGTAGAATTTGTTTGTAGAATTTGTTTGTAAAGCCATCTGGTCCAGGACTCTGGTTATTGGGAAGATTCTTAATAACTGCTTCATTTTCTTTGTCTGTGATTGGTGTCTTTAGGTTTTGTAGTTCTTGGTTCAATTTTGGAAGGGCATATGTTTCTAGGAATTCTTCCATTTCTTCCAGATTTTTCTAGGTTGGTAGCATATAGTTCTTCATAGAAGTTTCGCATGATTTTCTGGATTTCTGTGGTGTCAGTTGTGATATCACTTTTATTGTTTACAATTCTATTTATTTGAACCTTCTCTTTTTTTTTTTCAGTGAGTCTGGCTAGGGGTTTGGAAATCTTGTTTAAGTTTTCAAAGAACCAACATTTGGCTTCATTGATCTTTTGTATGGATCTGTTACATTCTATGTTGTTTATTTCTGCTCTAATTTTAGTGATTTACATTCTTCTGGTTGCTTTAGGGTTCTTTTGTTCCTCTTCCTCTAAGTCCTTAAGGCATGCAGTAAGTTAGTTTATTTGAACTTTTTCTTGTTCTTTAATGTGTGATTGTCTGGCTATGGGTTTCCCTCTCAGTACTACTTTAGCTGTGTTCCAAATATTTTGATAGCTCATGTCTTCATTTTCATTTGTTTCCAGGAACATTTGAATTTCTTGCTTGAATGCCTCTCTGACCCAGTGATTTTTAAGCAGCATGTTGTTGATTTTCCAAATTCTGTGACTTTTTGTAATTTTCTGTTTGCTGTAGAATGTTAGCTTTACTCCACTGTGGTCTGAGAAGATAACTGGGATGATTTTAATGCTCTTGAATTTGTTAATACTGTCTTTGTGGCCTAATGTGTGGTCTATCCTTAAGGACATGCTGTGTGGATTTGAAAAGAATGTGTATTACTATTTTGGGGGGTGAAGAACTCTGAAATGTCCAGGAGGTCTAGTCTGTCCATCTCTTTATTTAATTCTCTTGTTTCTTTGTTGATTCTTTGCTTTACTGATCTAAGTGTGATATTGGCATGTTGAAGTCTCCCACTATTATTGTATTACTATTGATGTATTTTTGTAGTTCTTTCAGTAGGTGTTTGATGTATTTAGATGGTCTCTCATTGGGTGCATAGATGTTAATAATTGTTAAATATTCTTGGTTTACTGATCCTCTAATCATTATGTAATGGCCTTGCCTATCTTTTATTACTTTATTTTATTTAAAGTCTATTGTGTCAGAGATGAGAATGGCTGTTCCTGCCTTTTTTGTGGTCCATTAGCCACCTGTGGGATAGTTTTCCATCCTTTCACTTTAAGTCTGTGTTTGTCTTGTTGGGTCAGATGGGATTCTTGCATGCAGCATATGGTTGGGTTGTGTTTTCTGATCCATCCTCTCACTCTGTGCCTTTTAATAGGCAAGTTTAAGCCATTGACATTTATTGATATTATGGACTGAATGTATTGTAGTGCCATTATTCAACAATTTGGTATTTGCTCTGATATTTGGTGAGTATTATGGTGATGTTCTTGTTTATAAGACATCTTTTAGAATCTCTTTCAGGGTAGGCTTTGTGATGGTGCCTCCTTTAACTGTTGTCTGAAAGGTGTTGATCCTTCCATCTAATTTGAATAAAAGTCTAGCAGGATATATTATCCTTGGCTGAAACCCTTTTTCATTCAGGGCTCAATAGATATCTTGCCATTCTCTTCTGGCTTTTAGAGTTTGAGTGGAGAAGTCTGATGATAGTCTTATGGGTTTTCCCCTCTATGTGACTTTTAGTTTTTCTCTTGCAGCCTTGAGGATCCTTTCTTTATCCTTACTTCTTTTCATTGTAACTATGATGCATCTTGGCGTCTTCAGGTCTGGGTTGATTGTGTTTGGGACTCTCTGAGCCTCTTGAATCTTAATGTCCTTACTGTTGTTTAGGTCTGGGAAGTTTTCATCTACTATGTCCTCTAGAATGTTTACTTCCCCTTCCTCTCTTTCTTTCTCTGGTAAGCCAATAATATGAATTTTACTTCTTTTGAGATCATCCCATATGTCTCCATTGTTGTTTTCAAGTGTCTCTCAATCTCTTTTTGAGCTCTTTTACCTCTTTCTTAGTTTTCTCTAGCTCATCCTCTGTCTGACTAATTCTTTTTTCTGCTTCTGTAAGTCTGCTTTCCATTCCCTCAGCTTTTTCAGTTCACTTATAGTACTAGCTTGTTCTGCCAATTGGCCTTTTAGCTCAGCTATTTCAGCTTTCCGTTCTCTAATTATCCCGAGGTATTAGTATTTTCCTTGAGAATCTCATCTGTTGTTTCCCTAATTTTGATAGCACTTTCCTCCATAGATGCCTTCATTTCTGTGATTATTAGGTTTACTATTGCTTAAATACTTTTCTTATCTACAGTTACTTACAACTGATTTGGAGTTTCTTCTGGGCTCCTGTCCTGATTCATTGTGGTAGCAGTTTTATTTGCTCTTGATTTAACCACTTTTTTTTTTTTTAATTGAGGTGGTTTTCATTTTTCTGTTCTGTCATTCTTCAGTTGTTGTATTTTGAGTACAAGCCATGTTATACTAAAGACCTTTCACAAATGCAGTTACCAACCTCAGAACTTACAACAATGGCAACTGAAGCAAGGATTGATGCAGTTCAACCAATATAAGTTAGCCAAACAACTCCTCCAGTCCAAGAAAAAAATGTCAGCCAAAAGAAAAAGGAAGAGAACAAAAAAAGGGAAAGCAAGAGTAGATAATTATGCAAATCTACTGTGTACTATAAATTCTAGGGATAGCAAGAGAAGAAAGGGAAGTTGAAAAGAGAGACACATCCACACACACAGTGAGTCCTCTCTGAGTCAGATTTATTCCCACAAATAAATAATTCACAAACAAGTATTAGTGAATTCAGAACATGAAAGAAGTGAAAGGAAAGGGGTGTTTTTTTTTTTTTTAAGTAGCTAGGAGCAGAGAAAATGGAGAATGGAGGGAAGAGGGATAGAGAAATAAGTTCCTCCCAAAATGGATAGGACACCTAGTCACCTATCAATGGAAAAAACAAAAACAGTTAATTTTGGTCAACCTGAAGGAGTAGGGAAAAAAGACACATTTATATAATAATAGTAATATTAAATAAAATAGAGTAAAAACTCTAACACTCAGTCTGCTGCTTGGACTGTTCCGGATTGGCTGCAGGCAGCCTGAGTAAAGACAGCCAGTTATAAGAAGTATCGAAAAAATAAAAATAAATAAATCTCCAGGTAGTCTTTCCCAGGCAGGCCTGGAATTCTGGTTAGTCAGGTATAGGTATTTTGTCACTCAAATAGAGCTCTAGCCACCTAAAAAATAAATAAATAAATAAATAAATAAAAGGAAAAAAAAAGAAAAGCTTGGAATGACACCCCTGGTGAGCCAGGAATCTTCATAAGGAAAATAGCTCAGCTGGAAGCCTGCTAGGAGTGGCTGTCCAGCCCCTGGGGGCTGGTTCTGGGGTGGGTGGAGGGGTGAGTTCAGAAATAAGCCAAAGTTTTTCCTTTTTTTTGTCCTTTTGCCTTTTCTTTGCCAGACCAAGAGTGGGTTATAGGACTCTTTTTTGGTGTCACCCTGATCACCCCCTTGTTCTCTCACCTACTCATGGCCCAATTTCCTACCCTATCCAGAGAATCCCAGGTTTTCAGCTACTTCTTTTTGGAGTTCATGTCAGCTGTTGTTTCCAAGTAGCCATCTTGGCTCCTCCCCTTATTATTATTTTCACTAGAGCACTGCTGAACTCTGGCTTACAGTGTATGGGTGATTAAACCTGGGACTTTGGAGCTTCAGGTATGAGAGTCTCTTTGCATAACCATTATGCTATCTACTCCCTCATTTTCTTCTTCCCTTTCTTTTTCTTTCTTTCTCTCTTTTTTCATGTATGATTGATTTTACCACTCTGGGGCTGAATTTTCCAGATAAGAGAGAGTCTGAAAGAAAGATATCACAACATCACAGTATCAACACTTCCTACAGTGGTGTGGGAACTAAGTTCCAACCTGTGTCATTAGCACAGTAAAGCAGGTGTAAGATCCATTCGAGCTGTTCTGTCAGCCTAAGCTGAATTTCTGTATTTCTTTAAAAAGTATGGAGAAAAGAGATACTCTATCCATTCTAAAGCATGAACATAAAAGTATAACTAAAACCTTTGCTATGTTTTTCTGAGACTATCAGCCCAGGCTGCCTGCAAAGCCAGAGTTGAGGATGATGTAACTCAAAGATTTAAGCAACATACAACAGCTTTTGGAGCCGTCTTATTTCCAGTGACCTTGTGGAAATTACTTCAAGTGTTTGTGCCCATGCTTGCATTTAAGGTGAGAATAATGTCAGCCTCTTACAAAGATAGAATGGGGTGAATCACAAATAGGTATAACTGAAAATGAATTACTATTACAATATGAAAATGTGGTTGTGATGACCCTACTCACTGGAAGATGAATGGAAGGTAAGTGGTGATGATAAGAGAGAGAGAGAGAGAGAGAGAGAGAGAGAGGACAACTGCAGTATTTCTACATCTTCATCTCATGATGTAGCTTAATGGTTTCTGAGGTTGTGTCCTAGTTTAAGGTAGGGGTGGGGGACATCTGACCCACATACCATAGATGGCTAAATGAAAGCATCTGGCCTGACCTGTCAAGGCAAATACATGTGGGACTTGAAAGCCAGTAAATCGAGAAACTATTTTCACAGCAACATTAATTGCTAATTTTTAAGTTGATAATTTTTTATGACCCAAGATTGATGTTATAAATAGCCAAGTGCCCCCTGGCAGAAAAAAGGTTCCCCATCAACGGACCAAGGTTATGAGTAAGTCATTTTAGTACTAAAGCAATGGAATATTATCATATACATAAACAGATATGTTACTAAGAAATTAGGTAATTTCTTTTTTCATTTTATTAGTGACTTACTATTGACTTACCAAATATGAGACAACAGGGGTATAATTCCACACCATTCACACAACCAGAGTTTTGTGTTCCCATTCCCTCCACTGGAAATTGTAGTAGTTCTTTCAAGGTCACAGATAGGGGTTTACTATTATTTCAGTAACTATCTATGTACATTTATATATATTTGCTCATATTTTCCTAAAGTCCTAAAACCTCTTCCTTTCTTTTTAGTTTTTCTTTTTATGGGCCCAACACACTTCCGCTGCACAACTCTGCTGCACTATTTTTTCTTTTTAATTATCTTTACTTTGTTATTAATTTTTTTGAGCAGACAGCCAGAAATTGAGAGCAAAATGGACTGATAGAGAGGGAGAGAGACAGGGAGACAGAGAAACACCTATAACCCTGTTTCACTACATGCAAGCTTTCACCTTGCAGGTAGGGACTGGGGGCTTGCACATGGGTCCTTGCAAATTGTAACATGAGTGCTACCAGGTACATAACCACCTGGCCCCACTCCCTTCCTTTCTAAATCACACTTAAACCTTTTGCTGCTTATGAAAGTCCTTCATTTTCCCCTCTTTTCTCTTTGGGTACTAATGAAGTTGGAGTTCAAAGCCCTCTGTTTGACTTTACCTAACATTTCTCCCCATCTGAGAGTATGGACAAAAATTATAATTTTTTAATTTTACTTATTTATTATTGGATAGGACAGAAAGAAATTGAGAGGGGATATAGAGAGGGAGAGAGATAGACAACTAAAGTCTTACTTCACCACTCCTGAAGCTTTCCCCCTGTAGGTAGGGACCAGGGGCTTGAACCCAGTTCCCTGAGCATTATAATGAAAGTGCTTAACTAGTTGCACCAGCACCTGGTTTCTGGACCAAAATTCTTTATGAGGTGCAAAAGGTGGGAGTTTTGGCTTCTGTAATTGCTTCTCTGCTAGACTTGGATATTGTCAGATCGATTTATATCCCCAGCCCATTTCTGTCTTTTCCTAGTGGAGTAGGGCTTGGGAGAGGTGAGATTCTGGGAGGCTGTCTTCCCTGGGAAGTCAGTATAGAATCATGATAACATCGGCAACTTGGTGGTTGAAAGGTAATAAGACTTATATAAGGCAAGATAAAATGATTAATAAACAGGATCCAAAAAGTAGGAATAAAGCAGAGGAGAACAGAGATCGTGGGGTGGAAAGAAGCTAGGACATCTATTCTAGGTGAGTTCCTATTTTAGGTATGTAGAAGGGTGGGGCTTGGGGTTAGTTTTCTTGCTGAGCTGTTTTGTGCTCCCTGTGGTATGCATATGTTTCTTTGTAAGATTTCAGTCTGAAACCAAGCCTCAAGGGTTTGCTGCTGGACTATAGCTGTGTTCATATAAGCAGGGCTTGCTTTACAATTTAGCCATCAGCAACTGCTACAAAGCACTTTTATGTTTTAGCTTTGGTCATAAATGCTCCTGATTTTTTGGTGTGTCTTTACCTGTAATTCAGTAGGCCGATGCCTCTGAGGTCATAGACCAAAAGTTCACAAGTTCCCCTCTCTCACAGCCAGCACTGTGTGCTGCCTTAACTACTACCAAACATAGAGGGGGAAATGGTGCTATCCTCCACCCATAAGATCAATTCTTTGTGTTTGGTTTGATCCTTATGCACCTTCTCATCCCAACAACATGTGCAAGCTCCCACCTGAGGCTGTGGAGCATCGGCAGATGTCTCAGCTGCAGTTGGCCAACTTTGCTAAACTTGTTATAGATGTTTGTTATTTGGGGGGGGAGGTCTGTTCTATTCCCTGTTACTCTAAGGCCACACCTCCCTGAAGTTTTGTCTACTTATTCTTTGGCCTAAGATATAACAGGCACAGTAGTAATTCAGTCTACCCCTATCCAACTGACAGTATAGGAGACCTTCCTTTAAATAGGGTCATATACTACTGAAAGACACTCACCATCCATTCAGTACGGTATGTATCAATTCTTGTGATACTGACTTGTATTCTGATTCCTTATAATGTCTCTCTTTTGTCTCTAATCCTAATCTTTACAAAGTAATTCTATTCTTTTTTAAAAGTAATTCTATTCTTTTATTTGATAGATATTCAAATTATTTAAACTGGAACTCCTATTTTTCTGGACTTTCACTCTTAAAATTGTCCACACTCCATTTAATTCTTTATATAGTATGGTACCTATACATTTTCATCATTTATGTTTTCATTTTGTAATTTAGTCCTTTGTATTAGCATTTCTCATAAAAGTTATTCTCTGGGAGGATGCCCCAATGCTTTATCTGCACTATTCCAGCCTTTAGGTCCATGATTGTTCAACAATTTGTTTGGCTTTGTATGTTAACTCTCTTTCCAGTCACCAGGTTACAGATGCTAGCATGACACCAACCAGAATTCCCTGGACTTATGACCCCACCAAGGTGTCCTGGAGCTCTGATTTCTCAGAGCCCCACCCTGCTAGGGAAAGAGAGAGGCAAGCTGGGAGTATGGATTGACCAGTCAATGCCCATGTTCAGCAGGGAAGCAATTACAGAAGCCAGACCTTGCACATTCTGCATCCCACAATAACGGGTTCAAACTCCCAGAGGGTTACAGAATAGGAAAGCTATCAGGGGAGGGGATGGGATACAGAGAGCTGGTGGTGGGAACTATATGGAATTGTACCCCTCTTATCCTATAATTTTGTCAATGTTTCCTTTTTTTAAATAAAAAATTAAATGAAAAAAACATTTATTCTCTGAAGTGGGTTACAGCCTTAAAATATGTTCTAATAGATCAAATTACAATGAGATTTTTTTTAACTTGAAATCATACATACACTTATTGAATGTCTTGTATATGCTTAGTACTATGAACATAATGATGATCATAACAGACATAGTTCTTGTCTTTATTGATATTATGTTATGCTGAATTCCCTGCCATTTGTTGCCAAAGTCAGTCTGATGTTCACATTTCCATATTCATTCAGGTCCTTAAATCTATATTTCCAGGATGCTAAATCTTTACTGATCACCTAGACTCACTGTCCCTCTTTTTCATTTATCACCTACAATACCTCTTACATAGCCTAGTCTCCACACTCAGTCAATTCAAAGGGAATGTTTTGAACTCCAAATCTCTATAAATTACTTTGTAATTTGTTTGCTTTTGTGTTTTGGCCATCAGAGTTATTGCTGGGTCTCTGTGTCTGAAAAATTCCACTGTTTCCATCAGATATATGTATGTCTTTTGGATGGATGGAGAGAGAAAAAAAAAAAACACAGAACACAGAGAAAGAAATAGAGAGGAGGAGAGATCTTCCCCCTGCAGGAGACCAGGGACTTAAGCTGAGCCTTTTTACATGGTAATGTGTGCATTCTATTGGGCAAGTAACCATTTGGTGCCTCATTCTATACTTTTGAACTCAGGCTGTAGGTCTAAAATATATCATCATGCACAATTTAGAACAAGTAAAAGTTTCTTAAGGTAAGAGCAATCTGGAATTTTAGAGAGTGCGAGATTGCAAAAGAAATAATCATCATGCACAATTTAGAACAAGTAAAAGTCTATTACAGTAAGAGCAATCTGGAATTATAGAGAGTGCTAGATTTCAAAAGAAATAAAAGACTCATATGAAGAACTAGAGAATAGCCTCCTGAAACTTTCTCTTACCCAACCACATTTCAATGAAAACAGATTAAAAATAAAAAAACTACAAATGTCAGTTTGCATTCCTCATATATATGGTTCCTCTTCATTTTTAAATATTCCTTATTTCTAACCATCATTTTGTAAGAAAGAGAAAAGTAGAGAGGACATAGAAAAGTGGCCTGTAATAAAAAAAAAAATGACTCCATTTATGAAAGCCCCAGTTGGGTCAACACAGCACATATTAGAAATTTGACAAAGAATGAAAAGGTGTCAGGACTCTGTGACTGCATGTCAACAGTAAGTGTTATAGCAAATGAATGGGCAGGCTGCTAGACGACCCAATTATGTGCTGGAAAGAGGTTGATGCAATTGAATTATGTGATAAGGCTGAGAAAGTACTTTTTTCTCTGCTTTATTTTTCCCTTCAATTTTGCATATTCTGTTTTTCCCAGTTTTTAAGTTGGTGCCAGGAGATTAGAGGGGCTCTCACCTAAATAATTCAAGGGACTTTATTACACTTTGTTCCTTAGAGTTCTATGTCATCATTCTTACAAATAACTCTATGAGGAAATATTTTACTTTGGTATTATCATACTCCTTATCATCCTGTTTTTTCCCATCTGTATTGTCTTTGTTTAGTTTGAAATAGTTTAGTTGAAATATTTTAGAAGTGTTGCCTCCAAAGAACAATGAATGAGGACTTCTTCAGGCAGGGCTATGGAACAGCAGCAGCTATGTTTCTCTCCTTTCCTTTCCTGGGTAAACTGAGAATACCAAAAGAGACCACCAGGGCAACAAGGCATGACTAGAACAACTTCAAGAACCCACAAAACCACCAGAGGGAGTGATGAAGGTAAAAAGCCTACTTACAGTTTAAAATCTCTCAGGGTCCCATAGCCTACAGGGAAGAGAAAGAACAAAAGAAGCTTTTAACATCCTCTGTGCTCCAACTCAGGGATTGAAATAATATTGAAACAACTGTCAATTTCCACAAGTGTGAACTCTTGTGTCTAAATAAGGTACTTATTTACCTAAATAAGGTACAATCAATCCAGGCAAGAGTGATCAGTAATTTGAAAAGTACTGAGACAGGGACCTCATAACATACTATATAGAATGGTTAAACCAACAAGAAGAAATATTGGATAAATGAACCAGGAAAAGAGTCCACTAAAAGCCCCCCAAAGGTTGAAGCACAAAATAATGAGGTCAACATCTAAACATTAGTTAAGGAATAATCACAGGAGTGAGTAAAGTGTTTGAAAGAATTGTCATCAGAAATGCAGAAACAACAAATGAGACTCTGGAAGAAAACACTAATTATCTCAAGGTTATTAGAGAGCTCAAAGATGAAATCACTGAGCTAAGAACACAACTAGCTGAACAAGCTAAAACAATATCAGAACAGGGTGACAAACTAGGTGAGCTCCAGAAAAATTCTATTCTCTCTCCCCTCTACTGGAGAGGGGAGAGAGAATAAAATAAATGAAGCTGAAGACAGAATTAGCAAGATTGAGGACAAATTAGAGACAACTAAAAAAGAAGTCAGAGATCTCAAAAAGAGATTAGGAGATACTGAAAACAACAACAGAGACATATGGGATGACTTCAAAAGAAATAATACACACATTAGTGGCTTACCAGAGCAAGAAAGAGAGGGAGGGGAAGAAAGCATTCTTCAGGACATAATAGCTGAGAACTTTAGTATAGACAACATAAAAGACATAAAGGTTCAAGAAGCACAGAGGATCCCAAACAGAATTAACCCAGATTTAAAGACACCAAGATGCATCCTATTTAGAATGAAAAGGAATAAGGATAAAGAAAGGATCCTGAAGACTACAAAAGAAAAACAAAGATTCACCTATAGAGGAAAACCCATAAGATTAGCAGCAGACTTCTCCACACAAACACTACAGGCCAGAAGAGAATGGCAAGATATCTATTGAGTGCTCAATGAGAAAGGCTTTCAACCAAGACTACTGTATTCTGCTAGACTGTCATTCAGACTAGATAGAGGCATAAAACCTTCTCAGACAAGCAACAGTTGAAAGAATCAACTATCACCAAGTCTGCCCTTAAAGAAGTGCTGAAAGATCTCCTATAAACAGTCATACCATCATAAATATGCAATATATAAGAACACTAAAAATCTACAATAATGGTGTTAAAATATCTTCAATCTGTGATATCAAGAAATGTCAGGTGTCCAACAGCAGATGAGTGGCTGAGCACATTGTGGTCTATATACACAGTGGAATACTACTCAGCTATTAAAAATAGTGATTTCACCATTTTCAGCCCATCTTGGATGGAGCTTGAAGAAATGTTAAGTGAAAGTAAAATAAATCAGAAGCAGAAGGATGAATATGGGATCATCTCACTCTAAGGTAGAAGTTGAAAAACAAGATCAGAAGAGAAAACACAAGTAGAAATTGAACTGGAGTTGGTGTATTCCAACAAAGTAAAAGAGTCTGTGGTGGGTGGTGTGGATAGTACAGGTCCTAAAAGGATGACAGAGGAGAGGGCCTAGTGGGGGTTGTATTGTTATGTGGAAAACTGAGAAATGTTATGCATGTACAAACTATGGTATTTATCGTTAAATGTAAAACATTAATCCCATAAAAAGAAATTGAAAAAAAAAAGAAGAAAAACAGGAAAAAAAAGAAAGAAAGAAAAATAAAAGAACAAGAAGCAAGATAAAGTTGACATCTTGATTTTTGTTTTCTAAATCCTAAAGCCTAGAGTTGAGGGTAGGTGGGAAATTTGTGGGCCCATGGAAAGAGATTTTAATAAGCATTGTGAATAAACTATTTCACAAGAGAAGAAATATTATCCAATGCCCAGGACTAGAGAAGGAGGTCAGAGAAATTGTGTCCTGAATTCTGGTAGTGCAGCCAGAGAGGCAAAAAGACTTCTGAGGTCCTTGAGTGTCAAGCACAGATTTCTAAAACATGATCTCCTGCAGTAAGATCACAGGACCATGACTTTGTAGGTTCTCTAACTAGAGTTGCAAACCCACTATGTCTAGATTCCTGATGGGTAGCACAGGTGTGAAGTTTTAAATGTTGCAAGATAAAGACAAGTGGAAAGCACTAGTGTGTTATGCCCCGATAAAATTTAGTTCTGTTTATTTATTCATTTATTTATTTTGCCACCAGGGTTATTGCTGGTACTTGGTGACTGCACCATGAATTCACTACTCCTTGGTGCCATCTTATTCTTTTATTTGACAAGACAGAGAGAAATTGAGAGGGGTTGGAGATAGAGAAAAAATGGTATCTGCAGTACCACACCATCACTAGTCAAGATTGTCAGCCTGTAGATGGGGAATAAGGGCTTGAATTTGGGTCCCTGAAGATGGTGGTGTGTGTACCCAACCAAGTGTACCAGTGCTCAGCCTCCTAATTCTGCAATGTAAACTACTATGAAGACAAAATATAACGTAGGGAGTAGTAGCTACAGCATGTCACTTTCCTGATCAGCTGGTTAAAGCAATGGAAAATCACCTTAAAACTAAAGAAAAAAAAAATGCAACTGCAATTTCTTCATAAATTCACTAAACCACAGATGGGTGCAAATATGTGTGGTAATTGTATGGAAATGGGGTTAAGGCAAAATTCTCAAGACTTAAGAAGCCAAGCTTAGTGCCAGTTTGAGAGTTACACAGAAAAACACATCGCTAATAGTAGGAAAATGGGTCAGGTGGGGGGGCTTGCCTTGGTTTAACACACACACACACACACACACACACACACACACACAAAACTGGCTGAGAGTTAAAACTCTGTGCTGGCTGATGCTCCCACAGCTAGCTAGAAGAACAAATTTTGGCCAACTTCTGGAGGTATGGCAAGGTATTAGCAGCTGCTGTGCTCTGCTCTCCACATCAACTAGTTAAAGGAACAAAAACAAAAAACAAAACAAAACTCTGAGCACTTGCCAATTTACAATTGTGAAGTTTTTTTTTTTTTAAGTGTCTTACTTGACCACAAATGTATGCAAGCACACATGGTCTGTAGGCAGAAAAAGGAGTGAGGAAGAGACTCTCAGGATTTAAGAATCCATGCTTAGCAGCAGTTGACACATAGATAGTTACATAGTAACTGACACATGGGTAGTTACATAGCAGAGCACACAGTCAGAAGAAGGAAATGGAAATAGACTGAACCAGGTTAAGGATAGGATATATGTCAACAATAGAAGAGACTCACCACATGCTTAATTTAAAGCTAGTGAAGAGAAAAGGTTTACAAAAATGGAATCATTTGTCTATAAAATAGCAGACTTCATCATAAAGACAAAATGGAGAATTATTGGGATTCTTGAGTAGAAGAGGGGGAGAGAAGAGCAGAGAAAATATTGAAAGAAATTATAGCACTTGCAGGGGGGAAGCTTCTTGAGTGATCAGTCAGTGGTACAGGTGTTTATTTTCTCTGTATTTCTCCCTCTCTCTGTCTCTCACCCTTTATAAAAAAGATGACCACTGGGGATGTTGGAGTCGTGCAGGCATCGAGCCCCAGCAATAAATCTGGTGGCAAAAATATACAATGTGTAGTTGGAATCATACTTTATGTTTAATATCCTTAGCCCAGTCTCCAAGAATTCTAAAGTCTTCACCTAATTATCTTTTCAACCTGCTCATTTCCCCTTGTTGCCATTGTCATAAATTAACTTCAGACTCTGTCATCTCTCAGTAAGGCTTTTGAGGTAGCCTTCTGACTGGGATTATTATTTCTCATCTTGTCTTCTTCTTTGTAATGTATCAGTCAGAGAAAATGAAGATTAAAGTTGGCAAAACTTGCTATAAAATGCCCAGATAGTAATTATTTTAGACTTTCCAAATCCTATAATCTTGGTTCCAACTACTTAAATCTACTGCTGTGGCATGAAATTAATTGCAGGCAACATGTTAATCAATTGACATGGATGTGATCCGATTAAACTAGTCACAAAACAGGCAGTGGATCATACCTAGCTCATGGGCCATCTTTACTGATGCTTGTTTTAAAACATAAGCTTGAACATGTTTCTTTCCTTGGCTTTAGTATTAATTTAAAACTATTTAAACCATCTTTAAGCCCAACTAGATTCCTGACCATTCACTTCCATTGTAAACTCAGCTTCAGTCAAATTAGATGGCTTGCTTTATTGTATTGCAGTTTGATCAACAGCTGACTAGGTAACTCTATTTGAGATAAATATTCTAAATAGCACAAGTTTAAGAGGCATGGAATAATGTAGGTTGAAGTTATAGCTTTACCCTTACTGAAAACTGGTATGAACCAAGTCTGTTTCATTATTTCTTTATATATTTATTTATTTATTATTGGATAGATACAGAGATACATTGAGTGGGGAGGAAGCGGTAGAAAGGTGGAGAGAGAGACAGAGAGACACCTGCAACCCTGCTTCACCACTTATGAAGCTTTCCCCCTACATGTGTGGATCATGGGCTTGAACCTGGGTCCTTGTGCACTGTAATGTATGTAATGTATGTCAGGGTTGCGTTGTGGGAGAGAGAGAGACCAGGAACTCATGGTGGAGCGGGAATGCAAATCTTTATTTATGCAGATGCTCCAGAGTTGGGTGTAAGCACGGCAGGTTTAGACCATGTGGAGCTAGCAAAATGGCCACCTCCCGCTATGCAAGCCAGCCATTCTCCAGGTCGGGACATGGAAGAGAAAGAGAGAGAGAGCAAAACCAGGAACAACAGCGGGTTTCATAGGGTAAAAACAGAAGTGGCAAGTCGGGACGGAATTGGCTAGGGAAGAGGGTGGAAAAAAGAAAAAGGCATTCTGGGAACCTCCTTAGTTGCGGTTGCTGTAGTTTTAGTTGGAGGAATTAGCAATACCCTGAGGGGATAACGTGGTGGGAGATATGCAAATAATACTTGCATGGAAATATAGTGGTTTGTGGGCCCTGCCAATGTTCAACCACATCTGTACAATGTCCTAACACTTAACCAGGTGTGCCACTGCCTGGCCTGTTTCATTATTTCTGAAAACAATATTGGTTACTTACATAATTCAGTTGCTTAAAAATAAACAACATGGCAAGACATTCATAAACCATGCAGCATTACAGAAATGCAATGTCGTCTACCTATGTAGATAGTAGTCCTCTTTCCTCCCCCATCCCCAAGACAGTCTCAGAGTGTGAGCTCATTGCCCATGCAGTCTACAACTATCAGGCTTTCAGCAGTGTAGGTCAGTGGATCCCTGGAGAATCCAGGTCACCCTATTCAGGTTGATCTGTTTGTACTTTAGAAGCCCACTCCAACCTCCTTTCCCAGTCCCAGTTTAGTCATATTTCAGGGAAAGGTTCTCAACTCTTATGATATTGGATTAGAAATGTTCTGAATGTGTGTGTGTGTGTGTGTGTGTGTGTCTCACATTCTGAGTATAGACAAAAGAAGAATTAAGCAATCAAGCTGCTCACTCTATCTGGACCTTTTTTGTTCCCTTGTTTTTCAAGGAAGGAAATGGTGTATTACAAAATGAAGTGATTATGGATTGAGGAGATGCAATATGTAATAGAAAGTCAAACATGCATATTTATGGGCCACATATTTCCTTTGTGAGCCTGGGGATTATTTCCGACCACTTGCTGCAGTAGAATTCAGGTCATATTTAAAACATCAAACAGGATCTTTTATTTTTAAATTTGCTTTTTTGTTTTGTTTCATTTTGTTTAATGCTGCTTTATATCTTCTTTCTGTGATTATCTTATTATTGAAAGACTCTCTGATTTATTCAGGTTTCTTACCTTATCTATTGAAATTTTCTGACAGGCATCAAAACCACAGGGAACTAATGTTTCATATCCTTTAAAGTTTTGAAGAAGCAGAGGCTCTCATATCTAGGCACTGGGATTAGCTACACAGGAAAATGGCATACAGAAACAAAGGAACAGAGCACAGCTGTGTTTGATGTAACACCTAAAACTAGATCAAATTTTTCAGAAAACAGATTTCTAGTACTTTCTGGAAGACTCATCTCAGGACTACAAACTTGCTCAGAACATTTCGATTCACATATACACAAATAACATTTATTTACTATGAGCAGTGCCGTGTCAGGGTTCCTGGAGGGGGGGTGACGAGCCAGCTTGGCTCCCACTTCTATGTCTGTCCTGTTGGCCACCAGGAGGCAGACAGAGAGCAGCGGGGAACCTATCTCTGGCAGAGGTAGGGGCGAGCTCACTAAAGGGGTCTTCTAGCGCACCATGGTGGTGGACAATATACAAACCTCTTTAGGGTCCTGTTGCAGGGAACGGAACCTCTCTATTGACACATTACAAGTTTTTTAAGGGTTAGCTGTGCAGGAGAAGTAGCCAGTTGAGGTCAATATCTGCTTATAAGGAAAAAGAGAGCAAGGCAATGAGAAGGTGCATGGTGATGCAGGAACAGGGAAATAGAAATATAAGGAAGGCGAAGCCCACCAGAAGGGGGAGGAGTGGGTGATGTGGCTAATAGGAAGGCTGGAATTCCCCCATGTACTCTGGCCACATCTCACTAGACCACAAGGCTGACATGCCAATGGGAGTCTAATAGACGAGCTTCCAGAGGTCAATCATCCATGCTCAAACACACATCAGACCCACAGTGCCACTGACAAAGAATCCTTTTATTTATTTTTTTAAATGTATCTAAAGTGTGTAGTCTAACAAAAAAAAAAAAAAAGGAAGTTCTTCAGGGGGTTTATAATTAATTGATTTCCATTTCAAGATTGATTAGAAATCCACATAATTATTTTAATCACTCCTAAAATGCCAGCATTATTTTATGTGAATTAGTTAACTAGACAAAGGTTTCTAAAGTGTCTACATTTCAGTGCTATGGTATAGCTTCTCTGTTGCTCTATCCTTTCTTCTCTGATTCTTCATCTAAAAAAAAAAAATCTCTCAGTGCAGTGGTAGCAGAGTTGTGCAGGCACAGCACAGAGTCCCAATGATAGCCGTAAAAACTATTTATATTGTGGCAACTTCTACTACTATCCACTCCAAATAGTATGTTAAATTACACTGACAGCAGAGCCTAAAAATATATGAATCAAAAATAGACAAAACTAAAGTGAGGAATAAATAATTTTACATTACATCTATCCTACTTTCTATAATGGACAGAATCTATAAGCAAATGATCAATAAGGAAACTGTTGACATAAACAACACTATTAACAAACTGGACTTAAAGAGACATGTATAAAACCACCACAAACCAACAGAATGAACATTTTCCTTTAAGTGTACATACATCATTCTCTAGACCAAACAAGTCTCAGTAAGTTTTAAAAATATGAATCATCTGAAGTATCTCTCTGTGCATGATGGAATAAAACTAGACCTCAGTGATATAAGGGAATCTGAAATAATTCACATTCTGGAGAGAATTACATAACACACTTTTAACACACTTCAACCCAAAATGAAAAGGATTTTTCTTCCTACTTTCACAGCAAACTGTGTCCTGGAGCTCAGCTTCCCCAGAGACCCACCCTATTAGGCAAAGAGAGAGGCAGACTAGGAGTATGGACCAACCAGTCAACGCCCATGTTCAGCGGGGAAGCAATTACAGAAGCCAGACCTTTCACCTTCTACAACCCACAGTGACCCTGGGTCCATGCTCCCAGAGGGATAGAGAATGGGAAAGCTATCAGGGGAGGGGATGGGGTATGGAGATTGGGTGGTGAGAATTGTGTGGAGTTGTACCCCTCCTACCCTATGGTTTTGTTAATTAATCCTTTCTTAAATAAAAAAGAACAACAACAAAAAAAAAACTGAAGCATGACTTCAGTGACGCAGCTGGAAATCAGGTACTGCCTATGGAGCAGCCAATTGTGAAGACATTAGTGAGTCAGGGTATAAGGTAAAGCGCCTGTTTTTTTAATTTGTTTGTCTGTTTTGCCTCCAGGGTTATCACTGGGACTCAGTGCCTGCACTACAAATCCACTGCTCCTGGAGGCTATTTTTCCCATTTTGTTGCCTTTCTTGTGCTTGTTATTGTTGTCATAGCTATTGTTGTTGTTGGATAGAACAGAAAGAAATCAAGGGAGATGGGGAAGACAGAGAGGAGGAGAGAAAGATAGACACCTGCATACCTGCTTCACCGCTTGCGAAGGGACACCCTATAGATGGGAAGCCAGGGGCTCCAACTGGGATCCTTTCGCGGGCCCTTGCACTTTGCGCCATGTGCACTTAACCCCCTGCGCTACCGCCCAGCTCCGGGTAGAGCACCTGTCTTAGCATGCACAAGGCAGGTTCTAGCTCTGGCATCCTCTCAGATGTGTTACAATGACACGGGAGGAAACTTTGGAACTGTGGTGACTCTCCCTCTCTTTATTAATGAAACAAAAAATTGGCCAGGAGTAGTGAACTTGTGTATGCATGAGACCCTTGTTATATATTAAAAAAAAAAATCAGATACACAAGCAAGAAAGAGTTATCATCTGTTGGCTAAAGAGACACATTGTACTCAATTATTCTGGCAACATGGCTTTTACTTGGAGATAGCAGTGAACACTGCCTCTGAGAGTGGCTATCTCTGGATTTCCAAGCAAAAGAGAATAAAAGTATATCCAAATCTACCATGAGAAACATCACTGGACACTAAAATACAAAGGGAACTAAGTTGAAGAACCCAGGGCCCTGGTTCAAGCCCCCAGCCCCCACCTACAGGGGGAAAGCTTTGCAAGTGGTAAAGTAGTGCTACAGGTGTCTCTCTCCCTATCTTCCCCTACTCTCTTGATTTCTAGCTATCTCTATCCAGTAAATAAATCATTTTTAAAAACATATCTTAAAAAGTGATTTAAATTAATAGCAGAGTTTAGTATGTTATCAATAGGAATATATTTTTCATACAAGCAAATAAGAAAGGTTGACTAGGTCTGATTGTGAGACCAGATGTTATTATTATTTTTTTTCATCACTGGCTTCACTGCTCCAGTTTAGCTTTTTTTCAGATAGAAAGAGAGGGAGACTGAGAGAAAGAGAGAGAACAATAAAGAGAGAGAGAGAGAGAGGAAGAGAAGAGAAAAAGTGAGAGAGAAAGAGAGAGAGAGGGAGAGAGAGAGAGAGGCAGGACACAGCACTGAAGCTTCCAACAGTGCAGTGGAAGACTGGATTCAAAAATGGGTTACATGAAGGGTAAAGCAACTGTCTTCCCAGGTTCGCTATCTTGCTACACCCAGATGATTTTTTTAAGTTGAATGCATTTATATACAATATTGTGTAAGCTTAAAGTATATCATGTGACACTTTGATGCATTTGTATTTTATAATGGGTTAGCGTTGTATGACTATTTCTCACATTATGAAACTATACAATTCATTCGATCTATGTGGCAGATTTACTACTCACTGCAACTTCATATATTAAACATCAATATTATCTTCCCATCTCTCCATTCACTGGTAACCACCATTTTACTCTGTCTGATGGGATTAGTCTTTCTAGATTCCACATATAAGTGATCAAAAGTCTGCTTTCTCTGAGACCCTTTGGTTTTTTATTTTAATTTTCATTTATAAAAAGGAAACACTGACAAAAACAATAAGATAAGAGGGGTACAACTCCACACAATTCCCACCCCCAGAACTTTGTATCCCATCCCCTCCCCTGATAGCTTTCCTATTCTCTATCCCTCTGGGAATATGGACCTAGGGTCATTCTGGGTGTACAGAAGGTAGAAAGTCTGGCTTCTGTAATGGCTTCCCAGCTGAACATGGGTGTTGACAGTTCGGTCCATATTCCCAGCCTGAGACCCTATGGTTTTAAGAATAACTTTATTTATTTACTTTTATTCATCCCTATGCATTTCATTTCATTTCTTTTTTAAAATCTTTGCAAGTAGGAGGGAAAGAACATTTGCACTCCAGGAACAAAGATTTAGATTGCTACTCTCACTTAAAGGTGAAGATCTGTAACAGCAGGTAGCTGTTAGTCCTTTACTCCAGGAAATTTGAGTTTTATTTACTGAGTCCTTGCTATAATGGTGCACAGCCACTTATTTGGATAAGGAGAAGTGATAGAAAACCACTACCAGCAGTTCAATATTAATAGATGGTAGGTAGTTTTTTTTTATTTTAATTTGTTATTAACAATATGTTACAAGATTGTAAGATTATAATGTATAGTTCCACACCACATCCAAGGTGATAGTTTTCAAGGAAGGGTTTTCCTTTATCAAGAAAGCGTTGAACTCATCTATATTTTTAATAATTAACATATTTTTTTCTTTCTTCTTCTTATTGTTGCCAGAACATGTCGCACCTCTGGTTTATGGGGGGGGGGGGGGAGTGACTGAACCTAGAACTTTGGAGCCTCAGGCATGAAAATCTGTTTACATAACCATTATACTATTCTCCACCCACCCCACCCCCATTTGTTATTTCTTGCCTCTGGCAATGACCAGTAATATTTTTTAGGTAGCTAAATTAAATTGCCAGGAAGGAAAAACTAAGAATAACTCTGCAAATTTATGGCAAGAAGAAAATCTTTTGTAAGGAGTTTAAATTGAGAAGCATACTGACTTTTAATAATGTTTGTCCTACCTTGAAAATTTAGTGAAGGGGGAAGTAGATAGCAAAATGGTTATGTAAAGAGAGTCTCAAGCCTGAGGTTACAGAGTCCCAGGCTCAATCCCTGCATTGCCATAAACCAGAACTGAGCAGTGCACTGGTAAAAATAAATAAATAAACAAACAAATAAATAAATAAACAAACTTTGCTATGACCTTTATAGTGTAAAAGAAGAAGGGTGGAAAAACATGAATTTTCTCAAATATACTCAAACTGTATATAAATTGATAAGATTTCATTTTGAAATTGCAATTCTAAACTAATTACCATTTATACATTTTTAAATTGGAATTACAAGGCTAATCTGTGACTCTACTAGACCAAATTCTTATAAATATAGAACATAAAATACTTCAAATGTACAGATTCATGAACACATATTCATACTGTGATTTTGATTACTTCTGCATTTCTGCATTTAAATCTAAATCCTTACAGTACTGAAAGATGCTTAACCATTAAGGAAATAGCTAAGACATCACAAGGAATTTGGAATGCTATCTCCTCTGTCAGTTGGAATTTCTTAAGAGTGGGGTATTTTCTGCTCAGATATTGATTATATTCTTTCTAATGATATTGGAGACACATACTTTGACTTACAGTATCATGTCCTTCCAAATAAGATGGTCTGGTGGCTGTCATAGTCTATTATCTGTGTTTATTTTATGTATTGCCTAATTCTTTTACCTACTTATAGAGTATTAGTACACTGGCCTGGGATCTCCTAGCTAGGATTTGTCTCTTGTCTTTGTGTAAGTCTGTGTACTGGCCTTATTTTCACTCTTTAAAACTTAAGAATAAATTCCTTATACTTCACCTATATATTGGAGTCGTGTCAGTTTGTATGGGTTCAAATCAGAAGTGCTCTTTCATTACAGATACTAAAACAATAGATAATTAAATTCTACATATATGATTTGGCATTGTTTGACAATTCTACTTGATAACACGATCTTAAAAGATCATTCTATTTGATAAGATCATTTATTAAAAAAATCTATTTTATTCACTGACAAAGCACAGATGCTATCTCTTGTACTAAGTGTGAAAAAGTTCTGATTTTACATTGGTGATAATTTTCTTTGGGGTATATCTACAATCATATTTTAAACTTTATAATTTTTTTACTGATTTAATAATGGGTTACAAGATTCTGAGATTAAAAGAGTATAGTTTCACACCACACATACCAAAAAGTTTCAGGGCTTTCTCTCCACCCCAACCACCAAAACTCTAGGAGTCTTAGAGATAGTTTGACTACCTTTCTTAAAATTTTATTTATTTTTATTTATTTATTTATTTTCTTTTGTTGCCCTTGTTTTTTATTGTTGTAGTTATTATTGCTGCTGTTGTCATCGTTGTTGGATAGGACAGAGAGAAATGGAGAGAGGAGGTGAAGACAGAGAAGGGAAGAGAAAGATAGACACCTGCAGACCTGCTTCACCACCTGTGGAGCGACTCCCCTGCAGGTGGAAAGCTGGGGGTTTGAACCAGGATCCTTACGCAGGTCCTTGCGCTTCGCGCCATGTGTGCTTAACCCACTGCGCTACCAACTGACTCCCCCCTTTTTTTTGTTAATGCCAGTTTGTATGTTTCAATTATCTATATTCTGCACAGGAGTGAGAGATCCAGTAGTTGTCTTTTACTTCCTTCCTTACTTCACTAAGATCAATCACATCCATGCATTAATGATTTCTTGAATATCCATTCCTTTCTTTGCCCCAAAACTCTGTAGGACTATGTGAAAGCTTGTTAGAGCTTAGGGGAACTCTCCCATCCTTGGATGGAGGTCTGGAAAGACACTCCACTTGTTGGCCTCTCCCATATAGGGATGAGCTAAGAGGGAAAAGTCCTCCAAGACTCAGTTTTCCCTTGTTAGTCTCTCAAGCCCACAGAAAGCCTACAAGCCTCTCACACTTAGTTCCCCCTGCTAGCAGGCCAAATGGCTGCCTGCTTGAGGGTTCACTCAATGTTCACTATAGTCATTCAAAGTTCACAAGTTCACTATAAGTTCACATTTAGATCATATAGGAGAACACACTCTAGCATACACCCCTGTCAGTGACTTGGCAATGAGACCCCCACATCTATTTCCTTGATTGTCTTTGATATCTATGATTTACATCAAGCCTTGTCTCTCTCTGTTTCATCTCACTCTACTGGTTTAGCCACTATGTTTTTCTTAATACCTTTGGATAATTAGCATGCCTGCATCATGGAGACTAATTGTTCTGACCTTTTGGTATCATATCAATTCTTGTCATACCTACCCCTCCCCACTATAGGGGCAAGCTGACCTTTAAGAAACCTGTAATTTCTGACATATGTGAAAATTTTCCTCTGTTCTGTTTGCTATAAAGCCTTGTGTTTTACCCTAAATAAACAGAGGTTCATATGAAGATCTCTCCTGGTGCTTCCTTTTTTTAGGTGGTCATAGAACCAGTAGCAGAAGGCCAGTAGCTTACCTCCTGGTTGGAGCCACTCCATGTGAGCACCAGCAAAGTTCCACTGGGGCTTTGCACCTATGTGGTTCCACTGCTCCAAAGTTACACTATTTTTCTTTCTTTTCCAGGTAAATGGAAAAAAAATGAGAGATACAGAGATAAGCTCTCTCTCTCTCTCTCTCTCTATATATATATATATATATATATACATATATATGTATGTATGTATGTATTTTTTTTTCCTATTTCTTCTATGATCCTGCCATCTCTTTCTAAGTCACATCTACACCTATTACTACTTACAGATGTCCTTCCTTTTTTCATCTTCTATCTTGATGGAATTTGAACTCTGAACCCTCTGGTTATCTTCCCCTAACATTTCTCCTCCTCTGGGAGTATGGACTAAAATTCTTTATTGGGTGCAGAAGTCAGGAGTTATGACTTTTCTAATTGTTTCTCTAGTGTACATGGATGTTGATCCATACTCCCAGCCTGATTCTATCTTTCCATAGTGGGGTAGGGCTCTGGAGAGGTGAGGTTCCAGGACACATTGGTGAGGTCCAGAAAAGTCAAGATGGAATCATGTTAGCATCTGCAACTTGTTGGCTGAAAGGAGGTAAGATATAAAGCAAGACAAAATTAATACTAAACAGGAGCCAAAAAGTAGGAATAGAGCAGATGAAAATAGGGATCTTAGAGTAGGAAAAAAATCTTGGAAGTCTATTTTAGGTATGTTCCTAAGAGCCCATGACTTTCACAGTTTTTGTTTGAGTTTGAATAATACATTTGAATAATAAATCAGCAGTTTCCACTAAAATTAGACTGCTCATGGTTTTAATCTTTAGGAACCTGATGGCATTTGAGTCCTACAACAAACAGTGCCTTGTGTTCACCACTATAAATAATCAGCTTCCGTTGCTTTTCCTAGGCAACCTATTTTGCTTTTCTGAATATGTAATTTCAGATAAGGAGGCATGTACTCCTTTTCTCTGTTTTATGATGATAAAAATATTTAAACTTTGAGGATTCAAAGTGAATTCATTGATGCATTAGCCATCACCAGCTCTTCTCAATGACTATTGTAGTCAAATAGAAATAAAAATGTCCTCAAGGAAAATGTCTTGTTTAAGATTAGCGAAATTAACTGTGGAAAACAGTGTTTGGTATATGCTAAAGCCAAGAGAATTTTACAGAATTCCCACCCCCTAAACTCAGCTTTTTTTTTCCCCATTTAATTGTTCCTACAATGAGGGTCTGGAGAGATTTCCTTGCTTTGCCACTGATTTATATAAAGTTCCATGTTTGCTCTACCTTTTACATTTCATTGGTTGGCTCTTCCTCCACAGTCACATCCTCCTTACCTCCAACCCCCACTCCCACCCAAAATACCCTGTTCTATTTATTTTTGTCTTACATACCTTGTTCAGCTCTCAAAAATAACCTCATAGAGTTAAGGGTGCCCAAGAGAATAAGCCATACTGGTGATTTATGATGATGATTCCAATTCTCAAATGCCCTCTAAATATAGAATCTACTTGCTTGAAAAAAAAAAAAGTGTTTAGAATAGGATCAGCTGTGGCAGGTTTTTTACTTTCAAGAATCTGAAGGGAGTGCTGAACAGAGGCGAGGAATGAAATGTGAAATGAGTTTCTAAGTCTTGATCTGTGTCACTGTGGAAATTATTTGAGGGGAGATATGTGAGTGGGTAGACTAATGCAGATAAGTGCTAATGCAGATAAGTGAATTGTTTCATTACCATTTCAAAAAAAAAGGCATTTCTCATAGGAGAGTCTCTAGCTCTATTTGATTTATTAGCTATCAGTAAATTTAACACTATTTACTGAAAAGGTTTTTCTCACATTAGATTTTATAAATATTACTGTTACATATTGAATAACTAGGCTCTATTTTAATTTGTTAAAGTATAAGATGATCTTAGTTGGTTATCTTTGGAGGGTATATTAGGGATGTAACCCAGATCTTCTTACATGCAAGGGATGGGACTAATTTATTTTTCAGTGATTTAATAATAATTGACAAGATTGTGGAATAAAAGGGGTAGAGTTCCATACTATTCCCACCACCAGAATTCCATATCCCACCTCCTCCACCAGTAGTGTGTGCACTTAATCAGGTGAGCAAATGCCTGGTCCCTTACCCCCTCCACTAGAAGCTATTCTTTATTCCTCTGGGAATATAAACCAAAGATCTTTATGGAGAGCAGAAGGTGGAAGGTCTGGCTTCTGTAATTGCTTTTTTGCTGGACATGGGCATTGACAGGTCACTCCATACCCCCAGCCTGTCTCTATCATTCCCTAGTGGGTAAGGCTTGGGAAGGTGGGGTTCCAGGACACCTTGGTGAGGTTGAATGCCCAGGGAAGTCAGATTAGCCTCATGGTAACATCTGAAACTTGGTGGCTGAAAAACATTAAGATCTAAAGCAGAACAATTTGTTTAATAATCAGGAACTTAAAGGTAAGAATATAGCAGATGAAATTTGAGGTCCTCATGGTGGAAGAAGGTAGAAAGTCCACTCTAGGGGAGTTGGGCTGTAGCGCAGCAGGTTAAGCGCAGGTGGCGCAAAGCACAAGGACCGGCATAAGGATCCCGGTTCGAACCCCGGCTCCCCACCTGCAGAGGAGTCGCTTCACAGGCGGCGAAGCAGGTCTGCAGGTGTCTATCTTTCTCTCCTCCTCTCTGTTTTCCCATCCTCTCTCCATTTCTCTCTGTCCTATCCAACAACGACAACAACAATAATAACTACAACAATAAAACAACAAGGGCAACAAAAGGGAATAAATAAACAAAATAAATTAATTAATTTTTAAAAAAAGAAGAGAAAAACACATTTAAAAAAAAAAGAAAAAAGAAAGTCCACTCTAGGTGTATTCCATGACTTTATTTTCCATGACTTTACAAAGTTTTGCCTGAACCCCACAACTATAGTCTGGGAAAATGGTATTAGACTTAGGAATAGGACTAGAAAGCTGAATGAGGGTAGAGAGTAGCCCCAAATATGGGAAAGGTATACAAATACCATTAACTATAAGCCCCATCAATCTGACCTAGGACCCATGTCTATTCATATTTAGCACAGGAACCTATGTAACCTTTGCATCCTTGTCAATCTGAACTCACATTCTATGGTCATATTCAGGAACATATTTAGGAGCATTTATTTCAGGACCACTATTCTTCAAGTAACAGAGTATAATGACCCAGCCTCCATTCAGTTTCTACCACTGTTGTTCAACTTTAAGGGCAAGGTCCTGTAGAGGCCCACAAGAGGGTTTATGATGTTGTTCCTGATGGAGTATTCCTGATGGTGGAGAGAGGGTTCTATTAGAGGTCTAGGTTCATCATATCTGTGTGAGAATCCCAGGATTCCTCGACTAGGGCCCTGATGATGGGGTGACTTGGTAGTGACCAAAAGGACCACCAGTAAAGTATACTGGTCTCTGACCTTTATCTAGAAACAAAAGAGTATAAAAACAAAAAGTTTAATAATATGTGTGCCTCTTGTATATGTGAGAGAAACCCAGTATAACTGAGTAGTTCAGCAAAATGATCCAAGTCATCACTTCAAAAAATCTCAGATAAGACAGTGTTGAAGAAGGTCAGTCATGGAACACCATAAAGAAAGGCACAGGAAGGAAAACATGATCACTATGCATTTTAATGTGTCTGCCTTGACCTCACCGATGTGTCCTGGAACCCCACCACTCCAAAGCCCTACCCTACTAGGGAAAGACAGAAACAGGGTAGGGGTATGGGTCAACTTGCCAACACCCAGGTTTAGCAGAGAAGCAATTACAGAAGCCAGATCTTCCACCTTCTTCACTCTAAATATAATTTTGATCCGTACTTCCAGTAGGGAAGAAATAATAGGAGGAAGATGACCAGAGGGTTCTGAACTCCATCTCCATCAGGACCTGGAGAGAGAAGATGAAAAAAGGAGGGACATTTGGGTGTAGCAATAGTTTTATGTGTGACTTGGAAAGAAAGAGAAGACGGGACCTTTAAAAAATGGCCAAACAGAGACAGATATTTGTATATATAATAGTTAACCCATATTTGCAACCTTGGGAGAATTGCTGTAGCTTACAATGGAGGGATGGGGGATTCAACATGCTGGTGATGGGAACAGTGTGGCGTTGTACCCCTGTTAACTTGTAATTTTGTAAATCAATATTAAATCTCTAATAAATAAAAAAGATAGGTCTAAATTCAAATAAATAAATAAATAAATTGTTTGCCTTTTCCATTGATAATTAGAAATCTAAGACATTAGGTCTTCAAGGCATAGTGAACATGATATCCTTGCAATGGGAGATTTTCTTTTACACCTATAAGTGTCTTACAAAAGGGAAGCTTCTACCAGATTTAAGAGATCGTTTTATGAAATAATTCTATGCCAAAAATAGTTTCCAGAGACTAACCTCACTCCCTTGTAATAGATACATTTTCCTAAGTTTCTGTTCTACTTTCAAAATTACCAGTATAGTTGCTCCCTATGTTAAATTGTCATATGAACATGTAGTCCAACAATTCCCATTTTACAACTACATATTGAAAGAGACAAAAAATAAATAATTTCACATACTAAAATGTACACATACTAAAATTGAAGCATATAGATTTAAAAAAGAAATGGAAGTTGGATAAAGGAGGTCAATTGTATGGTAAAGGACAAAATTGGATTTTTATTAGTGAATGAGCTTAATATAGTGCATGCAGATCTGTAGTTATAATGATGTGTATAATATTAAATGCAATGTTAATTTGAATAAAATAGAAGGAAAGGGAGGACTAATTTGATAAAGAAAGTGAGAGAAAGAGAGAGAGAAAGAGAAAGAGAAAAAGAGAGAAATTGTGGGTTGAGAATAAAATCACTTCAAACCAAAATTTACAGCCTAACTAAACTGCAGTTTAAGCCATCCCAGAATGAAATTCAGACTAGCCCTGTCAATAAAAGCAGGTATTCTCTATGACAACCTTTCTGTTCCCACTTCCTTTATGTTAGAGTAACTTTCCTAAAAACAGTGTTTAGATAGAGACAGAGAGGTGGAGAGATTGAGAGATCACAGCTCTGAAGCTTCCTTCACTGCAGTGGGGGGTTGGCCTCTAGTCTGGCTCATACACATGACAAAGCATCCTGCTATCCAAGTGAATTATTTTCCAGTCTGAAACAATTTTATTTTCTTTTACTAATATACTTCTTGATATTTCTTCTTTGATTCCTTACTACCATATTACCTTTGTTGACCTCAACCAAATCACTACTACTAGTGTACTAGTGTACTACTACAATACCATGTCCACTTGGTCGATTCCAAATTATATTCCTACATGAGGATAATTTCTGGAACCATCAGTTCCACCCTGGTTCCATGGCTGCCAGTTCTTAGCAACATCGCCCCACCAGATATTCGTCAGGATGCGGCATCATCTAAGTTCATTTCCCACGTCTACGCTCAACCGGACCTGCCAATATACGCGGATATCTTCGCCCACCCTGTCCAACGCTTGACGTCTCGTCATCCAATCTGGTCTCCTACGCCTACACTGAACTTCTCTGTTCCAGACTCTTGGAAACAGAGTTGGCCGTCAGCTGAGGTAAAGAACAAACACCTCATCCCAGACCCCTGCAAGCGTCAACCCGGCTTTGACCTAGCACGTTATGATTGGGCCCTCCTCAATCGCTATCGAACAGGCCATGGCTGGTGCGCCGCTATGTTCCATCGCTGGGGAGCCAGAGACGACCCAAACTGCCCCTGCGGCTCCAGACAGACTATGACCCACATAGTCAATGATTGCCACCTCTCCAGATTCAAAGGAGGTCTCGAAACTTTACATCAGGCTCAACCTGACGCTGTTGACTGGCTACGGAAGAAGGGCAAACGCTAGAAGAAGAAGTAGTACTACTAGTATTGCTAACCTACATTATGCTGCTGCTGAATTCTTACTGTGGACTGTTGGCAGAGATACTGAGCCTGAGATGTCAACCTCCCAACTTCTCAAACCTGGTGAGATCATTCCTAACACATGGGACTACCAACTTCTGCTTTAGATGGCACATCATCTAACAGAGTTACAGATACTCAATACAGGCTAAGGCTTAAGGTACTGGGTACAGATGCTCATGTATACACAAGTAAGGGGCAATTATTAACTCAAAATAAAATTGTTCAGTAGCCCTCTGTGATTTGCCTTAGACCTAATAAGTCTGGAATCCTAGTAGAAGTGCCTAAAGAATGCATCAAAATTCTCAAATGGATCAGATTTAGCCCAAATTAGCTTGGCAATCTAGTAGAAAGGCCCAAAGAAGACATATACCCAAAAACAAATTCTGGTTGGGAACAACAAATGACACTCAATGCTTAAACAGCTAGAAGAAAGTCTAAAGTCATCAGATAGAGGACTACAAAAGTTAGCTCAGGCCAAGAAACTGACTCACTTAATAATGACTTTTTTGGTCAATACTGCATTACCCCATCATCTGGGGCCCTAGTCAGGGAATCCTTGGATTCTCACATAAATGTGATGGGCCTAGACCTCTAATGGGTCCTTCTCTACACTATCAATGGTCACTTCCATCAGGAACTTCCTCATAAACCCTCCTGAGGGCCTTTCCAGGACCTTGCTTTCACCATAAAGCAGCAATGGTGGGGACTGCCCTAGTCTCCAAAGGTATTCTGGGGTATCCTGCATTGCCACTCCAGAAAGACTGGTCCTGAAATGAGTATAGCCAACAATGTCCAGAGCTGTGATCATGAACTGCAAGCCAATAGGGATTCAGACCAATAGGGATTCGGAGGTCACAAAGCTCTTGTGCTAAATTTAACCATCTTCTCAGACAATATTTTTGTCCAACTCCCATGTTAGCTATTAAATTCAAGCGAAACTACAATAGTCACGGCACCCTTGGAACACGCCTAGAATGGATTTCCTAGTTTCGTTCCACCCCAAGATCCCTATTCTCATATGCCCTACTCCTATCTTTTGTTTCCAGTTCATTAATCATTTTGTCCCACTTTTTATCTTGGCACATTTCAGCCATCAAGTTGCAGACACTATCATGATTCCATCCTGACATGCCTGGGCAGACAACTTCATCAGTATGTCCTGGAACCTCACCACTTCAGAGCCCTGCCCCAAAAGACAGAAACAGGCTGGGGGTATGGATCAACCTGCCACGGCCCATATCCACTGCAATTACAGAAGCCAGGACTCCCACCTTCTGCACCCCCCAAATAATTTTGATCTATACTCCCTGAGGGAGAAAGTGTTAGGGTGGAAGATAACCAGCAGGTTCTGAACCTCAACTCCAGCAGGAACCAGAGAGAGGAGGAGGAAAAAGGGACACATATTTGCATGTAATAATAGATAAATGTGTGATTTGGAAAGGAAAAGAAGATGGAACCTATTTTAAAAAGGCCAAGTATATACAAATATAGACAGATATTTGTAGAAATAATAGTTAACCAATAACTGAAGCCTTAAGAGAATTACCGTAGTTTACAATAGAGGGATTAGGGACCCAGAACTCTGGTGGTGGGAACAGTGCAGAGCTGTACCTACCCCTGTTATTTTGTAATTTTTTAAATCAATATTCAGTCACTAATAAAAAATGAAAAAATAAAACCTGTACAACCCTCTTGTTGTAAAACCTTCTACTTGTTCAGGCCTTTGCTGCAAAGTTCTATTAGGTGGCACGCTTGCAGATTCAGTTCATTGAATGAAGTCAGATCTCTAAATTTATTCAGATGAATTTCTAAAATAATATTAATACACACACAAAAAACCATGATCTTATCCTACCTTTGTTCAAGATCTTCAAGTACAATAGTCTTAAACTTACCCAATGTATGTTTACGCTGGATGATTCAGTCTAGATTATCAGATAATAAATGACTTTATAAGAATAATACCCCCATGATAATTACCTACTAAATATTTTTCTACATGAGAAGTAATGTACTAAGTAGTATGTTCCCTAGCTCTAACCTGTAGAGTATACATTCCCTTTAGGTGTTATACCATTTATTCTGCCGGCTTTTTTTTTTGTCTTCAAAGTAAATAACAATGAGACCCACTCAAGTCCTGGTCCTGTTCATCAGAAAACCAACATCCCATTTGTCAAGAAATATACATGTTGCCAGTCCCTACTCTTGCTCGTATAAATATTTTCTAAAACAGAGAGAGGGCAAGTTGATTTTTGATTTGAGCATTGTATCCATTGCACATTTGAACAGCAATAAATCTTTTCCCTTTTTTCCAAGGGCTAGTGCGATCGTATTTGGCTCTTTGCAGAACCAGCCAGTGGTCCTTCATTCAGCTTTCTGCCCTCCTGACACATATTGTCTATATTTGAATGGCTTCCATATTTGTCTGGGGAAACCTCACAGTAATGTTTTGGCATTCCCAACTACTGGGAGATAGTAGATAAGTAAGACACTTTGGCCATCATTACAGTTTAATTAATATTTTGTTCCACACTCACATGGATTATAGGATGTCTTATATAAAAATGAATTTGGGAGATTAATTTATTTATTTATTCTATGTGCTAGGACTTCATGCTTGTACAGCTTCATCACTCTTTCTTTTTCTTTCTTTTTTTAGAAAGAAAGAGAAAAAGAGAGGAGAGAAGAAGGGACGCCACAGTACCTATCATGCATGATGCACCCATGAGGTTCAGAAGGTTTGAACTCTGATTCTCATATACGTTCTACTCAGTGAAGCATTTCTCTCACCCAAGCATTTTCTTTTCTTTTCTTTTCTTTTCTTTTCTTTTCTTTTCTTTTCTTTTCTTTTCTTTTGCCTCCAGTGTTATTGCTGGGGCTTCGTGCCTGCAGTATGAACCAACTGATCCTGGAGGCCATTTTTGTTGCCCTTATTGTTATTATTGTTATTGCTGTTGTTGTTGGATAGAACAGAGACAAATCAATAGAGGAGTGGAAGAGAAAGATAGACACCTGCAGACCCGCCTCACTGCTTGAGAAGCGACCCCTCTGCAGGTGGGGAGCTGGGGGCTCAAACCGGGATCCCCACACCAGTTCCTGGTCCTTGTGCCATGTGCGCCCAACCCGCTGCACTACCCCTCAGACCCTCATGTATTTATTTGTTAAAAAGAAAAAGGACTATAGCATAACTATGGCATCTACAGTATCGGGGATTGAACTCTTGTTTAATAGATTAATGATACAAAGTAAAGGGTCTGAGATTCTGAGATCTTATCCTGCTTAGAAGATAACAGATTATTACAAATGTTGACAGAAGACACGAGACTCCTGGGTCTGAGATAAAGAATATTATTACTCATAGAAAAGGCAATGGGAAGATCTTCATGTCTACTGACAAGTTTGCTACCCTCAAAAAGAAAAAAAAAAACTTCATAGGCAATGTTATTTGCTGATGATAAGTGTCTCTAGACATGCTGAGTAGATTACAGGACATAGATACAACTTTTATAAGTCTACTCTCTATCTGAGGGAGATGTAGTTCATCTCTCAAATATGGTCCTGAGAATGACTTGGTAAGTAGTCTTATTTTGTGTGTGTGTGTGTGTGTGTGTGTGTGTCTGGTTAATAGTAAATTACAAGGTTATAAGATTATAGTATATAGTTCCACACCACCCCCACCTCCAAACTACTGTGTTCACACTCTCCCACCTCCCAAATATAACCACCTTAGTTCTCACTAAGTCTTCAAAACAGTTAGGACCTTCTATTCTTGCCATACAATACATGACATAGAAGAATGTTCAGGACTTCTGACAAAATTGCCTCTGCCGAGTGGGTAGAGATTGGCAAACTGCAGAGTATGAAATGTGGCCTGCCACCAGTGTTGTGCATCAACAGAAGGTGAGAATAATTTTTTCCATTTGACTCTAAGAAAATTATTATGCCCCCTAAAATGAGAACTCTATTCTTATTACTATGATAGTAAACTAGTATATTCAATTGTCAAAGTACTTTGAATTTTGTCAATTAAAACTCTCTCTTGTTATATAAGTTCCTCTATAATATTCTTGATTTTGCATCTTAGCCTGAAAACTAAAGTGGCTGATTCTTGATGCTAAAAACATCTGCTGGCTCCTGATCTAGGTGTAATGAAGAGAAAGTTCACAAAAGGTTCTTCCTATTTGCCATTTTTATCACTTCTAATTTCACAGCTAAGCTTGAAAGAAATGTGTGACTAACCAAATTAGTTAAGGTGTCTGCAAATTCTTTTAAAAATGTAACTGTGGATAGATAAGCATTTACATTATTTAGTTCATATTAGAATATGAGAGACCCCTTATTAATACTTCTCCACTAATCAGATTGACCTTCAAATTTCTCATTGATAAAGTTGAAGTTTATAACTTAAAAACAATTGATTCAAATTTAGTCTGATAATAAAGGAGACCAGAATGCTTGAATCAGAGAGATAGAATGTTTCTTATCTCAATTGCCTATATCTTTCCTCTTCTTTTTGGTAGTCCAATTTTCCTGGATGAATTTTATAGTGCATAAAACCAGTGTCAACCTAGTAAGAATTAGTGTTTGAGTTATATGTTGGTAAATAAAAGGATTCCAAAATTTAGTAACCTACATTAATAAGTTAACAGTATTATAGGTTGACTATATTGCTGTCTTGCATTCTGGACTATGGAGGATATGGGGACCTGAGATGGCTGTTAGGACTGAAATGGCAACACTCACATTGAAATGGCAACACTCACATTGCTGTCAGTTGGTGTCAGTTGGAAGCCACTTAGGATTGTTAGTTTGTTGCCTTGATTCTTCACCAAGTGGTTCTCTCCTGTGACCGGGACTCTACTGCAGGGTAGGTGGTCATTCTAAACCCAGTTTAATATATGACATGCCACCGCTGAATTTTACCAACCAAAATATATCAGAGAAATATATCCTGATGATGGGAGATGTTAACATTATAGGGAGTTGGGTAATAAGTACACAAAAACTCTCAGTATGTATATAGTTATTGCAACTCTTTTAAATTAAAATTATTTCAAAATACAAAGTATAGGAAGAAACAGGTCAGGGTCAAGTGGTGGTGCACCTGGTTGAGTAAATATGTTGCAATGCACAAGGATCTAGGTTCAAGGCCCTGGTCCCCACATACAGGAGGAAAGCTTCACAAGTGGTAAAGAAGTAATGCAGGTGTCTCTCTGTCTCCTCCTAACTCACCCTCCCCTCTTGATTTCTGTATGTCTCTATACAATAAATAAAATTAATAATAAAATATTTTTAAAAAAGAAAAAAGAAACAGGTCCTAGAGTCAGCTCAGATTTAAGAGGCAGGGGAGTAATTTTAACTGGAAAGTTATATTGAAAAAGAGCAGGTGGAATGAGAGACTGTTATAGCTACATAGTAAGGTTGAGAGAGAGAGAGAGAGAGATGTGTAATTTCTAAAGTTTTCCTACCTGAATTTGATAATGATCCTTTTTTATAACTTCTGAACCAGCTGTTAAATACTACTGTGTTCATATAATCCTCCTTGGACATTCCTTGAGCATGGTTCAGAAAAAGGTCAGTTGTCTTCGATAAGGCTCAGGGGCAGTCATTGACTTGACTGTTAGGACATTCTCATTTCAATACTAAGAATCAGACTTACATGAAATAGAGTACAGTGATATATACATATATATATATTTTTTTAATAACTGGAGCTCTAGAACCTAGATGAACTATTATTCATCAGAGTATACATTTTAAAGAGTTTTTTTTTTTTTTTTAGCAAATCTCCTTGTTATAAAGCTTCATGGTTGTAAATTGCCAGACATTTGTAACAGAATTTATTAATTTATTTCTTGGTCTCCTCTGAAGTTCTAGATTCTACATGCTGCTCCTGAAATATTATTTAATTGTCCAGCACAGAAACATGTGAAGAGAAATATTATTTGGTATGGAAAATCCATTAAAAGTTAATTATTGAATAAACACTATACTTGTGGATGAAATTGATCAATGCTTTAGTTTTTACATTTTCTTTAATCACATCTGGTATAAGAAATATTCCTCCCACACCTATAGACATCGAATCTTTGACAAAGGTGCCCAGACTCTTAAATGGGGAAGCAGAGTCTCTTCAACAAATGGTATTGAAAACAATGGGTTGAAACAAGAAGAAGAATGAAACTGAACCACTATATTTCACCAAACACAAAAGTAAATTCCAAATGGATCAAGGACTTGGATGTTAGACCAGAAAGTATCAGATACTTAGAGGAAAATATTGCAGAACTCTTTTCCGCGTAAATTTTAAAGGCATCTTCAATGAAACGCATCCTGTTACAAAGAAGACGAAGGCAAGTATAAGCCTATGGGACTATGGGACTATGGGACTATGGGACTATGGGACTATGGGACTAACTATGGGACTATGGGACTATGGGGCTATGGGACTATGGGACTATGGGACTACATCAAATTAAAAAGCTTCTGCACAGCAAAAGAAATCAGTATCCAAACAAAAAGACCCCTCACAGAATGGGAGATATTTACATGCCATGCATTAGACAAGAGTTTAATAACCAAAATATATAAAGAGCTTGCCAATCTCAACAACAAGAAAACAAATGACCCCATCCAAAGTGGAGAAAGGACATGAGGACAGAATATTCAGCACAGATCCAAAAGGCTGAGAAACACATGAATAACTGCTCCAAGTCTTTGACTGTCAGAGAAATGCAAATCAAGACAACAATGAGATACCACTTCACTCCTGTGAGAATGTCATACATCAGGAAAGGTAACAGCAGCAAATGCTGGAGATGATGTGGGGTCAATGGAACTCTCCAGCACTGCTGGTGGGAATGTCAAGTGGTCCAGCCCCTGTGGAGAGCAGTTTGGAGAACTCTCAGAAGGCTAGAAATGGACCTGCCCTATGATCCTGCAAGTTCTTTCCTGGGGATTTATCCTAAGGAACCCAACACACCCAACCAAAAAGATTTGTGTATACTTATGTTCATAGTAGCACAATTTGTAATATCCAAAACCTGGAAACAACCCAGGTGTCCAACAACAGATGAGTGGCTGAGCAAGTTGTGGTCTATATACACAATGGAATACTACTCAGCTATTAAAAATAGTAATTTCACCGTTTTCGGCCCATCTTGGATGGAGCTTGAAGAAATCATGTTAAGTGAAATAAGTCAGAAACAGAAGGATGAATATGGGATAATCCCACTCCCAGGCAGAAGTTGAAAACAAGATCAGAAGAGAAAACACAAGTAGAACCTGAACTGGAGTTGACGTATTGCAACAAAGTAGAAGTATCTGGGGTGGGTGGATGGAGGGGAGAATACAGGTCCTGGAAAAGGATGACAGAGGACCTAGTGGGGGTTGTATTGTTATGTGGAAAACTGAGAAATGTTATGTATGTACAAACTATTGTATTCACTATCAAATGTAAAACATTAATCCCCCAATAAAGGAAAAAAAAAATTAAAAAGGGAGTCGAGCAGTAGCACAGCGGGTTAAGCACAGGAGTTGCAAAGTGCAAGGACCGGCATAAGGATCTCTGTTCAAGCCCTGGGTTCCCTACCTGCAGGGGAGTCGCTTCACAAGCAGTGAAGCAGGTCTGCAGGTGTCTGTCTTTCACTCCCTCTCCTCTCTGTCTTCCCCTCCTCTTTCCATTTCTCTCTGTCCTATCCCACAATAGTGATATCACTAACAACAACAATAAAAACCACAAGGGCAACAAAAGGTAATAAATAAATACATATTTTTAAATTTTTTAATGAAAAAAAAGACATGCCAAACTGAACAAAGATAATAAAAACATTATCTACTCAATAAAGTAAAAATAAATAAATCGATAAAAAAGAAATATTCTTGTCTTTAAAATGAACTAGAGAGCTGGGGGATAGCATAATGGCCATGTAATAAGCTTTTTCATGCCTATGACATCAAAGGTCCCAGGTTCAGTCCTTAGTACCACCACAAGCCAAAGTTGATCAATGCTTTGGTTTAAAAAAAAAAAAAGAAAGAAACAAAGAAAGAAAGAAAAAGAGAAAGAACGAAAATTAATTCAGCTGGAAAGAGTTTTGCATGTGAATTTTAAATAATAGATAGCACAGAGTAATCTGTTCTTTGCAGGTAAGTTATTATGACACTACCCATAAAATCACCTGAACAGGGTCCGTGTTTCAGAAGTAAATCTTTGATAATTTTTTTCAATGACTACTGGTCAAATCATGCTTTCTATCTATACCTGAGTCAATGTTTCAAATTAATTTCTAGAAAAATCATAACTTTCACCTAAATCCTTATAGTTTTCAGCAAAAAATTCTAAGTCATAATTTATTGTTATCTTACTTATGCTTTCACTGCCTTTTTCATTGCCGTCTTTCATAAAACTTATGTTTGTTTTCTTTCTTAATATTAGTTATTATTTTTATTGCCTTTTTTGGAAGAAAAGACTTACTTTTATTTCTCTGTCCTAATTTTCTGTTCACTATCTAACTGGTTGATAACACTATTTTCTTTAACTTTCTGCATACTCTCAATTTACTGCTAAGAGTCAGAGGGAGATACCCAAGTGGTAAAATTTCAACCTGGGTGTTAAAGCTGCCCAAACTGGTGGTAGAACACAGTGCAGAATGGAAGGCTATTATGTGATGGGGTTTTCCAAAGGCTCAGAAAATGAAGCTGGGAGAGATAGAGACCCAGAACCATTTTCATTTACTATAAGTGATATCCAAAGATAGTCCTTTGGAGTAATTTCCCTGTGGTACAATGAATAATTTAAAAGCATTTGGAGTAAGTAGAGCATAAAGGACAGAAAGGAATAAAAAGAGTACAGTTTAAAGGTGCTTAGGTAGATCTGCACTGCCCTAACTGCTGTCAGATTGTTTTAAAGCAAATAGAGCTTCATGACTTCTAGGGGGAAATGGCTTAGAAGATCACAGTTATAAACTCGGATGTATGAAATATCTTGTTATTCTGTAATACTTTTTCTTTCATCTGTACTATAAATGTCCAACATCATGATGTTAACTCTTCCCTTTCTTGAAACAAGAACAGGTTCCTAATGAGTAGAAAAACATTTTCATACTGGGAAAGCAGATTACTCTCCTACCTTTATTTTTTATAAGACCGAGAAAATAACTATGATTGAGTTAGGAATATTTGACTTTGACAATAGACTATCATATACAAGTAAAATTTTGACAAGATTTCTCTGAGATCATAGTATCTGTTTTTATCAAATTTACATTCAGAGCAAATAAAACATTTCCTAGTAGTTCATGTAAACCAGAATGACTTCTTTGCTGCAAAGCATGGATACCCCCACAAACCTAGTAGAGTGAAATTGTTCACATAATCTCTTCCATCTTATTACTGGCTTGCATTGGATCGACCTTCTCGTGGTGCATCACGTGAGTACCCATTCATTGGGGAAACTGAGGATCCTTCCTAGCCGACTGAATCCACATGGATCCCAGTCACTTTCAAAGCCAGCAACAAGCAGCTTCTGACAGCTTTGCTGTTGACTGGCTACGGAAGAAGGGCAAACGCTAGAAGAAGAAGACTGTCTTTTCAAAAAAAAAAAAAAAGTGTTTTTATTTGTTTATTTTTATTATTGGATAGAGACAGAAATTGAGAGGGGGAGGAGGGAGATAGAGAGAAGGAGACAGACAGATACCTACAGCCATGCTTCACCACTTGTGAAGCTTCACCCCTGCAGGTAGGGGCCAGGTGCTTGAATCCAGGCCCCTGTGCGCTTAACCAGGTACACCACGACCTGGACTACTGTCTTTTCATAGGACTTAGAACTTCCTTGGTGACTTCAATGTTGCCAGCCCAAAATTCCACCATTATCAATTTATTTTTATTATCTCTTTCCCCATACTACCAAAAAATCATCTTCAGTTCTTATAAGAGTCATCTTCTATTCAACCTCCAACGAGTTTTGATACACCAACACTGTTCTACTTCCCATCTTCTCTTGCTCTCTGGGTCAGAGGATTCATGACGTTCCTTTTCCATCTTTTAACAGTAACGTATTACTGTTACAGTCACATTATTTACCCTTCCCTTTCTTTTAGTAAGAAAATTTTGATTTTGAGCTGAGCATATACTATTCAGCTAAAAATGAATTTTAAAAGGACGTGTGCCTATTTTCCTTCCACTTTTTAGTTTTTTCCTGCCTCCAGGGTTATTGTTGGGGCTTAGTGCTGGAACTATGAATCCGCTTTTTTTTGGGGGGGGGGATATTTTTTTCCCATTCTTTTGGCTAGGACAGAGAGAAATTGAAATAAAAGGGAGAGATACAGAGGGAGAGAGAAAGAGAGATACTTGTAGACCTGCTTCACCTCTTGTGAAGTGCCCCCTGCAGGTGAGGAACCAGGGGCTAGAACCAGGATCATTGAGTGGGTCCTTGCCCTTTGTATGATGTGCGCTTAACCTGTGTGCATTTAACCTGGTGCCCTACCGCCCAGCCCTTCTTCCTGCTTTTATTTGTGCAGGAGCCCAAAAGATAGCATGAAGGTTTTTGGGTTTTTTTTCTATCTTTAAAAAACTCGGGGGAAAGTCAAAAGAAAAATATTTGAGAATTTCATGAAGTTCAGAGCTGTGTCTACAAATTAAGTTCTTTTGTAACATAGTCATACAAAATTCAGTCATTGACATATGTCTGTGACTGCTTTCAGGCTACAATGACAAATTTAATAGTCATGACATAGATTAGGTGGCTCACAGAGATTAAGATATTTATCATCTTGACCATTAGAGAAAAAGTCCCCCCCCCACCACCACTCCCTGTGTAGAACATGAATGTGATACCTAGAGATCAAGTCTAAAGTCACATCAATGCTGCTTATTGGTTTATCAAGTATAAAAGTTTCTGCCTTCTACCTGGCACACAAAGGAACCTGTGTTTAATGTAAGAGCTGGGTGTTCTATTCCTTCGCTGTGCCATCTGTATTAGTTTAGAGGGATGATGGAGCAAAGGACCACAGACTGTCTGGCATAAACAACAGAAATTTATATTTTTTAAAGTTTCTGGAGTTTAGAAATCCAAGATCAATGTGTTAATGGAATTGGTTTCTTCTAACTTTACTTGACTTGTAGGTAGTTTTTTTTCACACCTCTGTGTCTCTACATGTTTTTTCCTCTGAATGTATCCATATCCAAATTTCCTCTTTGTGTAAGGACACCTATTATATTGGGTTAAAACCCCTTTTGATTTGAACAGCTCTTAATACATCTTATTTCTGGGCAGAGGGTAGATAGCATAATGGTTATGCAAACAGACTCTCATGCCTGAGGCTTTGAAGTCCCAGGTTCAGTCACCCACACCACCATAAACCAGAGCTGAACAGTGCTCTGGTAAAATAAATAAATTAATTAATTAATTTTAAAAAATCTTATTTCCAAGTACAGTCATATTCAGAAGCAATTTTGAACAATGTCCTCATTAGAAACCAGTAAAGATGGCACCATGATCTTGAACTTCTAGCTGCCATAACTTTGAGAATGTAAATGTGATTTTTGAATTAGGAAAAGTGAGAAAGAACAGCTGCTTTGAAAAGGCTCCTCTTATTGACATTTTTTGGTGCTTTCTTTATACTGTATTTCTTTATTTTCCTTTATCTTCTTTATTATTTTTTCATAATAACATCCCTCTACTTTATTGAACAATCTTATTTTCCTTTCCCATCCATATTTGTCTATTTAATTTTCTTGGTTTATTTAACATTGTATTTTTCAAGATATAATCCAAGACTTTCATGCCAGGGGTATTGATAGCTGCTATCAGAATGAAACAAGGGTTCTGGATCAAATACATTTACGATATGGTAGGTGAAGCACCATTATTATTACATTTTAAGCTTTTTTATTTTCTTTCTTTCTTTATTCCCTTTTGTTGCCCTTGTTGTTTTTATTATTGTAGTTATTATTATTGTTGTTGTCATTGTTGGATAGGACAGAGAAAAATGGAGAGAGGAAGGGAAGACAGAGAGGGGGAGAGAAAGACAGACACCTGCAGACCTGCTTCACTGCCTGTGAAGCAACTCCCCTGCAGGTGGGGAACTGGGGGCTCGAACCTGGATCCTTATGCCGGTCCTTGTGCTTTGCACCACCTGCGCTTAACCCGCTGTGCTACTGCCCAACTTCCCATTATTATTTTTTAAAGTCAACATAAAAATCCTGGTTGTGGAGTCAATTTTACCCACCTCTTATGTCGGTAAGCTCTTCTGCTTTCATGGAAGGGTATTGCCACTTACTTGTTTTCAACTTTGAGATCTACTCTAAAACCCAAAACATTAAAATCCAATTTTAAACGTTTTGAACATAAGGCTTGATCTCTTAAATGTGTTCTTTAAATATATATGTATATATATTTTCTTTAGTGACAGAGATACAAAGAGAGAAAGAAAAAAAACAGAGCATTGCTCAGCTCTGGCTTTTGGTGGCTCTGGAGATTGAGCCTACAACCTTCAGGTTCTTGGGCGTGAAAGTCTAGTATATGAATCACAGTGCTATCACCCCAGCCCTTAAATTTGCTCTTTCTGCTACCTATTCCCACTTCTCTACTGAAGACCTGCTTACTCATTCTTGGCCTGCCTTATCAGAATTAATTTCTTGTACTCCTGTGCCAAAAGGTCTGATTTATATTTTATGCAACTGCCCATATTCTCCATTAGACTGTCAGCTCTTGTTGGGAAGAATTAAAATTTGGAGAAGGAAAAAAAAATGTGGAGCAAGAGGAGAGATACTGAAATTAAATGGTACTGAGCTGTACTGAGCATCTCACTATAAAGATGATCAGTTTGCCTCTAGTGTCTACATGAAAGAATATTATTTTGTATGTTCTCTGTATTCTTCCAAGAAGTGATTTTGGTCAATTCCTTTTGTAGTAGTAAATATTGTAAAATTTTCAGCTTTTGTAAAAAATACTTGTGATGCAAGACATTTGACTATGAGAGTTCCTGAAGGATTAAACACAGATCCATAGTAATTTGTGAGTTGGGACCTTTTTTTTGAGACTTCCTTGGAAAGGAGCCTATTGTTCAGTCATTACTCTGATAAAGTAGGAGACTAAAGCACATAGGTGAGGCTTGATATCTGATTGGGTCCTTTGCATTTGTTCTGGAATGACAGAACTGGAATTTAATAAAATGGGAAGGATTTTTCTTTCAACTCCACTATCAACTTTTGAGGAAATGTTGATATACAGAATTTTTGTTGTCACAAAGGTACATTTCCCCAAGATAGGTATCAGTACATTTCACCTTCAAACAAACCATAATCTTATTCCATCAAAGGTTTATAGGTCCCCAACATCCCTTTGTAATCCACCTTTCAATGGAAAAGATATTGAGGGAAGCTTGTTTTAGAACAGAGAAGCAAGAATTCAATTATGAGTGCCTGAAGTTTGCTTGAAGTATTTGTTAGGCACCTATGTGAAGATGTTATTGAGTTCTTTGAGAAGAACATAATATCAGGGAAGATAAAGGCTAGAGATAAAAAATGAGAGGTCAAAGGGGTTGGGCAGTAGCGCAGTAGATTAAGCACACATGGCACCAAGCGCAAGGACCAGAGTAAGGATCTCAGTTTGAGCCCCCCACCACCTATCTCCGGGGGGGGGGGTGTCACTTCACAAGCAGTGAAGCAGGTCTGCAGGTGTCTGTCTTTCTTTCCCCTTTTCTGTCTTCCCCTCCTCTCTCAATTTCTCTTTGTTCTATCCAACAATGACAGCAACAACAACAACAACAATAATAACAACAACGAGGATAAACAACAAGGGCAGCAAAGGGGGAAAAATAGCTTCCAGGAACAGTGGATTCCTAGTGCAGGCATGGAGCCCCAGCAATAACCCTAGAGGCAAAAAAAAAAAAAAAAAAGTCATAAATAGTTACTTTCTAAACCCATAAGATTGGATGCAATCACCAAAGGAGTGTACAAAAAGCAATCACCTGGTCTTTTGTTGAATCACTAATATTTAAGACTAGGATGATAAATTATTGAATTCATTATTATATTAGAATCTTTCATAGTCTATTATTGCATTCCAGGGACGGTGTTTAAAGGTTTTTACTTCACTGCTTGAAAGAGTTAAAAATGCAAGCCAGTTTTTCTGTGGAATAAAATAAAAATAAATTAAGAAGTCTTTAAAAATTAAACTACAATTCCAATGTTTACACAGATCATAAAATAGAAATGTGGAAACATTCAAAAAAAATTACTGTAAGAATCACTTCAGAATTCTACAGACTCCTTTTGTCCCTGGATTCTGATTATTCTGAGAGTCTTTGCCATTCATGTGGCATATGTTCCCTATGACCTTGTATAGTTAAATAACATCAGCTTTTTGGTTTAATTCTCATAGTATCTTCTATTCTTGGTATAATGACATAGCGGATGTGAAAACTAAGGTTCAAAGAAGCTCACTGACTTTCCAAAATAAGCCCTTGTTATGATCTGAATATGTATCCCCAAAATTCATAAATTGGTATTCTAACCCCCTAGGTTAAATTATTAGGAGGTGGCAAAAGTCTGACAGCAAAATTCACATGAATGAAATGAGTATCTTTAAAAAGATGGCCATGAGAAAACCTCTACCCATTTTTCTACCACCTAAAGATATAATGTATCTGCAGTCAGGAATATTGAGATCACCTGACCCTAATCACAGGCTTCTCTACTCCCAAGTATGGGCAGTAAATTTCTAGGTTGAATTTGCAGGCCCAGTGGGGTAAACTGTTCCCTTACCAGTCAATGTAAGTAGTGAATCCCAGTTATGGAGTCCAAAATCTAGACGGCTCTAGGGCCACTTGTATATTTATTGAGTGAATGGCTTCTCTATTTTGTAAATATTTTATTGATATTCATTTATTAGGTAGAAGCAGAAATTGAGAGGGCAGCAGGAGACTGGGAGAAAGACACCGCGGCAGCACTGCTTTACTGCTTGCAAAACTTTAATTTTTCAGGTGAGGAGTGGAGGCTTGAACCCAGCTCCTTGTGCATTGTAACGTGTGTGCTCAACCAGGTGTGCCAAACACCAGCACAACCAGGTGTGCCAACCACCAGCTTCTGACTCATTCCTCTTTATGCCATATTTTACAGTATGCAGCCTATAGCTTCAAATTTATATTTGATTTATATTGATAACAGTTGTTAGGACTTTTGAATAAGAAAAAAATAACGGGCTGGGGAGGAAGCATAATGGTTCTGCAAAAGACTTTCATGCCTGAGGCTCTGAGGTCTCAGGTTCAATCCCCAGCACCACCATAAACCAGAGCTGAGCAGAGCTGTGGTCTTTCATTGTGTCTTTCTCTCTTATTAACATGAAATTAAAAAATAGTAAAAAAAAAAAAAAAAAGTAAAGAATAACTGAGTGTTTCAACAAATAATCTCTTTTTATACACTGACACTATGTGCATAACAACCCCAAATACAGTCATCATGACAACACACTGTCCTTAGTCCCATCCAGACCATTAGACATACTTTATAAATAGAATATTCAGTTTCATACTATCCAATCTTGCCTTAACTTTTTTTGGCAATAAACCCAGAGATAATAAACAATATATTTACCTTTAAAATTTATGATACGGTGCTCTCATAAGGTTTTTTTAAATTAATATTTCGTGTAGTTTTGCAAGGCCTACATGATTAACATTAAGAAGGTATTTTTATTCCCATAATTAAGAAGAATGTTTTACTTACTGGGTATAAAATTAGGTGCCAGAAATACAATGTTAAGCAAAAACACCTTTCGTTCTGTGGGACACTAACACAAAACATAATGTATTCATGTGTCTGATGCATGATCTAATGCACTTAAAGTTAAAGATAATATGGTCAGAGAGTATTACTCTCATTTTCTCTAACACAGTTACCAATGTCTGTTGGGAACATGTGTGAGCGGACTCTTAGCGTGAATCTAGAAACTGAGTCCTTGAGTCCCAGAATCCTAGAGTCCCCTGGTGTCTTTTACTTCGTGTCACCCCTGTCGTGAGCGAGAAAGAACCAGCCCGATACCTTTCCCAAGGAGGACACCCTGTCGGAGAAGGAGGGAGACACCCCGAAAAATGTCCTATTACATTTGCAGTTTGTGTTCAGTTTTACTCTGAGAATCTAGACTTATCATAGTACCAAATATTTTATAACTTTTCAAGTGACAGAATGGACAAATTAGGGAGAAAAGACAATGCATTACTTCCAGCCAGTGTGTTGTCTTCCTGTAACATTTCAAAACATATCTGTTAATAATAATAATGAATAATAATAATCCCCATTGTCCAGGTACTATAACAATCTCTAGGAAAGTTTTTCACAAAATATTACCTTATCAGTTTTATTTTACATTCAGTCTTAATGATCATCTTTTATATTTTTCAAAGGAAAAGAAGGGTATTCAGAACTAAGTGGAATTGTAGTATTAACAATTATAATAAAAGATTTACTTTCATGTGTTAAGCACAGTGATCCACCTTTTTACATTCATTACTTCAGTTATCTTAGCACAAAGGTTATGCTGACGGTCTCAGGTTCAATCCCCAACACTGCAATAAGCAGGAGTTTAGCAAAGTTCTAGTAAATAAAATAAATAAATAAATACACAAATAAATGAGGATATGAAGCTTAAAGATATTAAGTAATTGCTCTGCTTCTAAATGTTGGCAGCTAAGTAGAAGAAATCGTTCTTTCTTTTTTCTTTTTTTAATAGGACAGAGAGAAGTTGAGAGAGCAGGGAGATAGAGAGGGAGAGAGAATGATAGACTAGACTCCTGAAGACCTTCTTCACTGCTTGTAAAGGGACCCCGCTGCAGGGGGGAGCCTGGGCCTCCAACCTAGTGAGCATCCTTGCCCCCCCCTTCGTACTATGTGCCTCATCACCTGGCCCCCCCAATTATTTTTTAGTACTTACCTCTGTTAGTAAATGGTTCACTTTCATTTGTTCTCAAAGTTAACTGTTACATACACCACTAGTAGCAAAACTATTGATAGAAGTGAAAATCTTATTAAGTGAGGAACATTCCCAATCCTTTATCATGTATCCTGAGCTGTTAACTACTCAGGGAGGACTAAAACTACCTCTTGTTTCTCTAGAATCCTAAAGAATCTCTAGCCAATCTCTGGAACCCAGAGGAAACTGCAATGCTGATTCCCCTGCTCCTGGCACCTCTTCTGCAACCCTGACTTGCAGCTTCTGTTAACATAAGGCTCCATCCAGGTGGCAGTGATGCAATGGGCTTCAGTAAATAAGCCTATTAGCATTCAGAATTGTTGTGGGTGGAAGAGAAATCAACTCTCACTTTGGGTTAAAATCAAAATATACATTTTACATGAAAAATTAGCACTATAACTGGTGAAAAGGACCCCCTGCAGGTGGGGAGGGGGGAGGCACGAACCTGGGTCCCTACATTTGGTAATATGTGCACTTAACTAGGTGTGCCACCGTTTGGGCGGTGTTGGGGGCGGGGAGATGGGGGTGGCTGTATGGCAGTGGCTCCCCACCTGCCAGGGGATCACCTCAGAAGAGGTGAAGCATGTCTGCAGGTGTCTGTCTATCTTTCTCTCCCCCTCTGTCTTACTCGCCTCTTGTGATTTCTCTGTGTCCTAACCAAAAAACAGCAATGGCAACAATAACAGCAACAAGGGCAACAAAATAGGATAAATGGCCTCCAGGAGCAGTGGATTTGTAGCACAGGCATCGAGCCCCAGCAATAACCCTGGAGGCAAAAAAATAAAAAGTAAAAACTAGCACCTCCATCTCTTCAATTTTACGACTTATTGTCAAATAGATCTTCAAAGGGATACCAAAAGTAAAAATCCTAAATATATTAAAGCTCTTTATTCCATATCTTCTCTAAATTTAGAAATCTGTCCATTAAAAATTGTTTTTATCCCTCAGTCTGTAACCTATCATTCTACATTATTAATTGCACTTGTTGTTATGTACTAGTCAATTCTAATGCAATCAAATACATCCTATTTTGTACTTTTGTATATTATTTGATAGAATTATAGAAATGGTTTACAGACATGAATCTAATTAGCATACAGCAGGCGTCAGCTTGGCCAGCATACTATGGAGTTAGGCAAACCCACAATAGATTGTGGATTTATAGAAAGTGATTTCTCTAGTGTCTGGAGGAAGTTGCTCTCTGTTCCCGGCTCTCTCTGTTCCTGATACCCTTGCCTGCTCTCCTCCCCAGGACCCACCAGGCCGTTTCTTCTGGGACCTGAACATGTGTAGCCTACTGTTGATAACAAGCTTAAAGATTACTAATCATGTCTCCTGCCATCATGACTAGGCAATTTTTGCCCCTTTGCCTATTTTGTTTTTAACAAAATAACTGCGATGTCATAAACCTACCAGTCTTCCACAAGTTCTTTCATTTTTAATTACTATACTTAACTATATATAGCAGCCTTTTTAGGATTTCCTCTTCATATATATTGTTATTAGTTCATCCTTTTTCTTACTGAATTGCAGCTCTATATATTATAAGTAGCTTTTTCATTAGTGATTTAATAATGGTTACAAAATTAGAAGATTATAGGGGTATAGTTCAACACTGTACCCACCACCAAAGCTCTGTGCTCCCCCCACCCCCCTCACAACAGTCACCATCATAGTTCGCACAAAGTTAAAAAAGGTTTTTCTCATTTATATCTTACAATTTCTTTGTTTATACGGTCTTTTGTCAAGAAAGTGTTACTAATTTTGATTTTGACAAATATACCATCCTATCTTTTTTATTTTAATTTATTCATAAAAAGAAACATTGACAAAACCATAGGATAAGAGGGGGACAACTTCATATCCCATCCCATGCCCCAATAGCTTTCCTATTCTTAAACCCCCTGGGAGTATGGACCCAAGGTCATTGTGGGATGCAGAAGGTGGAAGGTCTGGCTTCTGTAATTGCTTCCCCCCCCTGAATGTGGGCACTGACAGGTCAATCCATACTCCCAGCCTGCCTCTCTCTTTCCCTAGTGGGGTGGGGTACTGGAGAATCTGAGCTCCAAGACACATTGGTGGAGTTGTCTATCCAGGGAAGTCTGTTTGGCATCATGCTAGCATCTGGAACCTGGTGGCTGAAAAGAGAGTTAACATATAAAGTCAAACAAATTGTTGACTAATCATGAAACTAAAGGCTGGAGTAGTGCACATGAAGAGTTGGGGGGGGTCTCCATTTTGTAGATAGCTAGTAGGCCTATTTTAGTTATATTCCAAAGGGCCTGTGGCTATATTAGTGTGTTTTTTTCCCTGAGCCTGAAATTTGTTTTTTTTTAATTTATTTAAGAAAGGAGACATTAAGAAAACCGTAGGATAAGAGGGGTACAGCTCCACACAGTTCCCACAACCCGATCTCCATATCCCATCCCCTTCCCTGATAGCTTTCCCATTATCTATCTCTCTGGGACTAGACAGGGCTGTCCATTATCACCATTACTCTTCAACATAGTATTGGAAGTTCTTGCCATAGCAATCAGGCAAGAGAAAGAAATCAAAGGAATATAGTTGGAAGGGAAGAAGTCAAACGCTCACTATTTGTAGATGATATGATAGTATACATAGAAAAACCTAAAGAATCCAGAAGATAAGTGGCTGAGAAAGCTGTGGTATATATACACAATGGGATACTATGCAGCTATCAAGAGCAATGAACCCACCTTCTCTGACCCATTTTGGACAGAGCTAGGAGGAATTATGTTAAGTGAGCTAAGTCAGAAAGATAAAGATGAGTATGGGATGATCCCACTCATCAACAGAAGTTGAGCAAGAAGATCTGAAAGGGAAACTAAAAGCAGGACCTAACCAAATTGTAAGTAGGGCACCAAAGTAAAAACCCTGTGGTAAGGGGTAGACACGCAGCTTCCTGGGCCAGTGGGGGGTGGGAGTGGGTGGGAGGGATGGGTCACAGTCTTTTGGTGGTGGGAATCGTGTTTATGTACACTCCTAGCAAAATGTAGACATATAAATCACTAGTTAATTAATTTGAGAGGGGTAAAATTAATTGTATGTCTCAAAGTTTCTCAAAACACAAACTGAATCTTTTTAATATATAGGCTGTGTATTTGATATGCAGACTCTCTCAAAAGCCTAGACCAAGTAGATCAGAAGCAACCAATAGCACAGCTATATACAAGATACTGGGTACTGTACAGCAAACCATAACAAAAGGACTTTTCAAAGTTAACCCAATTACCAAATAATGTGATGATAACATTAACTATCGATTGTGTTTTTGAACCCTAAGACAGCAGGAACCTCACATCTCCACTATAGAGCCCCTATTTCCCCCAGTCCTGGAACTCTTGGATAGGGCCCACTTTCCCGTATGCCTCTCCCAATCCATATCAAATAATATTGCATCTGCTGATCACAACCTAACCAACGCAACGATTGCCACCTCAACATGCTTCACTTCAGACTGTGTCCAGAGACTTCACTTGTGGAATGACAACCCTTCAGCTTCATTACTCGGGTGAGACCTTTCCTTTCATAGTATACTCTAATTTCATCTCAGGTGGTTCACTTTCTAACAAAGTCCCAAAACCTAGATATACACCAGTTTCTGTGAGAGAGAGAGAGCATATGTTCACACGTATCCATAAACTACTGCAAAATATATACCTGAAAGCAGGATTACACTAGAGTTTGCAGTGAGTACCTCCCTAACACTTCCTCTCCACTATTCCAAGCTTTGGGTCCATGATTGCTCAACAATTTGTTTGGCTTTGTATGTTAACTCTCTTTTCAGTCACCAGGTTCCAGATGCGATCAGGATGCTGGCCAGGCTTCCCTGGATTGAAGACCCCGCCAATATGTCCTGGAGCTCAGCTTCCCCAGAGACCCACCCTACTAGGGAAAGAGAGAGGCAGACTGGGAGTATGGACCGACCAGTCAACGCCCATGTTCAGCAGGGAAGCAATTACAGAAGCCAGACCTTCTACCTTCTGCAACCCACAATGACCCTGGGTCCATGCTCCCAGAGGGATAGAGAATGGGAAAGCTATCAGGGGAGGGTGGGATATGGAGATTGGGTGGTGGGAATTGTGTGGAGTTGTACCCCTCCTACCCTATGGTTTTGTTAATTAATCCTTTCTTAAATAAAAAAAGAATCCAGAAGAAAACTACTAGAAGTTATTAGGCAATATAGCAAAGTGTCAGGCTACAAAATCAATGTACAAAAATCAGTGGCATTTCTCTATGCAAACACTAAAACTGAAGAAGACATCCAGAAATCACTTCCATTCACTGTTGCAGCAAAATCAATAAAATATCTTGGAGTAAAGCTGACCAAAAAAGTGAAAGACTTCTATACTAAAAAGTATGAGTCACTATTCAAGGAAATAGAAACTGATACCAAGAAATGGAAAGACATCCCATGCTCATGGATCGGAAGAGTAAATATCATCAAAATGAATATTCTCCCCAGAACCTGAAATTTGGTATGCAGGTAGATCCAAGTTATTGTCTGGGGAGATGTTGTCATGGCTGGAAAAAGGACCAGAAAGCTGGAGCAGGCAAAAGAGTGTCTCCCAAATATGTGAAAGGTGTTTAAATATTGTTGACTGTAAACCCCATTTGATTTGATCTGATCTGGGGCCCATATTCTTCTTAGGAGCCTATGTGGCCTCTGCATCCCTGTAGATCTGATCTCACATTCTGTGGTCACGAGTAGGAATATTCTAAGCTGCCCCAATTTCAGAACCCATCTTCCTCAGGTGTAGCATAGAACCATCCTACCTTTTATGATGTCCATATTTTTCATCACCTAAGGACACCCTTCTTACCCCCAAACCCACAAGAATATTATCTTATTAAATGCTTAAGGTTTTTCTTTCAGCTATTCCTCTTTAACATGCCTAGAGGTGATTTCTATACATGATATAGAAATCCCATCTCATTTTTCCACATGATTAATCAATTGTCTCAGCAGACCTGAACCTTACTAATCAATATTGCCAGTTCTGTACTATAATCAATGACTCAGCCAGGATCTACTCGTTTGTTTGCTTGTTTGTTTGTTTATTTCCCCTTTTGTTGCCCTTGTTGTTTTTTATTGTTGTTGTAGTTATTATTGTTGTTATTGATGCTGTCGTTGTTCGATAGGACAGAGAGAAATGGAGAAGGGGAGGGGAAGACAGAGAAGAGGAGAGAAGGATAAACACCTGCAGACCTGCTTCACTGCCTGTGAAGGGACATCACTGCAGGTGGGGAGCGGGGGGCTTGAACCGTGATTCTTACTCCGGTCCTTGCGCTTGGCGCCACGTGCTCTTAACCCACTGCCGCTACTGCCTGACTCCCCTGGATCTACTTCTAAAGTAACTTTTTTCTTTTATTTACATGCCTTGTCACATTATGTTAATTATTAGTTTTATAATAAACTTTGATATCCAGTACAGTATATCTTGATCTTATACAATAGTGTTTTTTGACTTCTTAAGCCACATTATTTTAGGAAATCCCACATTCTACCAAATCTTGTTGGCATTTTTATTGTAAGCATATTGAATCTATAGAATATGTTTAAAATGCATTTTTTTCTGATTACCTAAGCATATACCTCTCTATATTTTTAGGTCTTTATAAAATACTCTATAATGAAGTTATAAATTTTCTGCAAATCATGCACATATTTCCTTAGGTTTATTTCTAGACTTGCTTATATTTTAAAATCACATTATAAAGTCTCTTCTGTCGGCATATGAAAATGCAGCTGATGTTGTACATTGCTCTAATATCCAATCTTCCTGAATTCTGTGCTCAAGATAGCATAAATTGTGTACTGGATTTATTGGTTTTATATGTTGACAGCTAATAATATTAGAAGTATAAATAATATTTATACTTCTGCAAATATTCATAGTTTTTATATGAGGGTCTGTTATCTTATTGCTTAGTTAAGATAAGATGATTTGAGAGTGGTACAGCTAGAATTCAAGACAAGTTTATTGTACCTCAGAACTTAAATTCCATTGTCTCTTAATTATCTGATATTTTAGGCTTTGTGTATATGTGTACTTTTTGGTTCTTTTTTCAGTTGTTTTTTATGTTTAAATTTTTACGTGTTAGATATCTTTTTTCTTTCTCCAGTAACTAAGACTTTTTAATTTTTTTTTCCTTTATTGGGTGATTAACGTTTCACATTTAACAGTATATACCATAGTTTGTACATGCATAACATTTCTCAGTTTTCCACATGACAATACAACCCCCACTAGGTCCTCTGTCATCCTTTTCCAGGACCTGTATTCTCCCCTCCCCCAACCCCAGAGACTTCTACTTTGTGCGATACAACAACTCCAGTCCAGGTTCTGCTTAGTGTTTTCTCTTCTGATCTTGTTTTTCAACTTCTGCCTGGGAATGAGATCATCCCATATTCATCCTTCTGTTTCTGACTTACTTCACTTAACATGGTTTCTTCAAGTCCCATCCAAGATGGGCAGAAAATAGTGAAATCACTATTTTTAATAGCTGAGTAGTATTCCATTGTGTATATAGACCACAACTTGCTCAACCACTTATCTGTTGTTGGACACCTAGGTTGTTTCCAGGTTTTGGCTATTACTAATTGTGCTGCTATGAACATAGGTATACACAAATCTTTTGGGTTCCTTAGGATATAGCCCTGTAACTTTTAGCCCTGTAAAAGACTTTTAATAGTAGTTTAGACTTGCATTAAAATACTGAATATGAACAATATAGTGGATATTATTGATATATTCTTTTCTTTAAAACAATGTTTCTATATTTCCATGACATATATTTAAATATATTCCTGACTAGTTTATGAAAATCCTTTCTATACAAAAATTGCTGAAACATTGTGTGTGCATGTGTGTGTATGCATGCACACACTGCATCCTTGCACACACACTATTTCATAGCTCTTGGTTACTTCATTAGGAGAAAGGAAGGAGAGAGAGAGAGAGGAAAAGGAGAAAAAGAAGAAGAAGAAGAAGGAGAAGGAGAAGGAGGAGAAGGAGGAGGAGGAGGAGGAGGAGAAGAAGAAGAAGAAGAAGAAGAAGAAGAAGAAGAAGAAGAAGAAGAAGAAGAAGAAGAGAGAAGGAGAGAAGGAGAAGGAGAAGGAGAAGGAGAAGGAAGAGGAGGAAGAGGGGAAAGGGTGTGGGGAGGGAGAGAAAGGGGAGGTGGAGAGGGAGAAGGAGGAGACCACAGTACCAGAGCTTCCTCTAGTTCCATGAGCCTTTCATACTGTGCTGAGATTCACATTTATTTCAAGTACATGGCAAGACACACTGCCTACCTGGTGACCTAGTTTACTGGTCTTAAAGCATTTTTTTCTTGAAATATTTTATCATCAATGTAAACTACACTTTTTTCCTAGTGTTTTTCTCTGTTTGAACTCTGGTTGTTTTTCTCCAGTGTATTACTGTGATAACTTACATTCTTTGATGACATGAATTATAGTAATAGCCATGAATCTCATTTTCTCATCTTCAAATTGCAGAAAACAGTCTCTACTTTGTAGGGTTTAGTAAAAATTACATTAAATACCATCTATGAGGAACTCCCAGGGAGGCACAAAATGAAGGCTATACCATTTCACCATTGTCCCGTGAGATTTATTCTCCACTCTGACTCTGTGCTCTCGGACTACATCAACGGTTATAAGTACACAATCGCATCTGCCCTCTGGTTAAGTTCAGCCAGAGAGGGCAAGAACACTCTGTTAAAGGATTGAGGGGGAGTGGAGATGAAATGTGTATCCCCCTGGCAATCTCTTTGGCAGGCTATATGAGATTGTCTGCATCATTTTACTTCTTCTACTAAGCAGTTTAATTTCTTGCCTGCCACACTGTTCAGACAGCTGTGTATCCATGTTCTGCTGACCACACCTTCCTGCTGGTCCATTGAGCCCACAGGTGATAATGTTTTTGCTCTCCTTGCTGAATTTACTACCACTGAGTTCTGCTTTCTTCATATCTGTTTCCTTAGAATTTTCCAGCACTTGTAAATTGACCTTTTACATAACTGTGGTAATATTATTTAACTGTGCCTGTGTTTCATACTAGGAACTTGAATAATAAAGAGCCAAATAAATTATTCCATCCCACTATAATTTGACATTTCTTTTCTTTATGTCTTTATTGAGAGATTAATGGTTTACAGTCCAAAGCAAAATAAAATACAATAGTTTGTACATGTGTAACATTTCCCAGTTTTCCATCTAACTATTCAACCCCCACTAGGTCCTCCTCTGCCATCATGTTCCAGGACCTGAACCCTTACCACCCCCCTCCCTCGTTCCCAGTCTTTTACTTTCGTGCAGTACACCAGAAATTTGACATTTCTTCCTTTTTTCCTTCTTCCCTTCCTCCCTTCCTCCCTTCCTTCCTTCCTTCTTTCTTCCCTTCCTTCCTTTCATCCATCTGTCCTTCCTCTCTTTCTTTTGTTCTTCCTTTTTAGTTAAGCCATTACTTAATTTATTATTAATAGTGGTTTATGCGGGTTGGGCAACGGGTTAAGCACACATGATGCAAAGCGCAAGGACTGGCATAAGGATCCCGGTTTGAGCCCCCTGCTCCCCACCTGCAGGGAGTCACTTCACAAGTGGTGAAGCAAGTCTGCAGGTGTCTATCTTTCTCTCCCCGTCTCTGTCTTCCCCTCCTCTCTCCATTTCTCCAGGAGCAGTGGATTCATGGTGAAGGCACCTAGTCCCAGCAATCACCCTGGAGGCAAAAAAAAAAAATTAGTTTTTAAAATAGTGGTTTACAAAATTATAAGATCACAGGTTTATAGTCCCATAATGTACGCACCACCCTCTCAATGATAACCACCATACTTCTCAAAAAGTCTTAGGAACGTTTCTCCTGGTTTATTTGTTTTGCTAGTTCATGTGTCTCAGTGCTCTGGATTCCACGTATGACTGAAGCCTTCAGTAGTTGTCTTTCACCACTATTCTGCTAAGCATAATCACTTCCAGTTTCCAGTTTCAACTTTTTTTTAATCCCAAAGATACAATATCCTTTTTTTTTCATTGCAGAATAGTATTTCAAGGAGTATATATCCCATAATATCTTTATTCAGTAATCTGTTGATGGACATTTAGATTGCTTCTACTCTGGCAATTGTGAATACTGCAGTTATGAACATAGGGACACACATGTCCCTTTGTGTTAGTGTTTGTATGTCATTTGGCTAAATGTCCAAGAGTCTTGCTGGATCATAAGGAATTTCCATTTTTCTTTGTTTAAGGACTCTCCACACAGTTTTCCAAAGAGACTGCACCAGTTTGCATTTCCACCAACAGCATGAGTCCCTTTTCTTTTTCTCCTCAGTCACAACACTTTAGACATGGCAGGTTTTAAATCAATTTTTTTCCTCTTTTTTCCTGTCACCAAGATTATCACTAGGGCTCTGTGACTGCATGACCATATCACTTCCAGCAGATTCTGGTTTTTTTTTTTTTTTTTTTAATCTAGAGGGTAAGAGACACAGAGAGAAAAGAGACACCATAGCACTGCTTCATCACTTATGAAATTACCCCTTATGTGTGGTGCTACTTACTATATGTGGCCAGGTGTTCAAACCCAGTTCCTCATACATTGCCAAGTTTTTGCTCCATCCAATGGGCTATCACCCAGGCTCCCTGACCACCAGGAATTTCTATTCAGAGGGACATCTATTTACCTTCTTGAGTGATGTAAACAATGGAATTAATAACTATTATCTCTAATGGAGTTGGTTTTTTTTCTATTGCCGTTGATTTAGACCACTTATTGCTTTATAATCAGTTAAATAAGCAATGTATGTAAAGAAACTAGTACAATTCTTTGTGACATTACTCTATATAATATTTTCCCTGTTTCAAAAAAAAAGAGAAGATTTTTAAAGGATTTCAGGAGTAGACTTTTGAGCTATTTTAATAATTTTAAAGCTTACTGCATTTTGTAACCCAATATTACCTACAATCTGTGGAATTATATGAAAATTGTAGAGCAGACTTCAGATATGTAAAGGAAAGCTATGAGAAATTATTTAACATATCAAAGGGAAATCCTATAGTTGCTTTAATTTTCCCCTTGCAAATGCACAATTTTTCTCATTTTGGAATGTCTTCTATAGCTTTCTAGTAGGTAATAGACTGACATAAAGTGTCCAAGAAGTAGGAACTGGAAACTAGCAAAATTGTCATCCCAGTGAGAAACTGTAACAATCATTTTTAAATTATATTCCTACTTGTTAAACATTTTAAAATATCCTAAGATTTAAAAAATTAAGTTTATGTGAATTTTAACTTCCAAAGTACTTGAAGTTTGGGCTTTTAGGTTTGCTGTTGTTGTTGTTATTTGTTTGTTTTTTATTCCCAGCTGTTGAAAATTGACAAAAAAAACCCATCAGCTTCTCTTCCTCAGTGTTTAACATCATGTCTTTAATATATATAGGTACAACACAGAGTTGTATTTATTGAAATAGATTTGAGCTTCAAATTTGATTACTGAACCCGCAAAAAAAAAAAACGACTAAATGATCCCCAAGACATTATGCTTTATGCTAACTATAGTGGTTATAGTTAAGGGGGAAGATTAGTTCTTTCTGATTTTTGTTTAAGGTTTACAACTTCAAATCTTTAGCTTTTGTATATTTACTGCATATTTAAAATGAGGATTTGATTGTTTCTGAACATTTCTTCCTACACCTAAAAATTCTACTGACTTGACAGATAGTTTCTATAAATAACTCCGTGGCATGTAGAAGTATAAAAATAAAAGATAATGTATCTGTCAGAATGAACAGTGCTTTATAACGATGCATTCATGGAAAAACCTTAGAAATTTAAAGTAAAATATTATAAAGCTTCTACTACTGGAATTTACTTTGAAAGTTACTTCTAGTTGCTTGTAAGTAGTCAGTAATTGCTAAATATTCAATACTTACACCAAAGTATAAGTGATTAAAATTACCTTAATAATAACCACATGGGTAAAAAAGAATTCTTAATAATATGTATCAATAATTATGATAGTTATCTTTGGGAGATGGGAGGGTGGGTACAACACTCCTACTACCAAACCATACATGGTAATCCTTAAAATATTGTAAACCACTATTAATTACAAATAAAAATATATACAATTATATATCATTACCAGATCAAGTAAGTGTGTGTATGTGTGTGTGTGTGTGTGTGTGTGTGTGTGTGTGTTGTAGGCTTCTCTACAAGAAATTTGGGCTCTTGGTTATAAAAAGAGATTAAATTCTGTGTGGTATGTGAAAGGACACTTCAATTAGTAAACACTGTCTGCTGTATGAAAACAATGGTAAAGTTAATGTTTACTAAATGACCTACTAAGACAATTTAAATGGATGTCCTTTTGTGGGGCATCTTATTTTATGTTGCTCTAGCGCCCCCTTGTGTAGCATATTTTTAGTTAAAAACTTTCAGAATCAGAATTTTTAATTTACAAGGGATATTCCAAAGTGATATCAGATGATGGTATCTCTCTTCCTTCTTTGAATTTTAGGAAAGAGAAAAACAGGCTCCAATGAGAAGCAAAATTCACTTTGCATTGTTTTACCTGAACTACTACTGAGTTTTACCTACTGTCCACATTTGGGACTAGCACAGGTTGAGAGCATTATCTGGACATCGATTTCTAATATTTTCTAAATTTTCTGCTTAAAAATATTGTTTTTTCCCCTTTATTTCCTTTATATTTCTCTTGATCCATACCACTTGATACTGCATCTGCTGATTTCAATCATATCAAAGCAACAAGGTGTTTCACTTCAGACTGTGTCCAGAGATGCCAGGCCTGGGATGTCAACACTCCAGCTCCAATATTCTGCAACCAGGTTGCAGATGCTACCATGATACCAACCTGACTTCCCTGGACAGATGACCTCCCCAAAGTGTCCTGGAACCTCACTTCCCCAGGCCCCTACCCCTCTAGGAAAAGAGGCTGGGGGTATGAGCCAACCTGTTAATGCCCATGTTCAGCAGAGAAGCAATTACAGAAGCCAGACCTCCCGCCTTCTGCAGCCCATACTCCCAAAAGGATAAAGAATAGAAAACTTCCAGTGGAGGGGATGGGATATGGAACTCTGGTGGTGGGAATTATATGGAATTGTACTCCTCTTATCCTATAATCTTGCTAATCATTATTAAATCACTAATAAAAATAAAAATTATATTTGTGTTTAACATTTATTTATTTATGAGAGAAAGAGGGAGCTATAGAGTGATCCAGAGTATCATTTTGGTACATTTGATACCAAGGATTGAACTGGCAACCTCATGCCCAAGGACCCAATGCCCTACCCACTGTGCCATCTCCTAGGCTGAAGCAACTTTCATTATTATTATTATTATTATGTACCAGAGCTATGGCTTATGGAGGTGCAGGGGATTGAAACTGGAACTTTGGAGCTTCAAGTATGAAGATATGAGTTTGTTTTGTACCCTCTTCTGTGGTGACTTACACTGACCATGTGTGATTGTGAAATTATAGTCGTAAAATCTGATAATTTTATAAGACTGTTAAATTACTAATAAAAAAGGAGAAATAATAACTCTTGTTATGGACATGGCTCTTAAAGGAGCCTTGAAAAGTGTCTCTGTGAAGCAGCCCTGAAAAGGACCCTTGCTATATACAGCTCTGGTAGTGGCCCTGAAATGGGCCTTGATTGGAACCTGTCAGGTTCCCAGGTTACTCTGCCAGATGCTTCAATAGACTGAGGCCTATGTTGGTGAAGGTGAAAAGAGCTTTATTACATAGACCCTGAATTCAGTTCACGCTGAGTACTCAAGGTTCGGAATGAGGGTACAGTCACAACTTTTATACCTTTCAAGCAAGCAGGCTTAGGGAATAGAAGAAAATGTGCATGAGTGATTTGCAGTTTGAATGTTTCTTGGAAATTCCTTCTCACTCTCAAAACCAACTATATTTTCTATGTTCTGGAAAATTTTTCCTTTGGAGGGAAATCTTGTGAGAAGCACTATGTGACAAAATAAATAAATAAATAAATAAATAAATAAATAAATAACATAGTCTTACTCAGAGAGGAGGCAGCCTTTCTGTTTTTGCAGATAGAAGTCACTGAAACTATGATCATGGTGATCCTAGGACTTCTTAGGAATAGCCTTTCATGCCATACTCATAGACTTTGTTCTTTCCCATTGGTAAGGACTGAATTGTGGAAGCAGAGAGACAGCTCACTGCTGGGTGTGTACTTCCCATGTTTGCAGTCAGGCTCTCTCCCTGACACCACTAGGAATACCACAGAACTGAGGAAGCTTAGGTACTGTCGTTTCTCCCCCGTCTCTTTCTCTGTCTGTCTGTCTCTGTCTCTCTCTCTCTCTCTGCCTCTCTTGTCTGTGGCTATCTGTTTGAAAAAGTTGACATAGACATGATGAAATTGTGCTTATGTAAGGTATAAACTCTGGGTGGGGGAAGGATTGTGCCCTCTCCTTCCTAAATCCATATGTCAATTTCCAGGATCTCAGAAAGTGAATTATTTGGAAATAGAATCTTTACAAAAATAAACTTTAGGAAAATAATCAAGAAATAGCTTGTCTGGTAGAGGGGGATCGGGACACAGAACTTTGGTGGTGGGAGTGGTGTGGAACTATACCCCTATTATCTTTTTACTTTTTTATCTTATAATTTTGTAAATCACTATTAGGTGTTTTATGGAATAGCAATGACCAGATCAGCGCTTTTCCCAAAACATCAATTAAATACAACAAGAGATCAAATTGGACCCATAATCTACAGCTGAAAAATCTACAGGCTCAGGTGGGTGCTTGTATACATGGTTAGGGCAAAAAGGGGTACAGATTGAAAGATCAACACAGTCAAGTCAGAGCCCTGGGCGGGCACATGGCACTGAGTTGTGCCATTTTGAACAGTAAGCACTGTTCGTAACGCCTGAAGAAAAGAGAGTTTAAACCTTCTAATCTTTGACTCAGGGGTTTTCTTAGTCTTTTTAATTGATGGCAAGAACAACAAAAAGCAGAGAGCTTCTACAATCACAAAACAGCCCAAACCCCCCACCCACCCACGCTGTGAGTCATACAAACAAGAGACACCTACAGATAACAACAGCACCACCTTCTGGCCAACAGTAACTAGCACTATAAATGCATAAACAAATAAGAGCGAGCAACTAACTATGCCAATACAGACAGTAGCAAAACAGAGGAAATACAATATATTCCACATATAGAGAGATTATCAGACACAGACTATAGAAATATCATTATGAGAAGTCTCCAAGAATTGAAAGAGCATTTAATTTGGAATTAAGATACACAAAACAGGTACTCAGAAATTTGATGAGATGCTAAAAAACTTGAAAGAAGAACTTCAAGCAGAGTTCACTAAGCAGTTAGGAAGCATGAAAGAAAAAATTCAAACAGAATCTCAAGGACTGAAAGACATCTTCAGTGCAGTTCAAACTCACACAGATTTAGGAAGTAGATTCACACATACAGAAGAAAGAATTTCCAATCTAGAAGATGCAATTAGCCCACTCTTTCAATTCAAAGATGAGGGAGAGGAAAGGTTTAGAAAGAATGAAGCAACTCTCAGTGAAATTGCAAACTCCATCAAAATGCCAAATGTAAGAGTGATAGGAATATCTGAGGATGAAGACCAGGTCAAAGGACCAGAATAATTTTCGAGAAATTTTAGCTGAGAATTTCTCTAGCTTAGGCAATCCTCAGAACATATTTATTCAAGAGGGAAGTTCCTAGAAATACAGGCCCACATTAATAAACAGGAGAAATCACTAGCAAACTAACAACCCACCTGAACCAACTAGAAGTGGAGCAACAAAAAGACCCAACAGTCAGCAGAAGATAGGAAATAATCAAAATCAAATCAATAAAATAGAAAACAAAAATTTGGAAGACTTCCATTAGGAAGACTAATGAAACCAATAGCTGGTTCTTTGAAAGAATAAATAATATAGATAAACCACTAGCTACACTCACTAAGAGAAAAAGAGAGAATGCTATCATAAAATTGCTCAGAAATGAAAGAGGAGATATTAGAATAAATGAGGTAGATTCAAAGGATTATACAAGAATATTAAGGACATATATATGGAACCAAATTAGACAATTTAGAAGAAATGGACACATTCTTAGAGTTCTACCAACCGCCAGCCTTGACACAAAAGGAAGTAGTTAAACTCTTTCAGAAAATAGAAGAGGGAACACTCAAAAGCTTGGCTAATCAAATACAACACATTAAAAGAATAAACACCAAGATCAAGTGGTATTTATCCCTGGGAAGCAGGGATGGTTAAATATACACAAGTCAATTACTGTAATCCATTATATCAACAAAAAGAAAGATAAAAATCACATGATTCTGTCCATTGAAGCAGAAGAAGCATTTGACAAAGTTCAACACCCATTTATGATAAAGGCCCTTGAGAATCTGGGAGTGGAAGGAAAATTCCTTGGTATAATAAAGGAATTATATTATAAACCAATGGTTAACATCATAGTCAATGGTGGAAAAATTGAAAGATTTACCCCTAAAATCAGGAACTAGACAAGGGTGCCCACTCTCACCACTTCTATTAAAAATAGTCCTAGAAGTACTTGTCATTGCAATCAGAGAGTTATCAAAGGAATCTAAATAGGAAAGGATGAAGTTAAATTCTCATTATTTGCAGATGATATGTTGGTATAACTAGAAGGCCCTGGGAATTCTGCCAAAAAACTACTGGAAATAATCAATAAATTTAGTAAAGTAGCAGGCTATAAAATCAATACACACAAATTTGTGATATTTCTTTATGTAAAAGAGGGGTCAGAAAAATGATACTGAAGGAAGCAATCCCATTTACAATTGAATCCAAAAAGATTTAAGAATACATCTAACAAAGGATGAAAAGGACCTTTTTGAGGAAAACTATAAGACACTGTTAAAAGAAATAGAGGATGACACAAAGAGTCTACATCCAGAGTTTGGTACTTGAGTTTGTACTGCAATCAAAGTGTATTTCATAACCTGCAATTCTGTTTGAAGTTCATCTTTCATGCTTTCTAAATGCTTAGTAAACTCTGATTGAAGTTCATCTTCCATGGTTCCTAATTCATTAGAGAACTTTGGAGATTTTTCCTTGCATTTACTAACTCCTTAATAAGTATTATATATATATGAAACACTGACAAAACCACAGGATAAGAGAGGTACAACTCCATACAGTTCCCACCATCAGAACTCCGTATTCCATCCTCTCCCTTGATAGTTTTCCTAGTCTTTATCCCTCAGGGAGCATGGTCACTGTGGGATTCAGAAGGTGGAAGGTCTGGCTTCTATAATTTCTTCCCCACTGAACCTGGGCATTGACTGGTCAATCCATGCTCGCAGCCTCTCTGTCTCTTTCCCTAGTGGGGCAGGGTTCTGGAGAATTGGAGCTCCAGGACACATTGGTGGGGTTGTCTGTCCAGGGAAGTCTGTTTGGCATCATGCTAGCATCTGGAATCTGGTGATTGAAAAGAGAGTTAACATTAAAGCCAAACAAATTATTGACTAATCATGAACCTAAAGGCTGGAGTAACGCAGATAAAGAGTTAGGGAGGTGGTGGTCTTTGTTTTGTAGATAGCCAGTAAGCATATTTTAGTTATATTCCAAAGGGCCTGTGGCTATACTAGTTTCTTTTTCTTTTTCTTTTTTCTTTTTCCCCTGAGCCTGAAATTTGATATGCAGGTGGATCCAAGTTATTGTCTGGGGAGATGATGTCATGGCTGGAAAAAGGACCAGAAAGCTTAATCAGGGAAAAAGAGTAGCTCTCAAATATGGGAAAGGTGTACAAATATTGTTGACTATAAACCCCAGTGATTTGATCTGATATGGGGCCCATATTCAGCTTATGAGCCTATGTGACCTCTGCATCCCTGTAGATCTGAGCTCACATTCTGTGGTCATGAGTAGGAACGTTCTAAGCTGCCCCAATTTCAGAACCCATCTTCCTCAGGTGGAAGATAGAGTATGTTGTCCAGCCTCCCTTCGGAGAATGGAACATTGTCTACCATTGTTGATCCCCAAGTTGAGGGCAAGGTCCTGTGGGAGGCCCACAAAGGGGTCTATTGGTTTGTTTCTGATAGAGATGACCAGTAACAAGGTCTAGGCCCTTCATGTCTGTGTGGGAATCTCAGGACTCCCTGAATAGGGCCCCAGATGATGGTGTGGCCAGATAGTGACTAAGGAGTCATCATTAAAGTATGCCAGTCTTTTGCTCTTATTCAGCTTTTGCAGTTCTTGCTTTGATAAGGTTAACTTTGGAGTGAGTGGGAGAACTGTAATGGGAAGTAGGTGAGGAGGGCATCTAAGTCTAAGTAGACACTATTTCATTATGAACTTTATATTGACTCACTGCAGACTATTGTGTACTTTTGCTTTCAGTTATATATTTTGCCCTAATTTATAGATAGATGTGAACCTATGCTCTATCTCATGGGACCTGGTCTATATCTAGGTTTTGGGACTTTGTTAGGAAGTGAACCTCCTGGAATGGAATTAGAGAATCCTATGAAAGGAAAGGTCTCACCTGAATAATGAGGCTAAAGGGTTGACATTCCACACCTGACGTCTCTGGACACAGTCTGAAGTGAAGCATGCTGAGGTGGTACTTGTTGCGTTGATTAGGTTGGGATCGGTGGATGCAATATCATTTGGTACGAATTGAGAGAAGCATGCAGGAAAGTGAGCCCCACCCTAGAGGTTCCAGGACTGGGGAAATATAGGCTCTATAGAGGAAGCGGGAGGTTCCTGCTGTCTTAGGGTATACGAAGACAATAGATAGTTATTGCTCTAATCACATTATTTGGCAATTGGGTTAACTTTGAAATATCCCTTTGTTTGGATTTGCTGTATCATACACAACATCACCATAATTTATGTCTTTTGACATTATTTGTGTATAGCTGTGCCACTTGTTGCTTCTGATCTCCATGGCTTAAACTTTTAAGAGAGGCAACATATCGAAGACTCAGCCTATGTTCTGTGAATTAAAAAGTTTGAGACATTCAATCAATTTTCCCCTCTCATATTAATTAAATAGTGATTCATATGGCTACAAATTAATAGAAGTATACATAAAGACCATTCCCACCACCAAAAGACTGTGTCCTATCCTATCTCCCACCCACCCAACCCCACCACCCCCCGCCATGCAGCTGAACATCCACCCTCACCCTCAACCCAGGGTTTTTACTTTGGTGCCCTATGTATTCTTTCAACTCTTGATTATGCTTTTCAATACTGTGCTTGGACTCTTGGAGAGACTTCATAGTGAGTTTTCTATAGTCTTTCTCTGATAGTCCCTCTATATCTAATTTTTCCTGGCGTCCCTCTGTCTTTCTGAGTTGCCAAGTTTGTTTTGGGTATGCCTCTGTTGTTCATGCATGTATTCTGCTGGTTATTGCTGAGTCAACAGGTGGTATTATTATTATAATTACTAAATTTCACTTTGTTTATATGTTAGGAGTTGTGGGGGGGTGTTTATCTTTCTCATCATTCCCTTGAGCTGTTTTATATTCTGTGTAGTGTGTATTTATGGTTTCTCTGTAGAATTTCAGTCTGAATTCAAGCCACAGAGGTTTGCTACTAAGAGGCAGTTGTGTTCAAAGAACCAGGGTTCAGTTTACCATTTGGCTGTTAGTTTCTGCTTATTACTTTTTAGCTACCAGCTACTGAAAATTACCTTTCTGTATAACTGCCTTGGTTGGGGGAAAAACCAGACTGGTCAGGCAAATCCCCTGCTAATGTTGTTCAACAGACTCTCACCCTTGTGTCTCTGGACCAAAGCTCAGAGGTTGCCCCTCTCACAGTCAGCACCTCTTGCAGCCTTGAATGCTGTTGCTCAAAGTCTAAATTGTTCCATTTGTTGCCAGAGCTCCCAACCTCTGTGTGCTTGGCTCTGCTCCTGCACACCCTCTCACCCTAGCCCTGCACAGAAGCCTGGCTCTTGTGGGGAGACCTCTCTTGGGCACAGACTCCCTGGCATGGCCGCTTCTGTTGCGCACCAAAAGTGGGTGCTTTTTGGGAATATGCTTCCTGATCTTTGTAATAACAGCACACTCTGGAGATCATTCCACAATGATGTGTCTTTGTGTTTTTCAAACTGCTCAAAGTTTTGAGCTTCCTAATCCAGCATCTGCTGAATAGCTTCACTGTGTTTAGGGATGATGTAATCTCCCTAGATCAGAGGTAGGTAGAACTAAAAAAATAATTCTCATGACCTTCCTCTCTGTAAAAGATTATCTGTGTGTTTCCTGATTCTTTTGTCAAGCTGAACTGGAAGCAAAAACTTGACTAAGGAAGTTCTGCATAATATCTTTTTTGGGTGTTATTGGTAACAGAAGAGTTGTTAGGCTTCACAGTGTTTCTGAGATTGTTTTCTGGAGTAGAAGTAGTATGTAGAGGGTCAGGTGGTGGTGTACTTGTTTACACACACTACAGTGCTCAAGCACCTGGGTTCAAGCCTTTGGTTTTCTCTCCACCAATAGGAGAGAAGATTGAGAAGCAGTGGAGCTGGGCTGCACTGAGATGTCTCTCTGTCTCTCTTCCTCTCTATCTCTCTATTTCTGTTTGTCTCAGTCAAATAAATAAATAAAGATAAAGAATTTAAAAATAATATAATGTAGCATAGTCTTCAAATGTTTTTTTTTTAAAGGTTTGATAAATTCTACCAGAGGGTAACAGAGTAGTAACACCTGTTACTCTGAGCGCAGCCATGAGAGTAAGTGCTCCTTTTCAGGTTTCTTCTTCAGTCACATTTGGAATCCTGTTTCCAGAAAGTTAGACTTTTCCCAACCTATGTAACAATTTTCTGATGTGTCAGAGACCTTTTAAAAAATTCCTTTTCCTAGGTAACAGCAGAAAATGCTGGAGAGGGTGTGGGGTCAAAGGAACCCTCCTACACTGCTGGTGGGAATGTCAATTGGTCCAGCCTCTGTAGAGAACATTCTGGAGAACTCTCAGAAGGCTAGAAATGGACCTACCCTATGATCCTACAATTCCTCTCCTGGGGATATATCCTAAGGAACCCAACATATCCATCCAAAAAGATCTGTGTACACATATGTTCTTGGTAGCACAATTTGTAATAGCCAAAACCTGGAAGCAACCCAGGTGTCCAACAACAGATGAGTGACTGAGCAAGCTGTGGTATATATACACAATGGAATACTACTCAGCTGTTAAAAATGGTGACTTCACCATTTTCAGCCGATCTGGCATAGACCTTGAAAAAATCATGTTGAGTGAAATAAGTCAGAAACAGAAGGATGAATATGGGATGATCTCACTCTCAGGCAGAAGTTGAAAAACAAGATCAGAAAAGAAAACAGAAGTAGAACCTGAAATGGAATTGGCATATCGCACCGAAGTAAAAGACTCTGGGGTGGGGGTGTGTGGGTGGGGAGAATACAGGTCCAAGAAGGATTCAGAGGACCTAGTGGGGATTGCATTGTTATATGGGAATCTGGGGAATGTTATGCATGTACAAACTATTGTACTTACTGTTGAATGTAAAACATTAATTCCCCAATAAAAAAAATGAAAAAATGAAAAAAAAGAAAATAATCACTAATAAAAAAATTCTTTTTTCTACTTAATCAGCCAGAGTACCCTTATTCTGTTTACACCTAGTTACTCTGACCTAAATACTCTTCATGTAAAAAATATTAATAATGATTAAATGACAATAAATATAGAGTGAAGAAAAAAAACATATATATGTATATATATATATATACAACACTGCGCAGCTCTGGTTTATGGTGGTATGAAGGATTGAACCTGAGACCTTAGAGCCTCAGGCATGAGAGTCTCTTTGTATAACCGTTACACTATCTACCCCATCCTGTAATAAAATATATTTGACCCACTCTAAATTTTTTTGACATTTTTTTACCTTCAATTTTCTACTACTACTACTACTACTACTACTACTACTACTAATAATAATAATAATAATAATAATAAAGCAGCCTTGTCTTGAATTATGTGTTTTGCTCTCTCCATGTGTACCAGTATGATGAGAGGGGAGAGAAAATTGAAGTTTAGTGTGCTACTAAATGCCAAGATGCCCCAGTACCCATCATCCTTTTCTCCTTAATCTGATACTGAACTGACTTTATGGTGATTCAGCATAAGCATGGAACAGAGCAAAAGTCAAATTGTGGACCTTTGGGTTCCTGTGGTGATTCCTAATAAATCTTTTTTTAGATAGGGATTTGCTAATTGTAAAAAAAAAATTTTCCAGCTTTAACAGCAATATATTCAATATATTTAATTTTTATATTGGTGATACAATATTGATTTACAAAATTATAAGATAATAGGGTATAATTTCCCATCTTTCCCACTACCAGAGTTCTGTGTCCCTATTCCCTCCACTGTAAATTGCCATAGTTCTCCCAAAGTCACAGATATGGATTGACTATTATTTATACTACTATCTATATTTATGCACATTTGCCCATTTTTTCTGTGGTCCTACCTTCTCTTTCTTTTTTATTTTATTTTATTTATAAAAAGAAAACATTGACTAAACCACAGGATAGAAGAGGTACAACTCCACACAAGTCCCACCACCAGAACTCCGCATCCCACCCCCTCCCCTGATAGCTTCCCTGTTCTTTATCCCTGTGGGAGTATGGAACCAGGATCATTATGGAGTGCAGAAGGTGGAAGGTCTGGCTTCTGTAATTGCTTCCCCACTGAACATGGGCATTGGCAGGTTGACCCATACTCCCAGCCTCTCTCTCTCTCTCTAGTGGAGCAGGGTTCTGGGGAATTGGAGCTTCAGGAGACATTGGTGGGGTTGTCTGTCCAAGGAAGTCTGGTAGGCATCATGCTAGCATCTGGAGCCTGGTGGCTAAGAAGAGAGTTAACATATAAAGCCAAACAAATTATTGACTAATCATGAACCTAAAGACTGGAATAGTGCAGATGAAGAGTTGGGGGGGGGGTCTTCATTTTATAGATAGATAGCTAGTAGGCATATTTTAGTTATATTCCAAAGAGCCTGTGGCTATACTAGTTTTTTTCCCCCTGAACCTGAAATCTGATATGCAGGTGATCTAAGTTATTGTCTAGGGACTTCTTTAATAAGTCACATCTACACCTGTTGCTACTTTTGAGTGTCCTCCTTTTTTTTTTTTTTTTTCTTGCCGTTCTCTCTCTGGGTCTTGATGGAATTCGAGTTCAAAGATCTCTATCATTTTTCCCCCTCTGGAAGTATGGACCAAAAGTCTATGGAGTCCAGAAGGTGGGAGGTCTGGCTACTGTGATTGCTTCTCCACTGGACATGGGCATTGGCAGGTGGATCCATACTCCCAGCTTGTTTCTTTCTTTCCCTAGTGAGGTTGGGCTCTAGGGTAGTGAGGTTATGGGACACATTGGTGAGGTCATCTGCCTAGGGAAGTCAGGATAGAATCATGATAACATCTGGCTGAAAGGTGGTAAGATACAAAGCAAGGCAAAATGGTTAATAAGTAGGAACCAATAATAGAGCAGATGAGAATAGAGATTTTCAGGGTGGAAAGAAGATAGGAAGCCTATTTTAGGTATGCTCCTAGGAGCTCATGACTCTTGTAATTTTTGCTTGAGCTTAATATCTAACATAGAGTTGGACTAAAATATTGTTTAAGAAGATGGTGTCAGAGTTGAGAATAGGATTAGAAAACTGGATTATTATGGATCGACCTGTCAACACCCATGTTCAGCAGGGAGTCAATTACAAAAGCCAGACATTTTACCTTCTGCACTCCATAATGACCCAGGGTCCAAACTCTCAGAGGGTTAGAGAATAGGAAAGCTATCAGGGGAGGGGATGGGATACAGAGTTCTGGTGGTGGGAACTGTGTGGAGTCATACCCCTCTTATGCTATGGTTTTTGTTAGTGTTTCCTTTTTTTTTTAGTGTTTATTATTTTAATTTTTATAAATAAAAATTAAAATAATAATAATATAAAGAAAGATGGATTAGGCATCTGACGTGGATAAAGCTGGTAACTTGAGCTTAACTTCCTTTTCCTTTTCTGGTAGAGGTGGTCTTGGGGGTTTTCTATTTCTCCTTCTTTTATTTCTATCCCTCTGAGACTGAGGACCCTCTAAGGATGTGCCCTCTCCAGTGCATTTCGTGAGCCTCATTCATGTTTGTTTTTTATCCCTAATCTGTAGGATTCAGGCATCTATTTATGGCTAACATATGTTTTATAGTTCTATTTTTATTTTAATATATTTGTTTAATTAATTTCCAAGAGAGAATAAGAAAAAGCATCACTCTGGTATCTGTGGTGCCCAGGATTAAACCCTGAGTTTCAAGCCCTGGACTCTACCTTCTGAACCACCTTCCCCACTACAACACACATTTGTATAAAAAAAAATAAGTGGGAACATATATGCTTCCCCCTTTTATAGATTGCAAGTTACTTTGAGATAGGGAATCTTATTTTATATACTATACAAAGAGGACAGTTTATAAATATTGACTGACATTTATTATCCTCAATTCTGATAAGAAAATGCTCACAGTTCTGCCATTGGTGTCACAGGTGAAAATATCAAACAGCACTAGATGTTCCAAACATGTTTGTTTTTCTTTCCCAAGAGGCATACCTTGCACTTCCCTAAGCACTTTCACCTGGGAGCTCATCAAATCATAACCTTGCCCAGTAAAGTTGTCTAGCAAATGACGGCATAGAGGCTGAAGCTAATAACCTTGGGGACAAAGCAGGATTTCTGGCTTCATCTGTTGGCATGAAGCATCTGTGAGAGTGCTTATTCATGTTTTCTTAGCTTTGTTTCACATTTGATTTTATTAAAATCTTTATATTGACTTATGTGAGGGTTAAAAGGTGTATATAAAAGACTGTAAGGCAATAGCCAAGTTCTTCAAATAAAAGCTATATTTCTTAACTGATCCTCAGAAAAATCATCTTATTCATTATTCTCTGATGTAAACATATACCACTGAGTGAGAAAGCAATGTTGAGCTTGTTAAATGTGCCATACTGGATATTTTTATGGTGTACCCTCTCCTATTTTTCCTTGCATTTACTCCTTTATCCAGTGATGATAAACACTAGCATAGTAAGAACTACATGAAAATAAACTGCATTCTCTATGCATTATTGATAGCCTTTGATATCCAGAAAGGGCTGACCTAGTTTCCGGTCTCCACAGGGATATTTTGCATGGCCCACATTTAGTGTGACTGTAAGCAATTATGACAGGTAATTTTTTTTTATTCAGTCACATATAGACATCCACACAACTCTAAAACTGATAAGGAAGCTGAAGCCCCTCTTGGGCAATTCTTCTGACCTGTAAGAAATTTACTGACTGGGGACCAGGCAGTGGCTCAGCTGGTTAAGGCACATGGCATGAAGAGCAAGGACCAGCAAAGGATCACAGTTGGAGCCCACAGTTGTCTCCCACCTGCAGGGGAGTCACTTCACAGGCAGTGAAGCACGTCTGCAGGTGTCTTTCTCTCCCCTCCTCTGTTTTCCCCACCTCTCTTGATTTCTCTCTGTCCTATCCTCACAACAGCAATAGTAACAATAACAATAAGGGCAACAATAGCAACAAAAATGGGGGGAAAATAGCCTCCAGAAGCAGTGGATTTGTGGTGCAGGCACGGAGCCTCAAGGCGATAACCCTGGAGGCAAAAAGAAAGAAAAAGAAAGAAATTTACTGGCTATTTAGGTAGGATGCCCATTCTGAGATTAATCTCTGAGCATCTTGTGATGGAAATCAAGTCATTAAGATGTACCAAGGATAGCTTCTTCCATTGAATTTGCTTCTCCACGCAAGAAGGTGCTGTTACCTTTCTTACTAGGGACCTTTAAATGAGATTAGCAATGTCAATGTTAGCCCAGTTCAGCAGAGCTCAAAGTTTCCACTACAGAGAAAACACTTGGTAAATTGGAGAAAATTCAGTGTCCACAGTAATTTCACTCCCACCTTCCCACTTCACATAGATTGTATTTCATTTGGTTAACAGGCAGTGTGTGGGGCCGTGCTTAGGTAACTTGTTGGTTTTTGGTGCAAAGGCTACAATTTGAGGAATGCTGGTAAAGTTGATTGTGGTCTACATGAGTACAATTCTGCCACTCCCCATGATAGGCATGTGCAAAATGCTCCCATCCCCAGCTTATGTCCTTTTTCTCCATCTTGCACCGCAACTCAAAAGCCTCCCCCAGTTCCCTCCCTGTATACCATCTCCAGAGTTAGTTGCTTTATTGTAATACACCAAACTCAGTCCAAGTTTTACCTTGTGTCTTCCCTTTCTGTCCTTGTTTCCTTTTTTTATTTAAGAAAGGATTAATTAACAAAACCATAGGGTAGGAGGGGTACAACTCCACACAATTCCCACCGCCCAATCTCCATATCCCACCCCCTCCCCCGATAGCTTTCCCATTCTCTATCCCTCTGGGAGCATGGACCCAGGGTCATTGTGGGTTGCAGAAGGTAGAAGGTCTGGCTTCTGTAATTGCTTCCCCGCTGAACATGGGCGTTGACTGGTCGGTCCATACTCCCAGTCTGCCTCTCTCTTTCCCTAGTAGGGTGGGTCTCTGGGGAAGCTGAGCTCCAGGACATATTGGTGGGGTCTTCAATCCAGGGAAGTCTGGCCGGCATCCTGATGACACCTGGAACCTGGTGACTGAAAAGAGAGTTAACATACAAAGCCAAACAAATTATTGAGCAATCATGGACCCAAAGCTTGGAAAAGTGGAGAGGAAGTATTAGGGAGGTACTCACTGCAAACTCTAGTGTACTTCTGCTTTCTTACTTTGGTGCCATACTCCAAACTCAGTCAATTTCTGCTTTGCGTTTCTACTTCTTTTTTTTTTTTTACATGCATAACATTCCCCAGATTCCCATTTAACAATACAACCCCCACTATTTCATTCATCATTTTTCATGGACCTGTATTCTCCCCACCCACCCACCCACCCCAGAGTCTTTTACTTTGGTGTAATACTCCAATTCCATTTCAAGTTCGACTTGTGTTTTCTTTTCTAATCTTGTTTTTCAACTTCGGCCTGAGAATGAGATCATCCCATATTCATCCTTCTGTTTCTGACTTATTTCACTCAACATGATTTTTTCAAGGTCCATCCAAGATCGGCTGAACACGGTGAAGTCACCATTTTTTACAGCTGAGTAGTATTCCATTGTGTATATATACCACAACTTGCTCAGCCACTCATCTGTTGTTTCTGTCCTTGTTTCTTAACTGTACTGTAAACCATTAGCCCCTCCACCCAATAATATTATAAAAGAAAAATAGTCTATTACAGTCTACTGTCAACAGGCAATTAGTGCACAGGGTAAAAGTCAACACTAGAAGATTCACTTTTCCCATATTTGAGAGCTACTCTCTGCTCTGATCCAGCTTTATTTTTTTTTATTTTTTATGTATAAAAAGGAAACATTGACAAAACCATAAGATAAGAGGGGTACAGCTTCACACAATTCCCACCACCAGACCTCTGTATATCAACCCCTCCACTGATAGCTTTCATACTCTTTAACCCTCTGGGAGTATGGACCCAAGATCCTTGTGGGATGCAAAAGGTTGAAGGTGGGAATTGTGTACTGACACTTATCATGGAAAGACAAGAAATTATACCCATGAAACAACAAATGCCTTGTAAATCATTATTTCCCTAATAAAATAATAAAAGGAAAAGAGAACTTGAGTTCACCACTTTCCTGTGACTTCTAAATAATACTATGGATAAGATTTAGGAATTTTTATTGCTAGGGTTGTTAGGAAGAAAGCTATAATGATAGGTATACTAACTTCCCTGAGAACCAGAAAGTTCCCTGAAAAGACCAGAGAATAAAGATGTATTTACATGAATGGTCATTAGGACGCTTATTACAGAGAAAAATTGGATAAAATCTAAGTGTTCACTAGTAGGGATATGATTAGAAAAACAGTTATAAGGCATATATACAATCAAATGCTTTATAATATTTCAAAAGAAAAAAGCAGATCTTTATTAACATACATGTTTACGATGCTTTGTAGTTAAAAAAAATCACAGAACCCTATGAAGGAAATTATCTCTTTTATGGAAAAAATGTTGATAAATTTCAGTCGGAAAAGCGATTTTTTATGCATTACAGATCTATTATTTGTCTAGAGGTACCAATTATTATTATATTTCCTGCTTCCTTAATATTCTTTAATCAGTCATACGTTCATCATACCCTTTATAAACTGGAGCCTACAGAAGATTAATTTTTCTAAATAAGTGTGTGTATGAATTTGAAAGTATTTAGTACAGTGAGAAATGATTGATTTGAGGCTGATGGCCATTAGCTAAGAGTTCTTCTCCTAAAAATCACAATTCCACATATACTATTTTATTTCATATGACCTAATAGAATATTATTAGAGTACATATTGAAAACAGAAAAACAATGAAGGTATTGGTTTGTAAGAACCAAACATTATAGGGAGTCGGGTGGTAGGGCAGCCGTTAAGCGCAGGTGGCGCAAAGCACAAGGACTGGCGTAAGGATCCTGGTTAGAGCCCCTGGCTCCCCACCTGCAGGGGAGTCGCTTCATAAGCAGTGAAGCAGGTCAGCAGGTGTCTGTCTTTCTCTCCCCCTCTCTGGCTCCCCCTCCTTTCTCCATTTTTCTCTGTTCTAGCCAACAATGACGATGTCAATAACAACAACAACAATAACTACAACAATGAAAACAACAAGGGCAACAAAGATGGAAAATGAATAAATAAATATAAAAAGAACCAAACATTATAAAAAATGAAATACAAGATAAAAAATAGTTGGGGAGATAGTGGTGATTGTATACCAGACGTTAACCCTGAGACCCAGCCATCCCAGTTTCGGTCTCCAATACCATCTTAAGCCAGAACTGACTAGACTACTAGGCTCTCTCTCTTCTCTCTTCTCTCTAATTAAAATAAGTAAAGAGGGTAATTGGGGTTTTTTTATTATCATTATTTATGTGTTGGATAGAGACAGCCATAGAGAGGAATAGAGGGATTGAGAGGGAGAGAGATACCTGCTGACCTGCTTCACCACTCATGAAGTTTTCCCCCTGCAGGTGGGGACCAGGTACTTGAATCTGGGTATTTGTGCCTTATAACTTGTGTGCTCAACCAGGTGCGCCACCATCCAGCCCGAAAAAGGATAATTGTTAAACACTATCATAAGAGAATACATTTAGCAAAAATTTTCTCCTAGTTGTAGTTGTGATAAATCTTTGATTCTTGGAATAAAAGAAATGCCTGAGCAGAAAAAATAAATAAGTTAAACAAAACTACCAAAAATTTTTTACCTGTTTTAATAGTTCTCCAACTCAGCTACAGAATACCACAATTAATACTACATGTTTTTCAGAATTATGTAATGAGTATTACAGTATTACACACACACACACACACACACACACACACACACACACACATATATATTTGGGGGTGGGCAGTAGCACAGTGGGTTAAGCGCAGGCGGCGCAAAGCCCAAGGACCTGTGTAAGGTTCCCGGTTAGAGCCCTGGTTCCCCACCTGCAGCGGAGGTCGCTTCACAGTTGGTAAAGCGGGTCTGCAGGTGTCTATCTTTCTCTCCCCCCCTCTGCCTTCCCCTCCTCTCTCCATTTCTCTCTGTCCTATCCAACAATTACAGCAATAACAACAATAGTAATAATAATAATGATAAACAACAAGGGCAACAAAAAAGGGGAAAATATAGCCTCCAGGAGCAGTGGGTTCCTAGTGCAGGCATCGAGCCCCACCAATAACCTTGGAGGAAAAAAAAAAAAAAAACTATTTTTATGTGCCTCTCCTTACCAGTACCTGAGAGGACAAAGATGACAAAAAAAAAAAAAATTCACAACATAGTCCCTTCTGAGAAAGACAATAGTCTCACCATTTGTTTTTCAATCTGCAGTAAATTCTATTCAAAGTAAAAGAAGCATAGATATGTCTGAAATGATGGACAAAATAGTTTTTTGCATGAGAGGCTCTTTGCTTTAGTGGACAATTTGTATTTAACAGTGTTAAGTTTTTTTTGCAGTCTTAAAGTAGTTTTATAGGTTGCTTTATTCATGAAAACTAAAGCCTAAAGGAAGATAGCATTTACGCTTTCTAAGAATAACTTGTAGCATTTCTTAGTCAGACCCCTCTTAAGAATCAGATGAGACTGAACAACTGTTCACCTATTGCAGAAATGCAAATACCCAAGAAATACTGCAAATCTAGGAGCTCAGGCTTCATCAGATCCCTGCATGGACAATCAACCTTTTTCTCAGAGGTTGTTCCTTTCAAATGTGACTCTGGCACTGTTGATTCAGCAAATGTTTTCGGAATGCCTGTGCTTTGCAGAAGCTCAACTTTAGATGTTGGTAAGCAAAGTGCATTTTTAAAATATTTTATTTATTTTCCCTTTTTGTTGCCCTTTTTTATCATTGCTGTAGTAGTTATCATTGATGTTGTTGATGCCGTCATTGTCGGATAGAACAGAGAGAAATGGAGGGAGGAGGGGAAAACAGAGAGGGGGAGAGAAAGAGAGACACCTGCAGACCTGCTTCACCACCTGTGAAGGGACTCCCCTACAGGTGGGGAGCCAAGGGCTGGAACCAGGATCCTTTCTCAGCCACTCATCTGTTGTTGGGCACCTGGGTTGCTTCCAGGTTTTAGCTATTATGAATTGTGCTGCTATGAACATAGGAGTACACACCTCTTTTTGGTTGGGTGTTATGGAGTCCTTGGGGTATAACCCCAGGAGAGGAATTACTGGATCATATGGAAGGTCCATATCTAGCCTTCTGAGAGTTTTCCAGACTGCTCTCCACAGAGGCTGTACCAATTTACATTCCCACCAGCAATGTAAAAGGGTTCCTCTGTCCCCACATCCTCTCCAGCATTTGTTGCTGCTGGAACCAGGGTCCTTAATGCTGGTCCTTGCGCTTTGCACCAGGTGCACTTAGCGCCAGGTGCGCTTAACCCACTGTGCTACCACCCGACTCCAGCAAAATGCATTTTTTAAAATATTTTTTATTTAAGAAAGTATTAATTAACAAAACCATAGGGTAGGAGGGGTACAATTTCACACAATTCTCACCACCCATTCTCCATATCCCACCCCCTCCCCTGATAGCTTTCCCATTCTCCATCCCTCTGGGAGCATGAACCCAGGGTCATTGTGGGTTGCAGAAGGTAGAAGGTCTGGCTTCTGTAATTGCTTCCCCGCTAAACATGGGCATTGACTGGTCGGTCCATACTCCCAGTCTGCCTCTCTCTTTTCCTAGTAGGGTGGGTCTCTGGGGAAGCAGAGCTCCAGAACACATTGGTGGGGTCTTCAGTCCAGGGGAGCCTGGCCGGCATCCTGATGACATCTGGAACCTGGTGACTGAAAAGAGAGTTAACATACGAAGCCAAACAAATTGTTGAGCAATCATGGACCCAAAGCTTGGAATAGTGGAGAGGAAGTGTTAGGGGGATACTCACTGCAAACTCTAGTGTACTTCTGCTTTCAGGTATATATTTTGCAGTAGTTTACGGATACGTGTGAACATATGCTCTCTCTCACAGAAACTGGTGTATATCTAGGTTTGGGGACTTTGTTAGAAAGTGAACCACCTGGGATGGAATTAGAGTATACTATGAAAGGAAAGGTCTCACCCGAGTAATGAAGCTGAAGGGTTGTCATTCCACACGTGTAGTCTCTGGACACAGTCTGAAGTGAAGCATGTTGAGGTGGCAATCGTTGTGTTGGTTAGGTTGTGATCAGCAGATGCAATATTATTTGATATGGATTGAGAGAGGCATATGGGAAAGTGGGCCCTATCCAATGGTTCCAGGACTGGGGGAAGTAGAGGCTCTATAGTGGAGATGTGAGGTTCCTGCTGTCTTAGGGTTCAAAAAGATAATCGATAATTAATGTCATCATCACATTATTTGGTAATTGGGTTAACTTTGAAATGCATTTTAACAAGCACTTCATTTACAGTTCAGTGCATGCTAAGGTTAGAGATATCTAAAGGATGAGAATTGTCCTTATTTAGATACTTAATGCTCCTAGCAGGCATAGTAGAAGTCTTTTAGGTAATATAAAGGTTCTCACTGTGATTCAGCAGCCTGGCCTTAGTTATGTGGGCACTTGGCAGGCTATATTCCAATGTGTCTCTCCCTCCTCCCCAACTAATTTACAAATTAGTAATTTACTAATTGCTGAAGAGCAATTATCTACTACCTAGTTAATTAGCAAACAATAACTTCTCCTTTTGAGCTGATTCAGCAAAAAAGATAAATCTGTAAATGGTTATAGGAAAATAGAAGCTAGAAAATTCATTCTTGGGGTGGAGGCTTTTAACTTTCCAACTGCTGTGCTTAGTGATAAATAGATCGATCTTTGTTACTGATCAACCACTCTGCTAATAATTTCTGTTAAGATACTATTGCACAACCAATGAAGAAATCTTTGCTTTGAAGAGTTTTTAAGCTTTAAATTCACAGGAGAAGCACTTTTGCAAATCAGTGTCCTCTAACATCTTCATAGGGTCACTAAAGTCAAATAAAAGATACAGCCTTACCCAATAAAAGGGTTTCTACTGCATAATGAAATTTACATAATTTAGTTAATATATTATTCATGGAATCATCAGAAGTTATTATTACCTTTGTTTAGAAGATCTTTGAGATAAGCATTCAGAATCCAAATGTAGGCCTTTCTGATTCACCATTCGGTACCAACTTCTATCCTGACAGGTAGCACCCTAATTTTCATTTCTTGTTTTGTAAATTACCATAGGGAAAGATGCATGTGACAAAAACTCCAAGCTTCTCTTACAACTGAACAATTAAAATATTTAAGGGGAGAAAGTAGCGTAACGGTTATTCAATAGATTTTTATGTTCCCAGCTTAGAAGTCCCAGGGATGATTCCTGCCACGACCATAATCCAGAACTAAGTTGTGCCGTGGTGAAATAAAGAACAAAAAACCAAAATGCCTGAGGAATTGCACAGTACTCATCATCTGCTAATAGTAGTTCCATATTAGAACTTTGAGTGTTTTCTTTAATTTATTTTTTATTTAAGAAAGGATAAATTAGCAAAACCATAGGGGTACAACTTCACACAATTCCTACCACCCAATTTGCATATCCCATCCCCTCCCCAATAGCTTCCCCATTCTCTATCCCTCTGGGAGCATGGACCCAGGGTCATTGTGGGTTGCAGAAGGTAGAAGGTCTGGCTTCTGTAATTGCTTCCCCACTGAACATGGGTGTTGACTGGTTGGTTCATACTCCCAATCTGCCTCTCTCTTTCCCTAGTAGGGTGAGTCTCTGGGGAAGCGGAGCTCCAGGACACATTGGTGGGGTCTTCAGTCCAGGGAAGCCTGGCCGGCATCCTGATGGCATCTGGAACCTGGTGACTGAAAAGAGAGTTAACATACGAAGCCAAATAAATTATTGAGCAATCATGGACGCAAAGTTTGGAATAGTGGAGAGGAAGTGTTAGGGGGGTACTCACTGCAAACTCTAGTGTACTTCTGCTTTCAGGTATATATTTTGCACTAGTTTATGGATACGTGTGAACATATGCTCTCTCTCACAGAACCGTGTCTATATCTAGGTTTTGGGACTTTGTTAGAAAGTGAACCACCTGGGATGGAATTAGAGAATACTATGAAAGGAAAGGTTTCACCCGAGTAATGAAGCCAAAGGGTTGTCATTCCACACGTGAAGTCTCTGGACACAGTCTGAGCTGAAGCATGTTGATGTGACAGTCATTGCGTTGATTAGGTTGCGATTGGCAGATGCAATATTATTTGATATGGATTGGGAGAGGCATGTGGGAAAGTGGGCCCTATCCTAAGGTTCCAGGACTGGGGGAAATATAGGCTCTATAGTGGAGATGTGAGGTTCCTGTTGTCTTAGGGTTCAAAAAGACAATGGATAGTTAATGTTATCATCACATTATTTGGTAATTGGGTTAACTTTGGAAAGTCCTTTTGTTAGGGTTTGCTGTATAGTACCCAGTATCTTGTATATAGCTGTGCCACCAGTTGCATCTGATCTACTTGGTCTAGGCTTTTGAGAGAGTCTGCATATCAAATACACAGCCTATATATTAAAAAGACTCAGTCTGTGTTTTAAAAACTTCGAGACAATTAATTAATTAATACAATTAATTTTCCCCCTCTCATATTAATTAACTAGTGATTTATATGACTACACTTTACTAGGAATGTACATAAACACCATTCCCACCACCAAAAGACTGTGACCCATCCCACCCACCCATCCCCACCCCCCTACCATCCCAGGAAGCCGAATGTCTACCCCTCACCACAGGGTTTTTACTTTGGTGCCCTACTTTCAATTTAGTCAGGTCCTGATTTTAGTTTCCCTTCCAGATCTTCTTTCTCAACTTCTGTTGATGAGTGGGATCATCCCATACTCATCTTTATCTTTCTGACTTAGCTCTCTTAACTTAATTCCTTCTAGCTCTATCCAAGATGAGTCAGAGAAGGTGGGTTCATTGTTCTTGATAGCTGCATAGTATTCCATTGTGTATATATACCACAGCTTTCTCAGCCACTCATCTGTTGCTGGGCACCTGGGTTGCTTCCAGGTTTTAGCTATTATGAATTGTGCAGCTATTGACATAGGAGTACACACCTCTTTTTGGATTGGCAGATTCGGCATTGTACATATGACCTCATTGACAAGTTCATCTATTACTGTGTAATATGAAAGTAAAAATACTTACCTAAAAATTATCTGCCTTCCTTTTTTATTATCTTTATTTATTTATTGGGATAGATACAGTCAGAAATCAAGAGGGAAGGGGAGACAGAGAAAAAGAGAGATAGAGACTCCTGCAGCCCCAATTCACCACTCTCAAAGCTTCCTCCTGCAGGTGGGGACCAGGGGCTCAGACCTGTGTCCTTGTGCATTGGAACAGATTATCTACCTTCTTTGTTAAAAAAGCAATAAACAGATTTGACAGCATTGGTTAAGAAACTTTTAATATATGAGCTCATGAAGCAGGACAAATTTACACTACTATGATTCCATTCCCACTTCCATAGGCAGATGAACTCACCAGTGTGTCCTGAAGTCTCACCTCTCCAGAGCCCTAGCCCACTAGGGAAAGATAGAAATAGGCTGTGGGTATGGATTGACCTGCCAAAGCCCTTGTCCAGCAGAGAAGCAATTACAGAGATTAGATCTTCCACCTCCTTCATCCCATAAAGAATTTTGATCCATGCTCTCAGAGGAATCAAAAAAATAGGGACTTTCCAATGGAGAGGATGGGACATTGGACTCTGGTGGTGAAACTGTGTGAAGTTATGCCCAGTTATCTCAAAATCTTGTTCATCATTATTAAATCACTAATAAAAAGTTTGTATATATGACCTCATGGCCACATGGGGTGACACAGTCACTAAAATATTGAAATTTAAAAACACATAGGACCTGGGGGTCAGGCAGAGCACAGCAGGTTAAGCATAGGTGGCACAAAGCACAAGGACCTGTGTAAGAATCCCGGTTCGAATCCCTGGTTCCCCTCCTGCAGGGGAGTCACTTCACAGGCGGTGAAGCAGGTCTGCAGGTGTCTGTCTTTCTCTCCCCCTCTGTCTTCCCCTCCTCTCTCCATTTCTCTCTGTCCTATCCAACAACGACATCAACTATAACAACAACAATAATAACTATAATAAAACAAGGGCAACAAAAGGGAATAAATAAATATTAAAAAATAAATATTAAATAAATATTAAATAAATATTAAAAAATAAATAAATATTAAAAAACACGTAGAACCTGAAAATTGTGGTATGTCTTTAAGTTAATGAGAGAAGACAAGATATGTCAAATTTTCATTTGATTCTGTTATATCATTTGACTTGATAATGAATGACCTTTGGGAAGAGACTCTTAGGTAAAACAGAATTGTGCGAACCACTTGCTATTTGACAATGCCAGATATTAGGCTAGTTAAATATAGTATCCACACATACTGATTTACAATGATGCACACTCAAAATTTATGTAATAGTATAATGTGATGCTACTTCAATAAAAACTATTTAAAATTAGAATGACTTAAAATAGTTCACTATGTTCTTTAAGCCTAAGAAAGATTTGTTAATGTCTCCTTTCTTAAATAAATTTTAAAAAGAAAGAGAGAAAGAAAGAAAGACCCAGAAAAAAAAGTTTTAATTGCCTAGTTGAAGTGGTCAGTGTTCCCAATAGGTCTCATTAAAGACATTCATGTCTGGGTATAAAACTTGTATGACAGTGTATCTGGTTAATAGACGGCCAAAGGCTACCAATACCTTCTGAGAGAGTTTGGTCTTATATTTTTATTTTATTTTGTGTATATCTCTTATTTTCATGCTAAAAGTGGAATAGAAGCAACCAAGTTCAGATTGTGTTCTCAATAAATATTTGTTGAATGACTAAAAAATGAATTAATAGGTGAGTGGTGATCTCTTAGCTTCTAGTGAATGAAAAGATTACCACCTGTCCACATCAAAATCTTGAATTTCTTTGAAAAAAAATCAACCAGTTTCATTTCCATCAGGAATTATTATAAGGTGTCTTGTGGATTTCTTCAGGCTGTGACCTCACTGTAAACTAGTGATGTTGAGGACTGCCCTGTTAGCAAGCATAAAACAAACCACCATCCACTGCAAGGAAGCAAAGATGTTTATTGACGAATTGCAATCTGGGCCGAGATGGAGACTGGCAGCAGTCTACCAAGCTCGACCCCGAACAGGGCTCAAACCACACAATATATAGAAATCCAGTACACTCAGGAAGGGGACACACACTCCATCTTAACAATCTATACCCAGTCATATTCTATAGAAAACGCGGAATCCAATTATTTTAAACTAAGCAAAAGCGGGGTCCATACAGAGCGAAGCGTGGGCAAATTTCAAACATTGCAAAATCACACAACCAATAAGACTTAACCAGGTATTAGGCCCTTACATCCCCTACCATCTTACCAGGCCATCTGGTAACCCACATACTGCTGGGGCTGTGCAGAGGTCCTGATAAAACCAGTCTCTAGGCAGGGCCTCTAGCCCTCCTACAGAACTTCTGCAAAACACCTGATGGCCTTCACTGATTAGTTATGTTTTTTTCAAGGAGAGAGGGCAAGGGACTTTCCACTTCACTCAGCAAAACAGCTCAACTCAAAAAAAGGAACTTAACACCTAAAAAGAAACTCAATCCAAAAATCTACTTAATATTGAAAAAGGGGGTTCCAATGTAACAACATGTCATTGCCTGTCACATTCCCCACTAGTCTTAGCCATGAATCAAATCCTTGATTCTTCTTCACCTTTATTTTCCTCTTCTTCTGAGTCATAATCTGTGTCATAATCTATGTACCCCCCTGTTTCAATGTATGTCTCAAGGAGCATAGTTTTACTCATTTTCTTCTGGGCCATAGATAATAGTGTCTATAATAAGCAGGGTCCCAGAGTGATAATCAGAAACAGGACGACTAAGGGCCCAGCTATAGTGCTAACCAAGGTCTTAAGCCAGGATGGCCAGTTGGAGAATAGGTTCGAAAACCAATTAGTGAATCCACTGCCCTTGAACCAGCTGCCCTCGCTTAACTCCTTCCATCTCTGTGCCCGGTCTTCTATTCTCTTCTTAACCTCGCTCAAACTTCTCTTCACCATTCCTGAATGGTTCGCATAAAAACAGCAGGCCTCATTAAGGGCTACACATAATCCTCCCTGCTTCAAGAAGAGCAAATCAAGTCCTCTACAATTCTGGAGGACCACCTCGGCGAGGGAGGATAGAGACCCTTCTAGGGCTTCCATGGAGTCTTCTAGGGTCCTTAAGTCCTGATCTACTTGCTGGTCCAATTCCACTATGGTTTCCTCCTTAGCTAGGGCCGTTGCTCCTAATGCCACTGACCCTGCCAGTGCAGCTCCCGCTAGTATGGGAATTAGTATTGGGACGCGCTTTTGTCTCTTAGGCCAGAGGGAGCCATTCCCTTGGCCTTCCAGGTGTGCCCACCTGGTCTCCCCATGTGCATAGTACAAGTGAGGAAGGACATGGGTCAGGATACAAAATTCCTCTTGCTCTATTCCCCAGAAGGTGACACAGGGGGCCATGCCCATACCTGAAGTGCAGACCCACCAGGTTCCCTCTGGGGCTCTCAGGAGGACTGCCCATTCCTGATCTTGTTGGCCTTAATAACCTGGGTGCAATGGCCCCGGTATGGGGATGCATCCAGCTTATAATTGGCTATAACAAAACAGGTTCCTTTCCCTTGAATCTCTCCCAGGGTTACTTGGTGAAGCTGCGTTCCCCATTTGCATTCTGGGCTATTTGAGTTCCCTGATGACAGGGTTAACATCCTGATGTTTCCCTTACTTGTGCCTATCTCGGCTATGGCTGCTACTCCGATATAATAAGGGGGTTCAGGGTGTAGGCATAGCCAGCAGTCACAGGTTACATTTGGGGCAGAATCATTTAGAAGGGTATACACCAGTTCCACAGACCTCACCAGCGTCTTCACTCTGGGATGTACATCAGGTAGGTGGTTGGTACCTTGTCCTGTCCCTCCTGCGGTACCCATGCCATTTTGGTCTTTCCCAATCGTTGTGTGATTTGGGGAAGTTCCCCCAGGGTTCTGGTCCAAGAGGATGGGTCTCAGGGGGCCCGCAGGATTCGGGGACCAGGGTTTCACCTTCAATTTGATTGTGAAGAGGGCTCCGGGATCCTTCCCGGTGAACACTATCCGAATGCCCCACATTCTTCCTCCTGTCCAAGTCTCAGTCTCATGCCATGTCTTGACCTTAATTTCCACTGGGTTACAGTCTCCGATGTTGCAGGTGCCTTGTTTAGTTGGGGCACCCAACCGGGTCACTTTTGTAAATTTCAAGTGCTTATCACTGTCCTTCACCGGAGATGCCGTCAAACATTCCCCCCAAAGGCCACAGAAAAAATACTTTTCTCCCCTGCAGTCATTGGAACGTCCTTCCCTGGGACAGATATAGTAGGGCCTGTCCCACAGGCGACTCTCCCGGTCGATGGAGCCGCATCCTCCATCTTTGGTGATTGAGCTAGACCAGTTCGCGCCATTCCAATTTTCCCCAAACAAATCACAGAGGTCGAAGGAGAATATAGGCTGGCTGGTGGTTGGCAAGCTGTTAATCACCTTCCCGTTTGCATTTGTCAGCTCCCATATCTGTATTGAGGCCACCTGGGGGTCTTCAGCCTGGGAGGCCCGGCTGAAACAGAGCAAAAACATCAGAGTTAGGAAGAAACCAGTCGGACCTTCATGGGGTCTGAAGTAGGCACAGCACGCCATCTCTTCAGTTCTCCTGCTCTTAGAGGGTCCGTAATGTCCGCAACGAACTTCTTCAGGCGGGTATGGTGAATCCAGTGTTGTTTTCCTGCAACCTTCGCAGTGGTGGGCGTGCTCAGGACTACGGTGAATGGTCCTTCCCACCAAGCCTCAAGATGGTCGAGGTGCAGTTTCTTCACCAACATGGAGTCGCCAGGCTCAAACAGGGGGGCGATTTGGTCTCGGTCTTCCCCTCTCCGGGTTCCAGGTTTTACAGTCCGGACGGCAAGTCTGGCTTTTCCTCACACCACCTGAAGGGCCTGGAGAGATTCTAAAAGATTACCCCGTGTTACCTCAGCCAATTGTTCAGCCCCTATTCGGGGCACAAGAGTTGGCAGCTTGCCATACACGATTTCAAATGGGGTGAATCCAGACACATAGGGGGTATTTCTACTTTTTAACAATGCAAACGGTAACAGGGAGACCCAGTTCCCGCCAGTATCTAGTTTTAACTTTGTCAAGCTTTCCTTGAGAGTCCTATTCATCCTCTCCACCTGTCCTGAACTCTGAGGGCGATAGATACAATGCAGTTTCCACTTAATTTGCAAAATCTCAGCCAATTGTTGGGTGACCTTGGAGATGAACGCCGGGCCATTGTTTGACCCCAGGGAATAAGGGAGTCCAAACCCAGGAATAATTTCAAAGACCAATTGTTTCACCACTACCTGGGAAGTCTCCTTCTTAGTGGGGAAAGCTTCAGCCCATCCTGAGAAGGTGTCTATCATAACTAAACGATACTTATAACCTCCTGGAGCTGTGGGCATCTCAGTGAAATCCACTTCCCAGTGTTCTCCAGGTTCTTCTCCTCTCCATCTGGTTCCAAGTCCTCTAATCTGGATGGGGTTGGCATTTACCTTGGCACAGGTGACACAGCGGCTAGCCACACTTCGGGAGATTCTAGATAGACCTACTATCAAATAGAATTTATTTATTAATTCTGCTAGTTTCTCTCCCCCGAGATGAGTGCTTCCATGTGCCAACGTTACCACTCGTCTCCCCAGGTGTTGAGGCAACAGGATCCTTTCATCTGGGAGGACCATCCATCCTGCTTCATTCGGCTCCCCTCCAAGTCTTTTTCCCAGTTCTTCTTCTTGTTTCGAATAATCCAGCCTTTGTCTTGTTAGAAGTTCCATGGGCAAGACCACTACTAGCTGGGTAGGGGTCCCCACTAGTCTTTTAGCTGCCTCTCGGGCAGTTTTGTCTGCAAATTGATTTCCCTTTGTGATGTCTGAGTTATCTTTCTGGTGCCCCTTACAGTGGATCACGGCCACCTTCTCCAGTCCCCACACAGCCGCCAACAGAGCTAAGATTTCTAGTGCATGTTTGATGGCTTTTCCTCCTGCAATTAGCAGCCCTCTTTCTTGGTACAAAACCCCGTGGACATGGACAGTGGCAAAGGCGTATCTGCTGTCTGTTTACACGTTTATCTTCTTCCCTGCTCCCCACTTGAGTGCTTGCGTCAGTGCTATCAACTCCGCCTTCTGGGCTGAAGTCCCTTGTGGCAATGAAGCAGCCCACAGGACCTCTTGGTTAGTGACCACGGCTGCCCCCGCATACCTTACACCGTCCTCCACAAAGCTGCTTCCATCCGTGTAGAGGGTTACCAGTGCATCTGGCAGTGGGACATCCATCAAATCAGCTCTCAGTGAGGTCAGGGCTTCCAGGATTTCTCCACAGTCATGGTTGACTTCGTCCTCCAGGTTGGGGAGCAGGGTGGCAGGATTCAAAGCTGCCATCTGCTTGAAAGTGACACGGGACAGGTCTAGCAATAGTACCTGATAGTGTGTGATCTGGGAGTTGGTCATCCATAGGTCCGGGGGAGAATGAAGTAGGCTAGCCAGATTATGGGAAGTAACAATTTCTAGAATCTGTCCAAATGTCAATTTGGTAGCCTCCTTTACTAGTAAGGCAGTGGCAGCCACTGTTCACAGGCATCCCGGCCACCCGGCTGCCACGGGGTCCAGGCACTTAGACAGGTAGGATACAGGCTTCCTCCAGGGTCCGAGGGTCTGGGTGAGCACCCCCTTGGCCACCCCAACACTTTCTGCAATGAATAGCTGGAAAGGCTTATTAAGGTCAGGGAGGCTCAAGGTGGGGGCACTTACCAGGGATTCTTTCAATGCCTGGACAGCCTTTTCTTCCACCTCTGTCCATTTCAGCAGCGTATCACCTCCACCGGTGGCAATGTAGAGGGGTTTAGCCAATTCTGCGAACCCTGGGATCCATAGCCTGCAGTAGCCTACTGCCCCTAGGAATTCCCGAACCTATCTCTTTGTGGAAGGGGTTGGGATCCTCAGGACTGTCCGGATCCTCCCCTGCGACAGCGCTCGGTGGCCCTCCTTTATTTGGTAGCCTAGGTAAGTCACTTCTTGGGCACACAGCTGGGCCTTTTTGGCAGACACTCTGTACCCCAGGGCCCCCAGTACCTCTAGCAAGTCTCTGGTAGCTTCTTCGCACTCTCTCCAAGAGGGGGCAGCAATCAAAAGATCGTCCACATACTGCAAAAGGCTACACTTTGGATGTTCACCTCGAAAACTGGATAGGTCTTTGCTCAGGGCCTCATCAAACAGAGTAGGGGAATTCTTGAACCCTTGGGGAAGGTGGGTCCAAGTCAGTTGTCCAGTCTCCCCCTCTTCAGGGTCCGTCCATTCAAAGGCAAATATTGGCTGGCTCTGGGGGGCCAAGGGGATGCTGAAGAAGGTGTCCTTTAGATCTAGGACACTGTACCAAGTCCGCTCCGGTGGCAAGAGGCTGAGGAGAGTATAAGGGTTAGGGACAGTGGGGTGAACAGTCTCAATTCTCTTATTTACCTCTCGCAGGTCCTGCACCGGTCTGTAGTCATTTGTTCCGGGCTTCCGAACCGGGAGAAGGGGCGTATTCCATGCCGACTTACAAGGTACTAAGATACCAGCCTTCTTCAGGCGCTGGATATGTATCCTGATGCCTTGCTGGGCTTCCTGGCTCATGGGATACTGACGAACACGAGCTGGAGTGGCAGAACTTATTAATTGCACCACTATGGGGGTCACATTTTTTGCTAATCCAGGAGGGTTGGTCTCATCCCAGATGTTAGGGACCTCCTTTTTCCACTTTTCTAGCAAGTCCAAGTTGTTTACCTTTTCTGGGTCCTCGTATAGCCGATACTCCTCGCTTGCCGGCATGGTAAGCAGGATTCGCCCTCCGAGTTGTACCATGGGTCCCCTATCTGCCTCAAATGAGACAGTTGCCTGAAGCTTATGGAGAAGATCTCTCCCTAGGAGTGGCTCAGGACATTCAGGAATTACCAGGAAGGAATGGGTAATAGTCTGTAGTCCAGGGCCAGCAACTCTCCCTACAGACTTTGGATAACTTTTCGCCTCCCCTGTAGCACCTACAATCTTTACTTTTTCTTGTCCAGTGGGTCCTACTGGTTGTCAGATTACTGAATGAGTGGCTCTGGTATCCACTAGGAAATTGACCATTTTTCCCCCTACCAAGAGTTTTACCCTGGGCTCCCGGGGGCTTAGGGAGCCCTGACCTCCCTAATCGAAAACCAGCAGGGGTGTCTCTTCCTCCAGGGGGGGCTTCTTAGTCTTCCGTAGTTCTGGACAATCCCTCCTCCAATGTCCCTCCTTCTTACAAAATCTACACTGGTTCTTTCCTACAAGTCTGGTCCTTTCTGGGTTCCCAGGTGGCCCTCAATTCTTTCCTCCTGGGTTTTCTTTCCTAAAACTTCTTCTCCCTTCTCAGCTCCTTACTTCTCTTGTCATGAGAACCTGGGTCATCTTCTTGCTGAGCTCCACTGTGGCCTTTGCCAGATCTTCTCTATTCTCAAAGACCTGGGCTATGGCCACCAACTCTGAAAGAGACTTCCCTTGAAAACCCTCTAATTTCTGCAATTTATTTCTAATATCTGGGGCAGACTAGGCTACGAACTGGAGAACGACAGCCTGCGCATTCTCGGGGGCTTTAGGGTCTATAGGAGTCCAAGTACAATATACTTGGTAAAGCCTCTCCAGAAAATCGGTCGGGCTTTCATTTGCCTCCTGCCTACATTCGGTCACCTTAGACAAATTAGTAGGCTTTTGTCCAGCAGCCCTAATTCCCTTCAATAGAGTCTGGCAGTACCTGGTGAGGGCTTCAAACCCGGTGCTTGTATTCGGGTCCCATTTAGGTCGGGTTTGGGGAAACACTTCCTCCACCTCTGGGGCTCCGAGGACTTCTCCTCGGAGGTTCTGAACTTGTTTCTTTCCCTCCTGCTTGATCATTTCCCACTCCTCCACTGTGAACAGAGTATTTAACAGTTGCTGACAGTCATCCCAAGTAGGTTGGTGAGTGTAAAAAACAGACTCAAGCAGGGTAGCTACTCCTTCAGGGTCCACTGAGAAGGGAGGGTTTTGGTTCTTCCAATTATATAAGTCTGAGGTTGTGAAGGGAACATACACCCTCAGAGGTCTTCCTCTGAGGTATCCGACTCCCCCGCTTCCCTTAAGGGGAATGCACCCACAGGGGCCGAAGCGGGTGTGAAAGTCGTCCCCGCCCTAGTGTGAGGTGGGCTTAAGAGACCTGAAAGGACCCCTGTGGTGGAGTCCGGTTCGGGAGCCATGGCCTTAGGGGGTCCAGAGTATGGAGGGGGCCCCCCACTCCTCCATTGGCCCAGTCTAGGGAGAGACTCAGGGGGCCTCGGGAGGACAGGGTAGGAGGGGCGTCGGAGCATCCCACCTCTCCTGTCCCCCCGGGCCATATATACTCCTGCCTTTCTTTTGGACTCTCCCTTCTCTTTGGAATCCTTCTGACACTCCTGTAAATACTTGGGTTTGTCATAAACAATACCAGCCCAAATTTCTATGTATGGCATTTGGTCAGGGTGCCCTGGGTCTCCAAAGATCACGTCCTGCACAGCCGTGCAGGTGCCTGGGTCCAGGCTCCCTTCCTCTGGCCACCCTACTCCAAAGGTCGGCCATTCCCTGGCACAGAACTTCCGCAGGGTGAAGGCATCCACCTGGACCCCAAATCTGGCAGCCCTACGAGAGAAGTCTGGAAAATTTTTAATCAAACATTCCAAGGGAGAGAGAGAGTGGGATTTGGACTGGGACTGTCCCATTTCCCTGTTGAAATGGAAGATCAGGTAAACAAATAGAATAACAATTATCACGACAACTCCGCTGAGGGCTGCTTTCACTCTTCCACTCACATGCTGGCCAGCACACAAAATACTCTCATACGTCCGTTCACTTGCATGTGTCCTTTTCCCTATCAACCCAAAGGGTGTCCACTTGGGACCTTCTCCCCTTTCAGGGTCACAGGAAACTTCTATTAGTGGAGACTCCAGTTTTTCTAATTAACGTTTAATCTTTAACCTCCTGCAGTACCGTAACACAAAATAAGGAGGAGAGACAAACAAATAGACAAACCGTAAGTACTATGAGACCAACAAGACAGATTATAAGTGGGGAAGAAAGAACTGACATCCGACAGATGTCAGGCACACAACGGTGCTCGCCTGGCCGGGTCCCTCACAGGACTTTAAGGGGTCTTAGCTTAGGGGTGACCGTATGATCCCCGGTCTAGGTCTCAACTGCATTGAGAACCCCCACTTAGCTGAAACAACCCCATGGACACGCAGGTTAGAGCCCACTCAAGCCCCGTAGCTTTTTAGGCCATGAGGCACATAACATTCACACACACACACAGCAGACCATTCACTCGGTCAAGATTGAGCAATTACCATTCCGGCCACCGCTACTAAGGAATATTGCCAGTTAGGCCTTTGGGAATCACCAGAGAGTAGCTCTGGCCAGACCCCTCAGTTGCACTATCAGGCTCAGCCTTTTCGCGAATTGCCAAAGAGGGGAAAGAGAGGACAGACAGTAGGTGGCCACGGACGACAAATCGCAGTCGGACCTTATTTCAGATCCTCAGGGTGCTAACTGTCTTTCAAGTCCTATTACTACCCTGCCTACCTGGGGCTATTGGATGCTCTTTCAGATCCCTAGGGTGTCGGGCTGTCTTTCAGATCCCGTCACCAATCTGACCTGTCCCAACGGTCTGGAAGTCGTCACTTCCCAGCACCAAAGTCTGGGATTTCACCGCGGTGTCCCGCAATCCACAGACCCTCAGGCCCTGCAGGGACGTGCACCAAAAATCAGGCCTGGCTTACCGATCCTCCGGAGTCACAAAGCTGGAAACGGTACCGTGAAAAGTTTAGGCCTGACTTACCGGCGCCGGGCAGGGCTTCCAAGGCCTCCGAGGGTCCGGACCCGGGATGGGGTGTCCTCAGGAATCCTTGTCTGAGGTATCTCGCTGGGGGCTCCAAATGTTAGCGAGCATAAAACAAACCACCATCCACTGCAAGGAAGCAAAGATGTTTATTGACGAATTGCAATCTGGGCCGAGATGGAGACTGGCAGCAGTCTACCAAGCTCGACCCCGAACAGGGCTCAAACCACACAATATATAGAAATCCAGTACACTCAGGGAGGGGACACACACTCCATCTTAACAATCTATACCCAGTCATATTCTATAGAAAACGCGGAATCCAATTATTTTAAACTAAGCAAAAGCGGGGTCCATACAGAGCGAAGCGCGGGCAAATTTCAAACGTTGCAAAATCACACAACCAATAAGACTTAACCAGGTATTAGGCCCTTACATCCCCTACCATCTTACCAGGCCATCTGGTAACCCACATACTGCTGGGGCTGTGCAGAGGTCCTGATAAAACCAGTCTCTAGGCAGGGCCTCTAGCCCTCCTACAGAACTTCTGCAAAACACCTGATGGCCTTCACTGATTAGTTATGTTTTTTTCAAGGAGAGAGGGCAAGGGACTTTCCACTTCACTCAGCAAAACAGCTCAACTCAAAAAAAGGAACTTAACACCTAAAAAGAAACTCAGTCCAAAAATCTACTTAATATTGAAAAAGGGGGTCCCAATGTAACAACATGTCATTGCCTGTCACATGCCCCATTCTTTGGAGGAAGGCAAGGTCAGCCTACTCTGCCACTAGAGGAAAACTGGCTCTGAAATGAGTACAGCCTAGAATGTTCCCAACTGTGACTATGAGCTGCAAGCTCAGACTGACAGGGACTCAGAGGTTAAACAGGCTCCTGTGCTAAATATGAATAGATATGGGCCCTGGGTCAGATACATGGGGTAAATAGTTAATGGTATTTATGTATTTTCCTTATATTTGGGGGCTACTCTCTACCCTAATTCAGCTTTCTAGTTCTATTCTCAATTCTGAAACCATCTTCTTAGGCAATATTTTTAATCCACCTGCAGGTTAACTATCAAGCTCAAGCAAAAATTACAACAGTCATGGGCTTCTAGGAACATAGACTTCCTAGCTTCTATCCACCCTAAAGTTCCTGTTACCATCAATTCTATTCCTACTTTATGGTTCCTGTTCATTAAACAGTTTGTCCTTAAGTTGCAAATGATACTGTGATTTCATCCTAAATTCTCTGGGCAGATGACCTCACCAATGTGTCCTGGAACCTCATTTCTCCAGAGCCCTATACCAGTTGGAAAAGAGAAATAGGCTGGGGTTATGGATCAGTCTGATAACACCTGTGTTCAGGAAGCAATTACAGAACGTCCATCTTATGTACTCCATAATGAATTTCAATGCATATTCCGGGGGGGGGGGGGGAATGTTAGATGAAGATGACCAAAGGGCTCTGAACTCCAATATCATCAGAACCCAGAGAGAGAAGACCAGGGTGGGTTGGGGGTTACTTAGAAGCAGTAGATGTGACTTAAAATGAAAAAGATGACAGGACCATGGGAAAAACTACATAAATAGAGATAGGTAGGAATAGAAATAATAGTCCGCCCATATCTACAACTTTTGCTCTATCCCATTCTCACCCTGAATCATCATAAGGCCAATTTCCTACCAGATTAAGGAGAAAATAATGATGGGAACTAGGAAATCTTGGCATTTAGTAGTGTACTAAACTTCAATTATATCTCCCCTCTCATCATACTGGTACACATGGAAAAAGCAAAACACATAATTCAAAACAAGGCTGCTTTTAAAAATTATTTTAATGTGTGTACTTAACCAGGTATGTCACCACCTGGCCCCTAATTATTAGTAGTAATAGAGAAATGAAGGTAAAGGGAATGTTGAGGAAAAGCTGAAAATGGATCAAAGATCATTTGTTATGGGTAGGGGGCAGATGGTATAATGGTTATACAAAGAGACTCTCATGCCTGAGGCTCCAAGGTCTTAGGTTCACCATACCACCATAAGCCAGAGCTGAGCAGTGGTCTAGTAAAAAAAAAAAAAAGAGAGAGAGAGAGAGAGAGAGATTTTATTACAGAACAGACAAGATGGGTCTAGTCCTTGAATAAATCCCTCTCTCCATTGTTACTGGTCATCTCTATCAGGAACAACACAAAAGACCTCTCTGTGGATCCCCATACGACCCTGCCTTTAACTTGGATCAACAACGGTAGAAAATGTCCCATCCTCCTAAGAGAGGCTGGACAACATACTCTATCTTCCACCTGAGGAAAAAGGATTCTGAAATTGGGGCAGCTTGGAATGTTCCTACTCATGACCACAGAATGTGAGCTCAAACCTACAGGGGTGCAGAGGTCACATAGGCTTCTAAGCTGAATATGGGTCCCAGATCATATCAAATCTATGGGGTTTATAGTCAACAATATTTATACCCCTTTCCCATATTTGGGAGTTACTCTCTTCCCTGATCCAGCTTTCTGGTCCTTTCTGCAGCCATGACATCATCTCAGGGGCCATGCAGTGGTACACCCAGTTAAGTGCACATAGGACTAAGCACAAGGACCCATGCAAGGATGCGGGTTCAAACTCCCAGCTCCCCAACTGCATGGGGGGGATTTCACAAGTGATGAAGCAAGTCTGCAGGTGTCTGTCTTCCTCTATCCCTTTCTATCTCCTCCTCTATCAATTTCTCTTTGGCCTGCCCAATAACCCTGGAGGAGAGTGAGAGCGAGAGAGGGAGAGTGAAAGAGGAAAAGAGGGAGAGTGTGAGAGTGAGAGAGGGAAAGAGAGAGAGTCTTCAATAGATATTATTGGGGAAATTGGAAAATCACATGCAAAAGAATAAAAATGATTCATTATGCCATACTATATGCAAAAAATGAGTGCAAAATAGTCTAAAAACCCAAATGCAAATTATGAAATCATAAAATGCAGGGAAATAATAAAATGGAGGGAAACTTTGTCAATATATTGAAGCTGGCTTCAATAATGTCTTTGGGAACTTGACTTAAATGGCAAGGGAAACAGAAGCAAATGATAAACAAATGGTAGGGGGAGCTGGGTGGTAGCACACCTGATTAAGTGCACACATTACAGTGAGCAAGGATCCGGGTTCTAGCCCCCAGTCCCCACATGCATGAGGAAAGCTTCTCAAGTACTGAAGCTGTGCTATAAGGTGTCTTTCTGTCTCTCTCCCTCTCTAGCTCCCCCTCGCTCTCAATTTCTGGCTGTCACTATTCGATAAACAAAGAAAAATAACTTTAAAAAGATAAACAAGTAGGACTATATCACACTAAAAAATTCTGCATAGAGTAACTACCATGAAAATAAAATGACATCGTATTGAATATGAAAAGATATTCATACATAATATATTTGAGAAGGGTTAGTACTCAAGACAAAGGATTCATAAAACTTTACAAAAGAACAACTAGAGCCATCAAAATGACAGAAGATCTGAATAGACAATTTTCTAAAAAAGATATGCAGTTGGACAACATACATATGAAAAAGAGTTTATTATCTGGGAAATGCAAACCAAAACCACAAAGAGATATCAACTCACATCAATGAAAATGTGATGTGAAAAAATTAGAAACAAGTTTTGACATGGGTGTTTAGAGAAAAAGAGCCTACATAAACTACTAGTATGAATACAAACTGGGGTTTGGGTGGTAGCACACCTGGTTTAGCATACATGTTCCAATGCACAAGGACCTGGGTTCACACCCCTGGTCCTCACCTGAATTGGGAAATCTTTGCAAAAGGAGAAGCAGTGCTGCAGGTCTCTCTCTCTTTCTCTCTCTCTCTCTCTCCCTCTCCCTCTCTCTGTCTCTCTCTCTCTCTCTCTCTCTCTCTCTCTATCTTCTCTCTCTCTCCCCCTTCCCTCTTTATTTCTGACTATATCAAATAAAGAAAAAAAGAAAAAATAAATATAAAATTCTACATTAAAAAAAAGCTAATGAGAGAAAAAGTGACAGGATAGTAACCTGAAACAGAAAAGTAATCATGCAATATAAGGAAAAAGGTAAAGTCTTTGAAAATATTCAGGTTAAACATAAAGACTGGGATCAATAAACTAGAAGGAAGGCATATGTGGTATGATATTGAAGGAACTTTCAACATTTTACACTTTAAAGCAACATGCATTCAATAAAAATTAGAAGATAGTGAGTCTTCTTTGGATTAACCTATAAATTTAGCCAAAATGTTAGCAGGATATTTTTAGTTTATGAACTTATTCTAATAATCCACTAGAAAGAAGCCCCCATAAATGGCTCATCAGTTTTGGAAAAGATAAAAAACACTACTTTTATCCTAAAAAAATATAGTAAGATTTATCATGAAGTTTTGAAAATAGGGGCCTGGTGGTGGCTCACCTGGTTGAGTGCACATGTTACAATGGGCAAGGATCTAGGTTTGAGCCCCCAGTCCCCACCTGGAAGGGGAAAGCTTTATGAGTGAAGCAGTTTTGTGGGTTTTGATGTCTGTCTCCCTCCCTATCACCTCTTTTCCTTTTGATGTCTGGCTATCTCTATCCAATAAACAAAGATAATAACAAAAAAATAATTTTTTTAAGTTTTGAAAATAAAACAGCATAAACCCAGTTCAGTCATTGATAAATAAAACAATGAAACTAAAGAAAGGGCCCAGTGAAATGCACATGTAGTTAGGGGAACTTGTTAAATGATGAAACCAACGGTAAAGCGGTCCGACTGGTCAGTGGGTAGTGTTGAACTATCCGGGGAAGTTGTATTGAGCTGTTGGGGAAAGTCACCACCTGATGCTACAGTTCTTACCCTCCTCCTCCTCCATCTCCTCTTCTTCCTCCCCTTTGTGTGGTCTCTCATAAACTTTTTTTTTTAATTGGAAGGTTGTTTGTATTATATTTTGCAAGAATGTTTGAGATAACATTTTGGGAATGTTTAGAGTATCCATACTTTTGGTCAACAAACAACTTTCCAGGAGCACACAGATCTGACAGACATATGTGGTTGACACTTTGTCCATGTTTATATTATAAAATCCAGTGGTTAGGTGAGTCCAGAATGCCTAAGGCTGAATCATGGTACTTCCTCTGTATGTGGCATTTGGCAACCTCCCTGAAATATTTTATTTCTTCATCAGTAAAATGGCACTAATACTAAGATTTGACATGAGGGGCCGGATTACAATGTGCAAGGACCCAGGTTTGAGCCCCCAGTCCCCACCTGCAGGGGGAAAGCTTTGCGAGTGGTGAAGCTGGGCTACAGGTGTCTATCTCCCTCTCTGTCACCCCCTTCCTTCTTGATTTCTGGCTGTCTCTTTGCAATAAATAAAGATAATAAATTTAAAAAAAAAGACGATATAAAACTAGCAAAAGAATTAAATGAGATTATATAGAACATGATAAAATGTCAGTGATGACTATTTTTTATTCTTCATATTGATTATATTATAATTCCAAAAGGTATTGTTTTACTACATGAAATATTTCAAGTTAGTGTAGTGTCAACTATTAGTCAGGCATTTTTTTTCTTCTAGGTAATAGTCAGAAAAGGAAGTTGTACGTGTATCTTAGTGGATGTGAGGTGTATGCGTTTTATGGATTAACCATTGATTTTACTGTGTAAAACCTGAACTCAGAGTCACAGGACTGGAAGAGATGAGAGAGACCATCTTACCAGTACTAGCCCTATTTGACAAAAGAGGACTCAAAGACATGAAGGAGACTAAGTGCGCTGCCATAAGTTTGCACGGCCAGAAGCACGATATTACTTACATAGTTTTGGTTAATTAATTATAATTAGAAAATATTATTAGGAAATATGAGTCATGGTTGAAGTTTAAGGTCATCTAGCTAGTTTTTTTTTTTTTACACTTGTGTAAACTAGCAGCATGAATAATCTCACTTAATCTTAGACTGGGAGGATTCTTATTTATGTCACACAAGAAGGACGTGCAAGATTTCCAGTTGACTATCATTCTGTAGTAGGTGGAGCCAATCTTCCTCACTGGGTAAACAGATTCAACCCAATTATAAGTGAGAGGAAAATATGTGCCCTCTGTCATTGAGGGCTGCAGAGAGTGGTAACTGACTGAGCATCTCAGGTGCAGTAACCAGCAGTGTCAGAGATGAGTTCCAAGTCGAAACCCATAGGAATCATTGGAGCTCCTTTCTCAAAGGGACAGGTAAGTGCAAAGCATGGAATTTATTAGGAAAAAAAATCCGATTTTGAAATTAAAACAGTATTGTTTTTTTGGTTAAGTTCTCTGACAAGATCTGATCGTATTTTAAAAATCTCTCACCATTTTGGAATGTTGTATAGTTATAGTAACAAATTCACTTATTCTTGTGACTTCTAATCTCAATCACAACCATTTTTATTCAAATCTATGATTTTTTTTCCTAATCTTGTTTAAGAGAATATATTTTTATTTGCATGTGAATGGACTGCTTCTGCATTGTAGCTATTCATTTGGATTTCTGTGCTTACACTGCTTTTGGTATTACTGTGTATACGTAAAGGGGAAATAAGTTTTAGGAATCATATTTACTTACTTATGTAGTTAGTGCCTAGAAATTGGCAGCAGGCAGATTTCAACAGCCTTTAATTTGGGTAACCTAAATGCTATTGCTTTATAAAACTTTGTGAATTATTTATGTTATTTAGTGGATCTAGTTTTAAAAAGTGTTATTTCATAGATTAGCTAAAATCATTTGTGTACCTCTCTGAGGAGCCAGAAATGAGGAATTCAACTGCAAGTTGGCAATATTGAAACGGGTGAATGGATTTATAAAAACTTTCACATCACCAAAGCATGCCAATGATGTTAAATGTATATACATATACATTCTGCCTACACACATTCTGGTAAATATATGAAACTACAGACACCTAAGACTTCAGCTTGTCTGTGCTTAAAGAGGAAAAAAAAATGAAACAGAAACTAAAGCAAGCAAGACACATGAAACTCTCTAAGTTTTTATCACTAGCTTAAATATAATCTCCTGTGGGTTTTTCAGAATTTTTCTTTGCCCATCTGGACAAAGAGAACTTTTGCTTTGTACTCTGGTTTTTTTTTATTGCAAAACAAATTGAGAGAGATCAGAGGTCAGGTACCCAAACTGCATTTGTGCTGTTAGTAATTACTGCTTCTCTCTCCTTTGGAATTTTTTCAAAGGTCTCTTCCAGAGTACAGATTTATTTTCCCAGCACAAATAATTTTTTAATATTGAGAATAACTGTACAATTTTTTAATATTGAGAATAACTATACTTACCTGGTTGTTGCTGTTTTTTTTAAATAAACTCCAATTTATTTCTTTACATTATCAAACTTTAGTTTTTACATTCCTAAAATGAGATGATCTATATCTGTTTATTACAAACTGTATTATCTTGAGACCCTGGAAGTTAAGGAACTAGGAAATATCGAAGGTGGACAGAGAATGTGGGTGGTGTGGTAGATGGCCAGAGAACGATTTTCCTGGCAAGAAAAATATGTTAACCATTAATCAAGACACCATTTCATATGTCCCATATTTATGACCATTATGACACTCTTGAAAATCTAGAGATTTTAAAAAATCAAAGGCAGGGGTAGTGTACTTAGGTGAGCATGTACATGTTACCATGTTCAAGGACCTGGGTTTAGGGCAAGGCAATGGCACATCCAGTTAAATGCACGTATTACCAAGAGCAAGGACCCTGCTTTGAGTCCTGCTCCTCACCAGCAGGGGATCCAGTTCACCAGTGGTGAAGCAGGTCTGCAGATGTCTATCTATCTTCCTCTCCATCTATTCCCCCCCCCCCGTCTCCTCTCAAATTTTTCTCTATCCTAACTAATAAAAATTAGAAAATAACAAAGGACCTGGGTTCAAGCCCTTGGTCCTCACCTACAGGGAAGGAGAGATTTTCTGAGTGGTGAAGAAGTATTGCAGGTGTTTCTCTTTTTTCTCCCCCTTGATATCCCTGTCATCAGTCGCAGTTTCTCTCCATCTCTGTCTAATAAATGAATGAATGAATAAAATATTTTTTAAATAAAGCGTTAATGACTTAGAATGGTCTTTTCCTTTCTAGGAAATTCCCTGCATGACTATGACTATTATAGTCACAACTAGCCCATAAAAGCATAGTCTATTTTAGTAATACATGCAACATGAAAATACTACTACATAATACCTACCTGTTGTCAACCCCTATACCTATAAACATATATGGTTATATATACCAGAATGTATAGACAAGCATTAACCTAGAAACAAGGCACAGATTCATAAGAGATACATTTAGGGAGTTGGGCAGTAGTGCAGTGGGTTAAGCACGGTGAAGCAGGTCTGCAGGTGTCTCTCTTTCTCTCCCTCCTCTGTCTTCCCCTCTTCTCTCCATTTCTCTTGGTCCTATCCAACAATGATGACATCAATAACAACAACAATAATAACTACTACAACAATGAAAAACAACAAGGGCAACAAAAGGGAAAATAAATAAATATAAAAAGATATACATTTAGTTAATACAGTGTTTTCAATATACCTATTTAAAGGCAACAAATGCAATATTTGCATAGTAGGAGCAGCTGGTTAGTAAAACAGACACAGGCCAGGGAGGCAAGAAGCAACCAGTCCTGTCAGTATCTAAGATACAGTCATATGTAAATAGCATTAAATGACATAAATCATGGCATGGCCTTGTATGGTATAGTAAATCCTAACCATGGGATTGTCAAAGTAAACCAAACTCCCAAATAACTTCGCTATAACAATAACTATCTGTTGTCTTCTTAAACTCTAGGACAACAAAGAACCTTCCTCACTCTCTTTAAAATCCATATTTTTCTCAGTCCTGAAACCTCTGAGGCTTTGCTTATTTTTCTTCATGCTTCTCTCAATCCCTACCATTTGATAACTTCATCTGCTGATCTCAACCAAATCAATGCAACCAGTGCCACCTTGACATGATTCACTTCAGACTGTATCCAGAGACACCAGGTCTGGAATGTCAACCTTCTAGCTCTAAAACTCTGGTGGGACCTTCCTGACTCATGGAACTCCGTAGTCTCATTTCAAATGCTGCACTTCCTAAGTTATAGAACTTAGATATAGACCATGGCCCAGGGGATATGGTACATGTCCACAGGTATCCATAAGTAGGGGAAACTATCTACCTTAAAGTAAAAGTAGTCTCAGTAGTCTTCAGTGAGTAGATTTAGACTCAATAAGTGCAGCGAGCAAGTGTAAAGACTTAAAAAAAAAAAAAGACACCATAGTGTCTTAATAAGTCTTCAAATTGCTTTTCTACAATGATTGGACCATTTTATACTCCCACCAGCAGTGCAGAAGTGTCTTTTTTTCTCCACATTCTCTCCAACACTTGTCATTTCTGTACTTTCTGATGAATGACATTCTCACAGGTGTAAAGTGGTATTTTGATGTTGTCTTTATTTGCATTTCTTTGATGATCAGTGACTTTGAGCACCTTATGGACCTACCTTAAAACCAAGCAATTCCTCTCCTGGGGATTTACCTAAAGGTTACAGAAACACCTATCAGAAGTAATCTGTGTGTATTTATTTTGATAGCAGCACAATTTTTTAATTGCAAAAACCTGGAAAAAATCAGATGATCGACATCAGATGAGTAGTTAAAAGAATTCTGATATATCTATTACGCAGCTGTTAAAAATGATGAAGTTGTCTCCTTTGCATCCTCTTGGATGAAACTCGAAGATATCATGTTGACTGAGATAAGCCAAAAAGAAAAGGACGAATACCAAATTAACTCATTTATTAGCAGACTTAAAATAGGGACAGGGAGTGAGAATACAAAGTGAAACATGGACTAGACATGGTGTATTGCACTAAAGCAAAAGACTCTGAGGAGGGAGAAGGAAGGAAGATAGGAAGAAAATTCTGGGGTCCTGATATATAATGAAATTATATGCATATGTATTGCATATAATTATATTATTACACTGTAAAGCATTAACTCCCTCAAAAAAAGATACCATAAAATACTTAAACAAATATTTTCTTCTTTAAAATTTCCTTATTGAGGGATTAATGGTTTATAGTCAACAGTAAAATACAATAGTTTGTGTATATGTAACATTTCTCAGTTTTCCACACAACAATTCAACCCCCCTAGCTCCTCCTTTACCATCATGTTCCAGGACCTGAACCCTCCCCACCACCCCAGAGTCTTTTACTTTGGTGCACTACACCAGTTCCAGTCCAAGTTCAAGTTCTAATGAAATATTTTCTACTTAGGCCTAGAGACCCTCCTCTTCTACCCCTTACTTCACTTCCCTCAATCTCTCTAAGTCTAACCTTCATGTTAGTTAAAGTAAGGGTTACAAAAACTGGATAAGGGCAAGAGACCAGCACACTTTAATGATGGTCCTTTTGGTCAGTATCAGGCTACATCATCATCTGGGGCTCTAGTCAGGGAATCATTAGATTCCTACATGGATATGATGGATCTAGACCTCTAACAGATCCCTCTCTATACCATCACTGGTCATCTCCATCAGTAACAACATCATAAGCCTTCTTATGGACCTCTACAGGACCTTGTCCTCAATGTAGAAAAGCAGTGGTAGAGACTGCCCCTCTCCAAAGGGAGGCTGAGTCAACATACCTTGTCATTCAAGGAAGACTGGTCCTGAAATGAAAGCAGCCTGGAACGTTCCTAGCTATGACCATGGACTGTGAACTCAGACTGATAGGGACTCAGAGATTACACAGGCTCCTGTGCTGAATATGAATAGATATGGGCCCTAGGTCAGATTGATGGGATTTACAGTTAATGGTGTTTATATACTTTCCTCATATTTGGAGGCTACTCTCTGCTCTGCTCCAGCTTTCTAGTCCTATTCTCAACTCTGACACCATCTTCTCAGACAATACTTTTAGTCCACCTGCATGTTAGCCATCAGGCTCAGGCAAGAATTATTAAAGTCATGGGCCTCTTGGAATATGCCAAAAATAGACTTCCTAGCTTTTTCCACACAAAGACCTTCAGTTCCACCTGCTTTATTCTTACCTTTAGGTTCCTGGTTATTAAACAATTTGTCCAGCTTTTCAGCCACCAAGTTGTACACTCTACCATGACACCTGACTTACTTGTTTTTTGAGGAAAGTTTCTAATAAAGAATTAAAATAGCCTATCCCCTCAAAAAATGGAGAGAAGGAAAGGAAGCAGAAGTCAAGAAAGGAAGGGGATTAAAAAATTGAAGGAGAAAGAAAGAATGGAAAGAAGAAAAGAATGGAGAGAGGGAGAGAAGGAAATAACATGATTCTATGGCCTGTGAACCTCAGCATATAGAGGGAGAAAATGATCAACATATAAGCAATCTGTCCTCACATAAAGGAGGTTCAAGTTTGACAAATAGGCAGAAAAGGATTAGAGGGCAGATGACTAGATGGTTGAGTCTGAGGATGGTCTCTCCTTTTCCATACCATTGCAAGGCAGAGGGAAGTTGGTGGGAGCAAAAATAAAATAAGATAGGTACTATATTTATTTTACAGTTCAGTTGCTTGAAGTCCAGAGACTTATGTTGTTGTATTTTATTTATCTTTAGACATAGACATAAGGTGTGTGTGTGTGTGTGTGTGTGAGAGAGAGAGAGAGAGAGAAGAGAGAGGGAGAGAGAAGAGAGAGAGGGAGAGAGAAGAGAGAGAGAGAGAGAGAAGAGAGAGAGAGAGAGAAGAGAGAGAGGGAGAGAGAAGAGAGAGAGAGAGGAGAAAGAGAGAAGAGAGAGAGAGAAGAGAGAGGAGAGAGAGAGAAGAGAGAGAGAGAGAACATAAAACTGAAGCTTCTTTCAAAGCTGAGGGGGCCAAGATTGAACCTGGGGTGCATACACAGTGAAACATGACACTATCCAAATGAGAGATTTCAATGGCCTGCAAAACGATTACTAAAATGGGTGCATAAACCCCAAAATAAGAGAATATCAATCTTGAGAAGCAATTTGCATCAAACTGAAAAAAGAAGGTCATAGGAAATTTAACATGCCCGGAAACATTAACAACTGTATTAGAGCATATATAATATTAACTATGATGCCTTTAAAGTTTATTCTAAAATTAGAGAGAGAGTAGGATAAGGAATTTTAACAAAATGATAATTTTTGAGCATCTACTGAGTGTCAACATTACACAACATAATATAGTGTTATATAGCAATGAAGACTACTGGCCTGAAATTAAATAATGAAGAAAAAAACCAAATAAGCATAAAAACAAAGTTAAAATATGAGTCAAGCAGCATCTCTTTGAGGTTTCAAAGAGAGAGAAGTCAATTCTTTTTTGGGGGACAGGTGTGAGTATTAAAATAAGCAATGGAGTAAAGAATCAGCCTGCTTCAGGCACTGCTTGCGAGGTCATTTGCTGCCAGAGAGGAATTTCCCATTGAGGACTGACCTAGCAGAAAACTGGGAAGAAATGATTGCTCAGTTGGGTGCCACACCCCATTCCTAGGCATAGAAACATGTGTCTTTTGGCATGTCATCTCATCTACAGTACAATTTTTTTTTTCTAAAAGCTCTGTTGGAAAGCAGAATCAGAGAGACACATGAAAGAACTGTTTGTTTAGATCTCTAATCTCCCAGGAGCCTGAAGAGGAGTTATGGCTAAGAGGAAGCGTGTGTTAGCTTGCTTGAAGTAAATGCATCAAGGGCAGAATTGTCATCAACTGTACTTAAGCAAGTATAAACCTGAAACACCAGGCTGGTCTTGGTGGTGCAGCAACCAGGTGATAATTTTCCCTGAGGCTTAACTACTGTGTGGATATACATGGAGGTCTTTTGTGCTGATATTTTGTCTTGTACCACTGTCCAAACTGTTCACCTGGTTTACAAAATATCTCCACCTTGGCACCCATGTTGCAAGACTGAACTTCAATGACATGTGTTCTGTAAAGCCGTCCTGTAACAATTCTGTCCCCTGCCAAGAGATGAGAATTCTACTCTTATTATGGCACTGTGTATCTGTCTTGAAGCAAATTTCCATACATTGCTATTAGAGTTAAACAATCAGCTCCATATTGTATTATAAGTAACTCAAAGGCAAAAAAAAAAAAAAAGATAACTTTAAAGAACCATTGTTTCAGGGGTTAGAGAGATAGTAGGATACTTACATTATTAGGCTTTCATACTTGAGGCACCCAAGATCCCAGATTCAATCTTTATCACCACCATAAGCCAGAGCCAAGTAGTTCTCTAGTTTAAAAAAAAAAAAAGTAGGGAGATCAGGTGGTAGTGTATCTGGTTAACTGCACATATAATCATGCTCAAGGACCTGGGTTGGGTTCAAACCTCCACCCTCCACTCACAGATGGTCCACTTCACAAGTGGTGAAGCAGGTCTGATGGCCACTGTGAGTGGTGGATTTGTCATGCAATCACCGAGCCCCAGCAACAAACCTGGTGGCAATAATAAAAAAGATAAAATAAAAAGAAATCACTGTATCACTTTATGTAGAATGTTCTACACAAAATATATATATATTCATTGAGCTAGTAATATGAGTGATGGGAAGAAAAGATTTTATTGGTATCCAAAAAACCAGAAGGTGCCCTAAGACTTGTTAGCTGTGTTCCTGTAGTTAGATTATCTAACTGTATAACTTTTCTGATTCTAGATCCTAATTTTGATGTAGGAGTAATTCACTTTATCTTGTGATGATTAACTGAGACAGTAAATTAATAGCTCTGAAGGAACTAAAAATGATAGTGACCACTCAACTGATACAATGGTGAACAGTGTTGCTGTTTCTAGATATATTATGGCCATGGTAAAATGTGAATTTATTTTTAATTGTTCAGCCACGAGGAGGAGTGGAAGAAGGCCCCACAGTATTGAGAAAGGCTGGTCTACTCGAAAAGCTTAAACAACAAGGTAATTTTTGAAGTCAGAAGATAATCAGTTTGATTTCTTCCCCACTCTGAGATGGGATATGTTTGGAGTGAGACTGACCTCACAGAATTGCAGCATAGGCTATAGCTTTAGAAGCACATTCTAGAGGGGCTGGGTGGTTGAGCACACATGTTACAATGTGCAGGAACTCAGGTTCATGCCCCCATCACCCCCCACCCCCACCAGCAGGGAGAAAGTTTTATAAGTGGTGAAGCAGTGTTGCAGGTGTCTCTGTCTCGCTTCCGATCACCCCCACTCCTCTCGATTTCTAGCTGTCTCTATACAATAAATAAAAAAAGATAAAATAAGAAGTACATCCTAGAAAAGAAAGTGAGAAGAAAATACAACAAATACTACTAGATGAATATCCTCCATCAAATGTTTTGTCCTTACAGTCAGATTATTGTGTAAGAGATGCTTTATGTGCAAGAACTGGCATTGGGAAAGGTGGTACAAGAATTAGGAGCATAGAAAATAAAATGCAGGGAGTTGGGCAGTAGCACAGCAGGTTTAGTGCACGTGGCGCAAAGTGCAAGGACCAGCGTAAGGATCCGGGTTGGAGCCCCCGGCTCCCCTCCTGCAGGAGAATCACTTCACAGGCCGTGAAGCAGGTCTGCAGGTGTCTATCTTTCTCTTCCCCTCCCCTCTCCATTTCTCTCTGTCCTATCCCACAATGACGACACCACCAACAACAACAATAATAACTACAACAACAAAACAACAAGGGCAACTAAAAGGAATAAATAAAAATAGATATTTAAAAAAAAAAAAGAAAGAAAATGCAAGGAAATAGAGATAATGTAACAGTCATCATAATAGTAATGCTTGGTGTTTATAAAGCGTATGAATATATGAAATATTATATAGATTATGTAAAGTATGATTGCATTTATATCAAATTCTAGAAAAGACAAAAACATAACAAAAGAAGAGATTCAAAAGTATCTTGTAGTATGGGCAGGGACTGAATGCAAAAAAGGAACATGAGGAAAGTTTTCACAGGCAGTGGAAGCATTCCGAATCTCAATTATGGTGGTAGTTGCAACACTGTAGATGTTTCTGATACTCATTGACTTGCATACTTAAAATGAGTGAATTTTAGTAACTCAGGACTTGAGAGACAGTGTAACTGTAGCATACAGTTCTCGCCTGCAAAAAGTCCCAAGTTCTGGTCTTAGAGCTGAATGATTCTTTGATTAAAAAAGGAGAGAATTATAGAGGGGGCCTGGTGGTAGCACAGAGGCTTAAGCACACATGGCGCAAAGTGTGAGGACCGGTGTAAGGATCCCGGTTCAAGACCCCGGCTCCCCACCTGCAGGTGGTAAAGCAGGTCTGCAGGTGTCTTTCTCTCCCCTTCTCTGTCTTCCCCTCCTGTCTCGACTTTTCTCTGTCCTATCAAACAACAATGACAATAACAACAATACTAACAACAATACTAATAACAACAACAACGATAAACAATAAGGGCAACAAAAGGGGAAAAAATAGCCTCCAGGAGCAGTTGATTTGTAATGAAGGCACCGAGCCCCAGCAATAATCCTGGAGGCAAAAAAAGGGGAGAGAATTATACTTTATCAAAAAAGAAAAAGGGTGGAGAGTCCCAATAGAGAACTGAAGGTTTGAATGATCTGTCTGACTTAGTTTCTCAGATAATAAGCATAATTTGGTTATATTTAATTTTAGTTTAAGTTTCTTGAAGATATTCCCAAATATTAGAAATACAGACAGGTAATAAACATAATACTCAATTACTACTTTGTTAGAAACACTGAGTTAGTTGATCCCTTACCACAGTCTTATATGAAGTTCTACACCGTGATGCCTAATAAATGGTTCGGTCAGATCTTTAGCAATTTTAGATTACCTGAAACTTTCCATTTCAAGATAATAGTAAAGCCTTTATTTGCTGAGTTCTCTGATTTTAGGTTCAGTACTAAGCACACATTCTTATTTAATTCTGACGATGCCACTAGAGGCAGGTTCAATGAACAAAGGAGGAAGTGAGCTGCTCCAGCAAGTTGCAGGGTAAACTAAAACCAAGAAATAAGAATTCAGGGAAAATACAGACTATTCATTGGTATATCTTCTGTGGATATATTTCTATTTTATTTTTAACTGTTAATCACAGTTATAAGACGTTTCCTATTAAAAGTGGAAAGTGCACACATAACCAGAGATAGAAAAAGTGATATTGCCCATAAATCTCCAACTAAAACCTTCCTATTGCTGTATTCTAGTGTGTAGTCAACTCGTGCAATACGTGTTTACTAAGCACCTGGTGCACAGTGAGCACCAGTGCCCAGCACTGGTGAGGTAATGCCAGGGAAAAGTAGACATGCCGTCTACCTTCATGGTGTTTAAAATCCGGAAGATATTTTCTTTTTGGCTTCACTTTTCTTTTGAACAGTTTGTAAGCACTATATATATATATATATATATATATATATAATCATATGATCTTTTTCCTAATTAGTAACCCAATACTTTTCATTTTAATTGTAGACTGTGATGTGAAAGATTATGGGGACTTGCCTTTTGCTGATGTTCCTAACGACAGTCCCTTTCAAATTGTGAAGAATCCAAGGGCTGTGGGGAAAGCCAGTGAGCAGCTGGCTGAAGTGGTGGCAGAAGTCAAGACGAATGGAAGGATCAGTCTGGTACTCGGTGGAGATCACAGGTCTTGTTGAGTGATTACCTCTCTGAGAGTTTGGTTCATATGACACATTAAAAAAAAAAAGTCTCAAGGGGCCAGGAGGTGGCACACCTGGTTAAGCACTCACATCACAGTGTGCGAGGACCCAGGTTCGAGCCCCTCGTCCCCGCCTGCAAGGGGAAAGCTTCACAAGAGGTGAAGCAGAGCTGTAGGTGTCTCTCTGTCTCTCGCCCTCTCTATCTCCCCTCCCCTCTCAATTTCTCTCTGTCTCTATGTAAGGATAAATAAATAAAATATTTTTAAAAGTTTTTTTTAAAAAGTCTCACTGAAATTAAGAAAAAAAGTGGGGGGGAATTTTTATCAGTCTTTAAAGCTATTTCCTGTCTTTATTATTTTTTTTAATTACTGCTTTATTTTGGAAACATGGACACCACTCTATTCAAAGTCTCACAATGCTGTATCTATTGAAGCAGAAACTATGCGACTGTGAATGAATTACAGAAAAAATACACACTATAGGATATGTTCCTAATTAAGCAGCAAGGAAATTCAAAACTTATGATATACAATTACTGAAAATAGAAACAAGTTACTTAGGTCAACATTGAACATGTTTTTAAAATTATTAATTAATTTATTTATCATTGAATAGAGACAGAGAAAATTGAGAGGGAAGGGGACGATAGAGAGGGAAAGAGACCAGGACCTGCAGCCCTGCTTCACTACTCATGAAGTTTTCCCTCTGTAGGTGGGGACCAAGGGTTTGAACCCAGTCCTTGTGCACTGTAATGTGTGTACTTAACCAGGTGAGCCACCACCTGGACCCCAACATTAAATATTTTTTATTATAACAATAATAATTATATATTTTGGAAATACACATATAGAAAAAGTGTTGTAGTTTTCCTATATAATTACTTATTTATTTACTGAGATAAGTTTTGCATATGAGACTACAAATGTTCAGAAATACAGTTTCACATATATTCAAAATGTTTTCTTTCAACACATCCACCAGCAAAGTGCTAAGATTCTTCAACCAAATTCTAATGGATCCTCTCTACCCTATCACCCTGTCCACCTTAGGAAATCTCACTTCTGCAGACTAAGAGGTTGTTTTTATTTGACTTTGCTTGTTTCTCTTGCTTTGTTTTATTACATAAGCTACAAGAATGTTATCACTTAGTATTTTCCAATAGCTTAGAAGATTTTTGGTTGGAGGCCTTTTCCACTCAATATTTTACATGTGTTATGCCATTTTCATCTTCTAACCTTAATAATTTCTATTTAGAACTCAACTGATTATCTTATAGGGGTTGCCTTATAGGTGACTCTGCTTTCATCTCAGTAGTTTTTGGATTTCTTTCATTGTCTTTGACCTTGGCCACTTTAATCATAATGTGTCTTGATGTGCACTGCTTTGGATTATTTTATATGCTAATGAACTTTCTGGATCAGGATGTCTCCTGGCTCAGTTTAGAGGAATTCTTAGTCCTCATTTTTTAAACCTGAATTCCATCCCTTTCTTTCTGTTCTCCCCTTGTAGAACTTCTATAATGCAAATGTTGCCCATTTTAATGTCTATCTCTTATATTATCTTTATGTTTTAGTTCTTTTTCTTTTTGCCGATTTATTTTAATATCTCCTTTATCCTCCAGCTCAAATTTTTGGCTTCTGATTTCCTGTTGTGTCCCTTTGCTATATATTTTTGTCAAACCAACATTTACTGCATTGTTAAGTTTTATGATTTTTGTTAGGACTTTTCTCACACTTTCTCTAATTTTGTTGAAGTTTTCCTTCATTTATCTCATTTCCGTGAATATCCTTGAAAATACTGATTTCAAGTTTAGGAAATTCACAGTTCTATTGTACTTGTATATTTTTAGGTTTTTGTCTTGATTCATCAGTACAGATGATTTTCTGGGTCTTTTCATTATCCTTAGTCTTCCATGAAAACCGGACTAGGAGTCCCTGCCTACACAAGCTTGTGTGGCAATGAAGGTGAAAACTAGGAGCTTGAGACCACTTGTGCCCACCAGCTTAGCTATGGGTATGTGGTTCAGATCTGAAAGACTGGAGTTTCAGTCCACCCTCCGGGACTGGCAGCGAATAGTCATGGATTAGCACGGGAGCACAGTAGAGAGTGTGCTGACTGACTTTGGGAGGTCTACAGGGTACTGGATGGCTGTAAGGGCACAGATTGTTTACTAACAATGAGATTCTGGTCTGGGTCTGTTCATCTGTCTGAAGTTAACATTTTTTTATATATAAAATAAAAATATCAACAAGAACACAGGATAAAAGGGATACAATTCCACACAATTCTCATTTACCAGAGTTCCATATCACATCTCCTCTTGAAAGCTTTCCTGTTCTTTATCCCTCTGGAAGCATGGACCCAGGATCATTGTGGAGTACAGAAAGTGAAAGGTCTGACTTCTGTAATTGCTTCTCAGATGGAGATGGATGTTGGCAGATTGATCCATACTCCCAACCTGTTCCTATGTTTTCCTAGTGGGGCTGGGTTCTGGAGAGGTGAGGTTCCAACTTAACATTCTTAATCAGTGTCTCAGTCCCCAGCTAAATCAGTTAATTGCTAGGGATGGAATCAAATCTACTTTGGGAATTTACCTCCAAGTTTTGGTTATTATGAAGACTGAATTTCAATATGCTGTCCACAGGCCTTACCCTCAAGGAAGCAGAAGTGGTAAACTCTCACCTAGTTTACAATCTGGAGTTTCTTTCCCATTCTAGTGTTAGAAATTTAGGATCCTGATAGGGTTGAGGTCCTGGGAGCTAGTTAACAACATTCTACCCTGCATTCTAAAGTTCTACACCTCAGAGATCTCTTCCAAATTATAGCTTAACCTCATGTGGTAGCATTGTCTCTGTGTTCTGGCCTTCTGGAAGGTGATCTTTTGTCCTTTGCTGTGGAAGCTTGCTCATGAGGAATTAAGCTGTATTTCTGTACAAGTTGTTCTGTTTTGGTGTAGCTTTGCTGTGATTGTGAAAGGAAGTATACACACATTTTCCTAATAACCATTCCAGATAAAAATTGAAAATCAATTTCCTTCCTGTCATTTTTCCCTATACAAAATTTTAATAGTTGTACTAGCCTATGTTTTGTTCTTAATCTACTATATTTATGCTACTTTTTGATATATCTAAGGATAATTTCCTGCTGCTACATAACCTTTCACTGAGGTAAAATATCAGTAAGTATGTCCATATAGTCAGATATTCAGATTATTTAAAAATTTGTTACCACTTCAAGTAATGTGAAAAAAATAATTTTTGTGCATGGGACCTTTTAATATTTACTCTCAGGATACAAGGATACATGACTAGAGATATAAATGGGTTACAATGTATATAAATACTACAATGGTTCATAGAGTTAATTCTATTTGTTCTGATCCCCCTTCAGATTTTTAGTCTACAGTCAGGGATTCTGTAACAAACCCACAACTGAGAAATAGACTCTCCATTTCTCTTCTTTTCCTTCCTTCCTGCCTTCCTTTCTTTTCTTCCTTTCTTTTTCCCTTTTCTTTCCCCTTCCTTTTTTTCTTTGCCAAGGTTATTGCTTACATGAAGAATCTGCCACTCCCAGTGGTAATTTATTCCTTTTAAAAATTACTACTTTTTTAATTGGTAATACAGAGTGTCAGGTTCCTTGGGGGGAACGAGCCAGCCCGGCTCCCACTTCTCCATCTAACCTGCTGGCCACCAGGAGACAGATGGAGATCGGGGAATCTTGGGCCAGCAGAGGCAGGGGTGAGCTCCCTGATGGGTCCCCCAGCGTACTGTGGCAGCGGACAGTAGGACAAACCTCCTCAGGGTACCATAGTGGAGGATGGAATGCTGTATTGTCTTAGTTACAAGTTTATAAAGTGGTAGCTGTGCAGGAGAAGTAGACAAGCTGGCCAATGAGACCAATATCTCCTTACAAGGGAAAAGAGAGCAAGACAGGGGAAGGTATGGATGGTGATGCAGGAATGGGGAAATAGAAATTTAAAGAAGGCAAAGCCCACCAAAGAGAGGAGAGGTGGGTTGATGCAGTGAGGCTGATAGGAAGGTTGGAATTTCCCCAAGTACTCTGGCCACATCTCGCTCGACCACAAGGCTGGGATGCCAATGGGAGTCTCATAGACAAGCTTCCAGTGTGTGTGTGGGGGTCAACCATCCATGCTCCAATACATTAGACCCACAAGAGAGAAATTGAAAATAGAGGAGAAATAGAGAGGGAGCCAGGCAGTGGCGCACCTACAGAGGGTCTACTTCACAAGTGGTGATGCAGATCTGCAGGTATCTATCTTTCTCTCATTTGCTATCTTCCCTCCTCGAGAGTGGATTCATAGTGCCAGCACTGAAATAACACTGGTGGCAATAAAAGGGAATGGGGAGAGAGAGAGAGAGAGAGAGAGAGAGAGAGAGAGAGAGACTGAGATTCCTAAGGTATTGCTTCACTGCTTGTGAAGAAGCAGGTAAGGAGTGGGGGGGTTTGAACCCTAGTCCTTGCATGTGGTAGCATGTACACTCATGGTGAATGGCCATAAAACAAGAAATCTGAAAGGAAAACAAAGCTGTGAAAAAAAAAAATCAGCGCTTCAGTGGAGGAAGATAGCATAATGAAGATAGCACAATGCTCGGGGGGGGGGGGGGGGGTTCCACACTGGAAGAAATCATGATGTTTAAGTGTTCTGTAAGAGATCACTGAGCTTTTCCATTCTGGCAAAACTTCTAAATCATGGAACATCTGCTGTGAATTTGGAGGGTCTGGACTAAAGAGTGAGTTTGCAGATGTTTGATCTAATTATAGGGGAAAAAAAAATTAAAGGAGAAGATCTGAATGTTGAACAGAATGAGATCTACCCAGATCTAGTGGCTGATGTCAACATGTGGATTTCTAAGTGAAGCTCTCAACAGCAATATAATTAAGATTTTTAAAAACAACTGAAAGACTCTGTCATAATTCAGCTGGAAGAACTAAGTATTTACTAAAAGATGACAGAGCAGAAAATGAATCAGATTGAACCCTAAAATTTAAGTATTAATTGCTTTATACTGAGTTTATGTGGCAAGCCCTTTTATAGACATTTGTTATTAAACTATAATTTGAAATTTTATTATAAGGTAATTTAGAAAAGTTACATTTTTAAAAGCAATGAAGCAATGCATCAGTATAAGCACATATTGTCAGTATTAAGTGTAAGCTATACTTAATCTGATGCTATAATTGTTTGATTAGTATCTCAGCTTATCAGAAACATCAGCCACTTTAAGCATAAAGGAAAAGTGAGAATATTAAATGAGTCAACAACATATACAATAATACTGTAAACCTGCTGCTCACACACTTTTTCTCCCCAAAGTTTGGCGATTGGAAGTATCTCTGGCCATGCCAAGGTCCACCCAGATCTCTGCGTCATTTGGGTAGATGCTCACACAGATATTAACACTCCACAGACCACCTCAAGTGGGAACTTGCATGGGCAACCTGTCTCTTTCCTTCTGAAGGAACTAAAAGGCAAGGTAAAAGGCTGAATGGTATTGTATTACAAACAAATAATCACTAAGGGATGTAAGAAAAATTGTGCGATTTTATTCTCGGTATAATCTCAAACCATGTCTCTGCAGTCAGTAAACAGGATTTGCAGATACAGGTGGTGGGGCTCTCTAACTCCTCCCTTGAACGCTTGCAAATTTGACTTCTTATCTATTAAAACATTTATTAAAACTTTTTTTTTCTAGTTCAACTGAGAGAGACCAAAACATCACTCTATTATCTACAGAGTTCCAACAGATTTATTTTTAGTGCTCATAAAAATGGGTTGGGTTGGGAATTGAACCAATGGCTTCATGCAAAAAAGAGATGTGGTCTCTTGAACACTACTGCCTAAGCAACAAGTCGTAAAAATTCCCAAACTACCTTTATTTTTTTTATTAAGTAAAGCAGAGTTACTCATTATAAGCAGTTAGGCAGAGGTCTAGAGGCTAACCACCTTGTCTAATACCACAAAGCAAATAGCAAACAAAAGCCAAGACTGATCTCTTAATGCCTACCTCTTTCCATGACATGCCAAAAAGCCTCTCATTTTTACCATGTATCCTTTTTACATCACTCAACCATTTTAAAGCTGGATTTTTGAAAATGAAGACCACAGTGACATTATTATTTTCATATCTTCACTATGAAAAGTACATATCTAAGTTATAAGAGGAAAAACTATCTACTTGTTCCCTGAAAATTCTTTTCAAGAAAAAGTAAGATAAAGCTTCAGATTAAATTTAATATTGTGATTCATAATTTTTGACATGCTATGGTTCAATAATAAAATGACTCTTATTGATATAACTGTAGTGTATTGATCTTTATGATAAACTTAAGGATTCAAACTTCCTCAGGTTAGATGCTCAGAAATAACATGTTTTGAAATGATGAATAAGTGGTAAGTTTGTAAACTTGCAAAGTGTCTAGTTAACACATGGAAACAAACTTGGCTGTAGAACACTCGAAAAGCAAAATTCTAGTAAAAGTTTTATTTCCTTGGTCATGTTAAGTTATTTTCTGGATTAAATATTCACATAGAGAAGTGAAGAAGAAGGAAGCACGAAAGTAATTAAGATGTAGTGATTGGGATGAGTGAAAAATGAAATAGAGCCCATCAACACTGACAAATGACTCAAGTTTGGTCTAGGTCACAGGGTGACAGAGGGTAAAGACAAAACAATTGGGAGTCAGTCAGCCGGTAGTGAAGCGGGTTTTAAGCACAGGTGGACAAGGACCAGCGTAAGGATCCTGGTTTAAGTCCCTGGCTCTGCACCTCCAGGGGAGACACTTCGCAAGCAAGCGGTGAAGCAGGTCTGCAGGTGTTTATCTTTCTCTCCCCCTCTCTGTCTTCCCCTCCTCTCTCCATTTCACTCTGTCTTATCCAACAACGACAACATCAATAGCAACAGCAATAATAACTACAACAATAAAAAAAGACAACAAAAGGAAATAAATATTTAAAAAAAGACAAAACAATCAAGGTCATACTAGGAGGCAGATTATGAAGTTTTGTATTGTACTTTAGTATTACTTTTAATATACTTATTTGTTATCAAATAAGAGACATAGAAATTGAGAGGGGAGGGGGAGACAGAGAGGGAAAAGGGACAGAGAGACACCTTCAGCCCTGCTTTACCCACCACTCATGAAGCTTTCCCCCTGCAGGTGGGGACGAGGGGCTTGAACCTGGGTCCTTGCACACTGTAATGTGAAAACTTTACCAGGTGTGCGTGCTACTGTCTGGCCCCTTATTGTATTTTAATTTCTCTCAAAATTTAAGTTCTGAATATAAGAAACAAGCAATTTGACAAGTGTCCTTAGCTTTTGATGTAAGATTTGCTCAAGAGAAACATATGATCAACTGGAAATATTGCAATTTTAGATCCCTGATCTACCAGGATTCTCCTGGGTGACTCCCTGCATATCCGCCAAAGATATCGTATACATTGGCCTGAGAGATGTGGACCCTGGGGAACAGTAAGTTTATTCTTAGGTGTGATTTACTTATTTTCATTTTTGTCTTTTTGAGTATGCTTTGTGAATCAGAGCAATGAGAAAATTTTAAGCACCAACTTTATACCTGTCCATCTACGTTTCTAATATTATCTAGAGATATAAATACGACAATAATAAAATCAACTCATACACATGTGCATACACATATATGCATGCATTCAGATGATTTTTTAATTTCTCTGTTATATATATATATATATTAATTTATTCCCTTTTGTTGTCCTTGTTGTTTTATTGTTGTAATTATTTTTGTTGTTTTTGATGTCATTGTTGTTGGATAGGACAGAGAGAAATGGAGAGAGGAGAGGAAGACAGAGAGGGGGAGAGAAAGACACCTGCAGACCTGCTTCACCACTTGTGAGGCAAACCCCCTGCAGGTGGGGAGCCAGGTGCTCGAACTGGGATCCTTACACTGGTCCTTGAGCTTTGCGCCTTGTGTGCTTAACCCACTGCGCTACTGCCCAATTCCCATTCAGGTAATTTTTATCTTGACTTACTGTAAAAAATATATACTCATAAATACAGTTCACCAATCTAAATAAAAAATCACCACAATGATTTTTCTTTAAAGGAATTAAGAATGTATTAAGTCAGCTTTCTTATTAATAGCAGACTTTCTTAATATTTTCTTTTTTCGTAGCTATATCTTGAAAACTCTGGGTATTAAATACTTTTCAATGACTGAAGTGGATAGACTGGGAATTGGCAAGGTGATGGAAGAAACATTCAGCTATTTACTAGGAAGGTATGATGCTTGTGTGATATAATTATTTAAGAGATCTGCTAATGACATTAATGATTTGTATTAAAGTCTTTATGTAAAATCATAGAATTTCATCTTTTATAAATCAAGATAAAAGGTGCATTTATTAGTAAATGTTAAACCACCATCTTTAAAGTGAATTTCTTTCCCACTACTTAACAGAAAGAAAAGACCAATTCATCTGAGCTTTGATGTTGATGGACTGGACCCATCTTTCACACCAGCTACTGGTACACCGGTCCCAGGAGGTCTGTCTTACAGGGAAGGTCTCTACATCACAGAAGAAATTTACAAAACAGGTAAGTAATTGTCTGAGTGAATAAAACAGCAAGTGTACACTAGGAATATCTGAAAATCCAGTCACAATTGACACTTCCACAATCACATGATGGATCAATGTGTTCTTGTTTATATTCCTGGATAGCATTTCAAATCAGTCTAAATTCATGTCAACTATTCAATAAATCACATCATTTCTATTCATTGTTACAGGGTTACTCTCAGGATTAGATATCATGGAAGTGAACCCATCTCTAGGGAAGACACCAGAAGAAGTAACTCGAACAGTGAACACCGCAGTTGCAGTAACCTTGGCTTGTTTTGGAGTTGCCCGGGAGGGTAATCATAAGCCTATTGACTACCTTAATCCACCTAAGTAAATTTAGAAGCATCACAGCACAACTACTAATTCATTTAAGCTTATAGTTATTCTCCAAAGCTTGCTGTCTTTCAGGAAAATACTTGACTTAAATATTGGTACAGTTTGTAAAAACTATTATCAATTCCTTCTTGATGTAAAATTCAAGATCTTGGGGGGGGGGAAATTGAGCATTTATAAAATAAAAAAAAAAATAAATACAATTTAAAAACTTTCATTTTGTCAAGATATTTATTAAAAAGAAATGTTTTTATTAATTTATATAAAATTTGCTGGCATTAAAGACAAGGGCTGGGGAGATAGCATAATGATTATGCAAGACTCTCATTGCCTGAGGCTCTGATGCCTCAAGTTCAATCTCCATTCCTACTATAAGCCAGAGCTGAGCAGTGCTCTGGTATCATCTCTCTCCTAATAATAATAATAATAAAATAATAATAATAATAATAATAAAGATAGCCACATACCTGTGTTTCTCACCCACCCCAAGAGATGCGTAACATCTGCAGATAATGCAACTCCAGAATTTTAAGCCATTTTAACCTTAATCCACTGTAGGCACTATGGATGCCCAAGATATTTTAATGAATTTAAGATAAGAACAATTATGGTGAAACTTAGAATTCCTTGTCTAATTCAAGATAAATGCCTACATGTTTCAAAATACATCTAAAATACAAGTATGTATATCTACTTTAAGGCTTCTACAAAGACTTTAAAAGCCACAGTGACATCATCCCTAAAATATTGCAAACTTGGTGAAATTTAACTGGCTCAGATCTCTTCATCTAAAATGAGCAACTGTAAGGCAACCTACTCATTAATGTTAGATGACTATGTGTACACATCCTTCTTGGTTGATATTTTAAGCAAGACTATCTATACAGTCTTTTGGGAGGTAGGAGAGAGAAATCAAATTACTATTTTTTCTTCAAGATCTGCCAATTCAGATAGGGATATCACCTCAAATTACCTGTGGCTTCCGAACACTTCATTCTTCCTAACTGCAATTACAGTTTTTATCTCATTAGATGAAATCCTTTAAGCATCCTAAAAACTCAACTTGGCTCTGGAACAGAGTGAAGAAAATAGAAAAAGAAAGTAAGAGTAAACTATAATTAAAAGAAGGGAAGCAAACTTCCTCCACCTCAACTTACAGAGGAAGTGGCCAGGGTTATAATGGTGAAGAGAGAGTTGGGTTGGGCAGTGTGCAGACACTGTCAGAGAGAAGAAACTACAACCATCCTGTAAACCATTACTTTCCCAATAAAATGGTTTGGGGGGGAGAATTTTAACTGTTGATGTCATAACAGTTACATGTCAAAGAGCCTTTACATTTGAATTTTCACATACAACCCCAGAATTTTAAAATTTTTAAAAAATATTTATTTTATTTATTTATTCCCTTTTATTGCCCTTGTTATTTTATTGTTATAGTTATTATTGTTGTCATTGCTGTTGGACAGGAGAGAAACGGAGCGAGGAGTGAAAGACAGAGGGGGAGAGAAAGATAGACACCTGCAGACCTGCTTCACCGCTTGTGAAGCGACTCCCCTGTAGTTGGGGAGCCAGAGGCTTAAACCGGATCCTTAACGCCAGTCCTTATGCTTTGCGCCACCTGCGCTTAACCTGCTGCGCTACAGCCGGACTCCCAAAACCCCAGAATTTTAAGTCATTGTAACCCTAAGTGTAGACACTATGGATACCCACAGTATTTTAATGGATTTAAGATATTAACATATGATGATAAATCTTGGAATTCCTTGTCTAATATAACAGCCACATGTGGTTATTTATATTAACTAAAGCTTAGTACAATTAAAATTTAGGTTTGCATTTCAGGTACAAGCAGTAGCTATCATATAGGCCAGAGGTACCTAGAATATTCCCATCACTGCAGAATCCATTGGACAGAATTGCTCAAACCATTAAAAGAAAACCTTTAAGGGTATAATAAACATGAAAGCATTTCTTTTCTTCTACTACATTCAAATCCAAAATTTGTCTTTGATTATAGACTGATGAATAATTCTTTAAAAAATCCATTTGGGAAATAAGCTCCCCTTTCTTGTTTTGTTTATTTTGTATTTTTTTTAAAATTATCTTTATTGGATAGAGACAGCCAGAAATCGAGAGGGTAAGGGAGATAGAGAGGGAGAGAGAGAGAGAGACACCTGCAGCACTGCTTCACCACTTGCAAAGCTTTCCCCTGCAGGTGGGAACCAGGGGCTCAAACCCGGGTCCTTGAGCATTGTAACATATGTACTCAACCAGGTGCGCACCCGGCCCAAGCTCCCCTTTCTTAAGCCACTTAAATTTTTAATAAATTACTTAGAACTTACATACCTTTAAAACAGTGATATTGATTTTTCATTTCTTCCACCCTACTTACATAATACTAGTTCTATAATTATTAACATTATAAGTTCTGTAAGTAGTATATTCCTTATGGCAGCAAGAATATACTGAGACTATGTTAGTAAAATACTTTAAATAATTTCTATCATGTTTTCTGAAGAATTTTTAGAACATATTACCTTATAAAATTATATACACATATCACTATATAATTTTTAAGTTTGATGTATATGGTAAAGATTAATTATAAAATGAATCACAAGATAAAAGTCTAAGAAGAATGTATTTATTCAAGATATTTTACTCATTTTTTGAGTCTTTTACAATCTTAATGCTGTTTCCCTCCCCAATAAATTAACAGTTTATCTCTCAAAAATCTACTAAGCCCCAAATAAGCCAAATGTATACTACATATAAAAATATAAATATATAAAGCTTTAAGATTACAAAAATTCAGAGAACACAGCTCTTTCCAAGTGAGAGTATCAGTCAGGAAAATCAATTATTAACATTTAAAAATAAGGATGGGAGAATCACTATTTAAACATAATTTTATTAAATTTATGTATTTCGGATGTTACTTTAATATGTGGCTCTCAACTCATTTTATGCATTAAATTCATGACCACAGGAAAGGCAAAAACTTGTCAAGCTATCTTGATAGCAGCAGTAGTCCACTAACTTAGAATCTAGAAGGTTTTTAAAGCTATTTAAAAATAGATACAACTGCATTTGCTCCTCTGTTTTATCTGGAGTCCTTGACAAAAAACAAAACAACAAAAAACCTCCTATCTCACAGCAAAAGAGAGAGATAAATGTCTAATAACTATTTTACATGTACAATGCTTTTAAAACAAACTATTATTATTATTTACTGGTGACTGTAAAACATTAATACCCCAATAAAGGGAAAAGTATTTTAAAAATTATTTGAAAATGGAGTCTGTCAATAATAAAAATCAGAGGCTAGCATAGGAAAGATTGAGAGTCTCGTGGAAGTCATTTGATCATATATGTGTTTCACTTTCTCAGTAGCTGTAATAAGTGGTTATGAATAAGAACATGTAACTTACTTGATCTCTTAGAGACAAATATATATGTAAGAGGGAGATGGGATTTTAAAAGTATCAATAGATTCACTATTTGAATCAAAATAAAGCAATCTGAACATTACTGCCTCTATTTATCGTCCTTCAGTATAGATGATGTTCAGATTTAACCGAGTTAACTTTCCGAGCTGAATGTACTTCTACTGTCACGACAGCAAATCCTGACTTCACTGAGTGACTGGTAAAGCCACTGGCACCTGACTAGACTGAGGTGCTGGAGACCCACTATTTATGGTTTGTGGAGGCACTGCTGCTGGTTCCATCTTGCTAATATGAGTGATGAATCGAAGACGTAGTTTCAAAGCTGGTTTTAAATTACAGATAATCTTCTCTACCTAAGAAATGAAAACACATAGGAAAAATAGGTGAGACAGAGAATTTCAATTTTTCACCTAAGGGAGTGATTTACTTGTATACTGTATACTGAGACAATAAGCTAGGTTGTAAGATGAAGAAATTTCTTTTAACTTGTCTTGAGGTTGTTTTTTTTTTCTTTTTCTTCTTATGATTTGTATTCTTTTTTTTTTTTTTAATTTTTTATTTAAGAAAGGATTAGTGAACAAAAGCATAAGGTAGGAGGGGTACAACTCCACACAATTCCCACCACCCAATCCCCATAACCCACCCCCTCCCATGATAGCCTTCCCATTCTCTAGCCCTCTGGGAGCATGGACCCAGGGTCGTTGAGGGTTGCAGAAGGTAGAGGGTCTGGCTTCTGTAATTGCTTCCCCGCTGAACATGGGCGTTGACTGGTCGGTCCATACTCCCAGTCTGCCTCTCTCTTTCCCTAGTAAGGTGTGTCTCTGGGGAAGCTGAGCTCCAGGACACATTGGTGGGGTCTTCTAACAAAAGTAGATAAGATGGTTTCTCTTCCTGAGACAAAACATATGCTCTCTCTCTCTCATACAAACACCAGACACACATGCGTATATGTATCTGAATATGCATATATTTATATTAACATACACACTCACCCAGGTAGCCATTTTTTACCAAATGCAAGAATAGTTTATATTGGAAATTTACCATCCTTATAAAATGCTATCTTCACAGAAGCATGATGTACAATTATATGTTGAAGGTCTTTGAACATATTATATCCACAAAGCTATTATTTTTGGTTTTGATTTACATTTAGAATTTCTTAAGTAGGTCTATTCTTACTTAAAATACTTTAAATAAATAAACACAGGAAGCAATTTCATTGCTTTTAAATTTTTGTTTTGTTTATTTATTTAATTCTTATTGGATAGATAGAAACTTAGAGGGGAAGGGGAACTAAGAAGGAGAGAGACAGAGAGACATCTGCAGCCCTGCTTCACCACTCGTGAAGCTTTCCCCCTGCAGGTAAGGACCAGGGGCTTGATCCTGCACACTATAATGTGTGTGCTTAACCAGGTGTGCCACCGCCTGGCCCCTCATTGCTCTCTTAGTCTTAACTCAGATGTCCTCTGATGTTCTCAGGAAATATTAGTTCACTATTAATTTTTCCTTTCTATATACCTCTGTGACAAAGTATCGTAAACCCACATATAAAAGAAATGCTAAATAAAAACATTTCTATACTGGTTACCATACAACTCTCCTTGACTACTGAGATAGAAATGAGTCACTGTAAGAAAGAACGAACCTTCTGTAAAGATCCCATTTCTCCAAAGAAACCAGAAGGCTAGGACTTATAAGATTATAGATCAATTTAACTTCATTTACCAACACAGAAAGAAGTAACATTAAAGCAGGGAGCCAAGTCACTTTGCTTTATTTACCTGTGCTAACTTTGTTCTTCTAACAGCTGAGAATTTTGTTTGCTATACACAGCAAACCCAGCTAAGACTTAAGGAGGTCCTTTGCATTTTTTTGACAGTTGTACAAAACAGTTCTTAATACTTTAAATTAAAGCATGCCTCCTTTTAACTCCATCATAGTTTATGTATCCTTTGAAGTGACAAAGAACAAATCTAATATTTATTTCAATTAAAAACTCTAAGAGTAAGAACATAATGCTCAAAATTCTCGTTAGTATGCCCCACTTCCTTCAGATGTCCATCCTAAGCTATTTTCCTGACCTTTCTATCTTTAGCCTTTTAGTCATGCTACACTCTGCTCAAGGGCTCCATGTTGTACACTAATCACAGTGAGGAATATAAGGACTCTTTCACTCACAGCACAACACACCTGGTCTTTTCAGTGACTATACTATGCTACTGCTTCCTAGTGATATTTCTGTTACTCAAACCATAGTTCTTTTTCACAAATATCCTATTGCAAATATCAATGGCAAAAAGTATGAGAAGTGATTACATATAACATTTATCTGCTTTTACTATAATGCCTAGGATAAAACCTAGAATAATACATTTATATAGCCTAAAAGGGTCCAACTATACCTTTCCTCCTTAAAAGAAAACACATGTTAAGTGAAAGGGAAATTCATGTTGAGTGAAATAAGTCAGAAACAGAAGGATGAATATGGGATGATCTCACTCTCAGACAGAAGTTAAAAAACAAGATCAGAAGAGAAAACACAAGCAGAACCTGAACTGGAATTGGCATATTGCACCAAAGTAAAAGACTCTGGGGTGACTGGGAGGGGGGTGGAGAATACAGGTCCAAGAAGGATGACAGAGGACCTAGCGGGGGTTGTATTGTTATGTGGAAAACTGAGAAATGTTTTGCATGTACAAACTATTGTATTTAACGTTGAATATAAAACAAAAATTCCCTAATAAATAAAAAAAACACACACAAACATATTTATCTAAACAAAAGATCGATCTCATATTCATGTTTGTATACACTAACTAGCATTTAACAGTAACTAAAGATAACTTACTTGCTCTTTTACGCTGTCACCGGTAAACATATACTTCATATGATACAGGAAGTCACAGATGGGATCCATGTAGTTTAAGTGGGTGCTACACTGGTCTACATTCAGTAGCATGTCATAAAATGCCACACCGATCTAATTTAAAAAATCATATAAATGGTTCAGTACTTTAGCATTATATAGCTGGGCCCTGCTACAAGGCTAGAAGATAGGCATACATGTTAAAAGGAACTGTCACTGACCATACAAACCTCTACAGATGAGACAGATAAAAGAAAACAGCAGAAATGGAATCCCTAGAATTAATGGGCTGTTGGCAAAGTGACGACACATTTTTTTAAATAAAAAGAAATATAGAAAAGCACATCATGACTTTTCCAACAACCCAATATAAAACACTATACTAGGTCTTAGTATTGGAATTTCTCTTTATAATTTAGTACTTTCTCAAAATCAGATAGACAACCCCCTTTCTAGCAATCACCTCTAAATTTCTGGGAGTAACTGTAGTCTCAGGGGCCATTATATTTTTTTCTTCTTCTCCTCTCTCTCTCTCTCTTTTTTTTTTTGGTCAAGTCAGGGCCTCATTCAGTGGTTCAAGCAAGATTTCACTACCTCCACCTGACTTTTCCACTCACAGAGAGACATCAGGAAAGAGACAGAAAGAGAAACAGAGCTTCCACTCTGTGTTGTGGCACCTTCCATGTAGTGCCAGGGTTCAAACATGGGCAAGGCATGTGCCCTACTGAATAAGCAGTCTTTCTGGCCTTGGGCCACAACTATTTCATGTTCATAAGAAATATTTCATAATTTAAAGTTTGATTCCTCATTCATTTCACTTTCTTGACACTTTCATTTTAGGTAACTTTATCCATTGCTTTGACTTTATTATTTATTTATTTTTATTTATTCCTCTGTACTACAGTGCATGCTCTTAAAACACATGGTTTCATTTTTACTGTATGTTCAACCCTGAGTATTTGTCCCTGCATCTCCAAGTCAATACACACTACACCAAATTCATTGTAGACTTCATTAATAGCATGTTAAGTCCTTTAAAACTGCCCTTCGGTCCCACTAACCTTATTTCTCTAGTTGCTTGACATAGCTTAAAAAACACTGGGGGAGATACCTAAATGAATTTTTTAGAAATCTATCAGAAAATCCATATTATATTTTACCTCTATCATGCATCGAGTTCTTTCTTGCTGAAATCTTTGTAAAAATGGTCCCACAAGATGATATACATAAAGCAATTGGAATTCTGTCTTCACTATAGGAAGAAGCACTTCTGTGAGAAACCTAAAATTTGAAAATAAAAATGAAAAAATCTCACGTGATTTTAAATTAATTTAATTTAATTTTGTTAATGAAACCTGCTCAAGTATATGTAAAATGTGTCACATTTCTTTTAAAGTCTCATTTAATTTTGGTAATTTCAAATTAGTTTCACATCTCTCACTGACTCACATTTTCATTTCATTACTGAGATAAATGACTAGATTTAGGAGTCTTTTTTTTTTTTTCTCCTGCCATCATTAGGGCCTCACTTTTCTGAGACAACATTTTCAGACAGAAAGAAGGTGAGAGAGACATCACAGTTTCAAATCTTCTTCAAGTACAGTGGAGACCGGGCTCAAACTGGGGTCATGAGTATGACAAAGCAGGTAGACTATCCAAGTGAGTAATTTCTGGTCCTAGGAGTCATTCTTAAACTTGAATCAAATGGGGTCTGGGCGGTAGTGCAGTGGGTTAAGTGTACATGGTGCAATGCGCAAGAACCCGGAGGAAAGAATCCCGGTTCAAGCCACCAGCTTCCCACCTGCAGGTGGGCATTACTTCACAGGTGGTGAAGCAGGTCTGCAGGTGTCTATCTTTGTCTCCCCCTCTGTGTACCCAGCCTCTCTTGATTTCTATCTGTCCTATCTAACAACAACAATAACAATAGCAACGGTAAACAACTAGGGCAACAAAAGGGGAAAACAATAGCCTCCAGGGGTGGTGGATTCATAGTGCAGGCACCAAGCCCCAGTGATAACCCTGGAGGCAAAAAAAAAAAAAAAAAAAAAAATCTAACTAACACCAACTTTATCCTCAAGAGAAAGAATCACAAAGTTGGCTGATAGCAGATATTTAATTTCAATGGCAACACTGGGGAAATATTCTAGAAATGCCATGCATTTGATTAAGCCTCCTGAAACTATAACTGAAAGCTAGATACCATATTAATATTTACATACACAAATTTTTTTTCAATAAATTTTGAAACTGAAAGGCCTCCCGATTTTCCAGTAACTACATAATTAAAACTCTTACTTTGCAAATTACTCTATTGAATGAGGTATATATTACATGTGTAAATGAGTTTTAAAAATGAAACAAGTCAAATCTCTCTGTGCAATAACAATACGTACTTGGGAATGAGAGAAAGTTGTCCAATGCTAGAATGGTGCCACACAGCATGTGCCAGAGCTAACGTATAACTACAGCTCATTTCAGAGTATGATTGATGACATGCCGTAAAATCAAAAAGGCGGAATGGATAGCCAACCCATTCTGTCTCAGATGTCAAGCTGCGACTGTTTATAACACTCACAATTCGATCGTGAAGAACAATCCAATATGGCTCCTTTAAATCCAAAGAAAAACTCAATGAAATAGATCACTTACCCAGCATTCTACTACATATTCAGTATTTTACCCAAAGACCAAAACAATGGGATTTGCTCACTTTTTAAACATTTCTACTTGTCTACCTAATGTCTTCATGTAAGATTATAAATATAGCAGGGTGATTTCAATGAGTCCAATTAAATCAATAACAACCTGGGGAAAAAGGTCTTTGAGCTAGAGGCTCCATACATGAATCTGCCCAGGGCAGATACTTTAAGATTTGATATTTATGATATAGGATATTAGGCACAATGGTACGCACATACATTTCAGAAATAAATGCGTGTATTTTGGAGGTATGTAAGGTAGAAATTATTCATAGATTTTTTTTTTTCAAACAGGCTTAGAAAATAAAGGCCTAGGGAGTCGGGTGGTAGCGCAGCGGGTTAAGCGCAGGTGGCGCTAAGCACAAGGACCAGCGGAAGAATCCCGGTTCGAGCCCCCGGCTCCCCACCTGCAGGGGAGTCACTTCACAGGTGGTGAAGCAGGTCTGCAGGTGTCTGTCTTTCTCTCCCCTTCTCTGTCTTCCCCTCCTCTCTCCATTTCTCTCTGTCCTATCCAACAACGATGACATCAATAATAACTACAACAACAACAAAAAAAAAAAAAAAAGAAAAGAAAGGCCTAGACATTATGGTTATTCAAAAATATCACAACAGACAACACTAGTGCTGGCTAGACACGTGGTGATCTTAGAAGGGAGACTTCACCTAACAGAGAAGTCAGGGAAGGCCCCACTGAGGAAGCAGATCCTCAGTTGGTAGTCATGGAGTAGTTTTTTAAGAAGCTGGTAGAAGAAAAGGGGTTCTGACACAAAATCTATTCACTAACATAACAGAAATACTGTCTCAAAAAGCATTATTTGTACAACATTCTAGATATATGACATTAAGTGATTCTCATATACAATTAGAAATAGGTAGGTAAGGTGGAGGTGTAGGCATGTCAGGTATATTTAATTAGATGTGATACACAGGTAAACAGGTAGACTCCTGAAGAAATAATGTAAAAACGCAGACAGTATAAAATACTTCACTAACTGCATACTGGAATTGTATAAGGGCAGCCTATCTGCACCTTATTATTTCAGTTAGTAGGGAACTGTGACATCCCATTATTAAGCACAAGACACCTATTCACTCACTGGTAAGGCAGTGATGATCAATCCAATTGCATTCATCCATGCTGTGATATTTTCTCTTGGCACTAAAGGCTGACTGTATGTGGGGGGAGGGGGAAATGTGAAATTTTAAAAACATTACAGGTGACAATGAATCTTATTTTGTGAACACATATAATTAAGCAAGTGATAATTGTTCTATTCCAGTAAAACTAAAATAAACTTTTATTTAGTAAATTGTTATTTAATATATACAAAATATATTTAAAAACAATTACTTTCATTTATTTATACCTTTCCAATCATCATCACCATCATAAATTTTTAGTACCACTATAATTATTTTATTTATGTATTGAACCAGAGCACTATTCAGCTCTGGTATATAGTGGTGGTAGGGACTGAAAAGGACTTCACAGCCGCAGGCATGAAAGTCTCTGCATAACCATTCTGTTATCTCCAGCCCTCATTATTTTCTATATTATGCTAATCTTTAAGAAAAGGATCTTCCTCGGTGAGGCTCTGTGTTCTATCTTTGGCACCATATAAAATAGCAGTGAAGAACTCCACTCTCAATAAAATAGAATAAAACTCTTTTAAAATAATTTGGTATATACTCCCAGAGAGATAAAGAATAGGGACGTTTCCAGTGGAGGGGGTGGGATATGAAACTCTGTTAGTAGGAACTGTATGTAATTATACCTCTGTATCTTATAATTTTGTTAATCATTATTAAATCACTAATAAAAATTAAGGAAAAAAAAAAAAAAAAGGACTCAGGGTTGAGCTGTTGAACCTGCACATTACCATGCACTAGAATCCAGGGTTGAAGCCCCCCAGACTCCAACTGCAGGGGTAAAAGTTTCATGAATGGTGAAGTAGAATTACAGGTGTCTCTCCATCTTCCCTGGCCCCCCTCAATTTATCTCTGCCCTATCAAAATCACTAAATCAATAAACTGAAGAAGTGAAGGACTCTCAAGAGACTTTTATTTAGTGGAAAACTATTATTCCTAAATTCACTGTCAAACAGCTAATAAGATGCACAAGTGGGGGCCAGGTGGTGGTGTACCTGGTTGAGTACACACGTTACAATGCGCAAGGACAGAGGTTTAAGCCCCTGGTCCTCACCTGCAGGGGGAAAGCTTCACAAGTAGTGAAGCAGTAACACAGGTATCTATCTCTCTTCCCCATACCTCCCGATTTCTCTGTCTCTGCCCAATAAGTAAATAAAATATATATGTACATATATATATATATATTTTTTTTTTTAAAGTGGTACAAGTGGAAATTAATCTAGGTCTTCAACTCAGTGCTAACATGAGACAAAATCTATAACCAAAGACAGTATAAATGTACACTGCCTTGTCTAACAGCTACCAATAGAATCGCTTTCTGTACAAATTAAAAGAAAAGTTTATTGAATCAAACAGGACACATACCTTTTCAGGACGACATTTAGAAGAGCATTCCCAACATCCTTCCCTGAAACAGACAAGGCCATGAGCTCCACACAGGTAACATGCAGTGCATGGGCAGCTGGGTTGGGGAACTCATTGAATCTCCAGTCACAATTTGGGAATGGACTAGGAGATTTGCCAGCAATTGGTGCAAATGGTTAAAGAAATAAGTGTTTGATCATTTTGAGATTAATGGTTCTTACTTGCACAGTGCCTTAAGATTTTCAAAGTGTTTCACATGTAAATAACTTTTTAACTTCTTAATTCTTTTTAATTTTTATGATTATCTGTATTTATTTATTGGATAGAGACAGCCAGAAATCAAGAGGGAAGGGGGTGATAGAGAGGGAGAGAGACAGAGACAGAGACACCTGCAACACTGCTTTACCACTTGCAAAGCTTCCCCCTGCAGGTGAGGACCAGGGGCTTGAACCTGGGTCCTTGCATATTGTGATGTGAGCACTCAACCAGGTGTGCTACAACCCGGCCCTCATGAAAATATTTCATTTGATGACTGCTCAATCTGTTTATGAACCTCTCCCCACCAAGAAATGAACTGTCACCAAGGCTAAGATATAAACCATATACAAGTAAGCTTGATATAACTGAAACATACTGACAGCAACCATATGTTGGTTTCCCAAGTTTTTATAACCACGGTATTATGATAGTTGCAAATGCTATTAAGGTATCTCTGGGATTCATCAATCCATTTCTTCATTTAGATAAAAATAGTTCTGATAAATAGCAACTTAGTGTACAGACATTAAATAACGTTTGCTATTAACTTAAACATAAAATTTAAATAAGGGACTGGGTGGTGGTATACTGATAAAGCATGCCCCTTACCACGTGCAAAGACCTAGGTTGATGCCCCTTCACACTTCCACTCACCCCATCTGCACCGGGGAAGCAAGGCTTCAGGGGTCTCTCCCTCTCTATCATTTTCTTTCTCTCAATTTCTCTTTGTCTTTATCCAAAATAAATAATAATAATTAAAATTTTTTAGAATAAGTTAAATAAAGAAATAAAAATAGTTGGGGGGGAGGAGGCAGTAGTGCACTAGGTTAATCACACATAGTACAAAGTGCAAGGACCCTATGCAAGAATCCTGGTTCAAGCTCCCAGTTCCCCACCTGCAGAGGGGTCACTTGACAAGAGGTGAAGCAGGTCTGCAGGTGTCCTGTCTTTCTCTCTTGTTCTTCATCTTCCCCTCCTCTCTCAATTTCTCTCTGTCTTATCCAATAAAATGGAAAAAAATGGCCTCCAGTAGTGGATTCGTAGTGTCAGCAGGGTGATAACCCCTGGAGACAAAAAAAAGAACTAGAAATAGTTTAATGGCTTCTTCACCAAAAAGGAAAAAAGGGAAAATACGCTTTATATCTTATTAATTTCAGTCTTTTCTAAAGTAGTCAAGGACTCAGAAGAAGATTATATATTCTTTAGCTAGCAGCAAACAGAAATCTGTAATATAGTACATAATATATTTATTTAGGAATAGGATTTTTTTCTCAGTAACAAATCTCCAAATATGTCTTTTAAATATATGTAAATACTGTAATTGAGTAATTTTTAGTCTGCTTTGCAAGGTGGTACTAATTTAAGATTTCAACATCTTTACTGAAATGAAAATGAAAACAAGCTTTAAAAACAAAACCTAGTTTTAGCATATGTAAAAACATTACTGTGAAAGCAAAGCATGTTCTCACAAATAGATACACTATGATTTTTAAAAGAGTATACAGGAGTAATATAGAAAGGATATTATCTACTAGTCGGCCGATCAATCTGCAGTAATAGGAGTCCTCTGGGATCCAAGGATTATCTTCTCTTGCATTCATAGCGCACTTTAAGTAAGTGTCACTTAGACACCAACCCTGTGGCCGATTATCCTTCAGTGAGCCAATAATTGCATGGACAAGCTTACGTTTGAGAAAATCACGTTCTCTTAGTTGCATTTCATAATAGTGCAGTGTATTGTACAAATAAGTCACAGGGCGATCTTCCAAGAAGAAGAAGAAGAAAAAAAAAGATCACAACAATTATCTGTGAAAAAACTGATCTTTTAGTTCTAAGATTTCTGAAAAAACTCAGAAGAGTAAGAAATCATGTTTGATATTGGACAATTACATACAATGAGCATTTTTATTTTAGGACAAAGTAGTTTTAAATATCCACAGTTTGTACTAAAAGTATCTGTCAAACTCTGAGCTAGAGATTTCACCTTCTAATTTATTTTTTCACCTCTTAATATTTATCCTGTAAAAGTGGCACAGGTTTAGGGCTAGATGGTGGTTCACTACCATGTGCAAGGACCCCAGGTCAAGCCACTGTAGGCACTGAGCTTTAGTTATAACCTTGGTGGTCAAACGAGCATTGTAAGTATATATGAATACAAATAATTTTGTGAGATTCAGTTAGCTCTATGAAATTTATAATACAGCATATCATAAAGATGGGGGTACAGCATAATGATCAGATAAAAAGACTTTCATGTCTGAAGCTCCAAAGTCCCAAGTTCAATCTCCCACAGCACCAAAAGCCAGAGCTGAGCAGTGTTTTGGTAAGAATAAAAAAAAAGTACAAATAAAAAATGATTAAAAATGACACAGAATCAAGAAATACAATTTCTGCTCAGTTTACATCAGCAAAAGGTTAGAAACACACTACTGTCAGAAAAACAGGGAACTGGTTAAGGAAATCATGGTATATGTAAGTATTTTTATATATTGATACAAAATGATTACACAGTACCACTATAGAAGTAGAAAAATAAGATACATGTGAATTTGTGAAAAACAAACAAAGAATAACCCAGATTATCTAAGGAAGGGCACACAAGACACTGGTAACAGTGGCTGCTTACAAGGAAAGAAACTAGTGAACTATGGGCAGGGGTGACACTGAGTAGATCATTTCTTCCTACATACCATGAGCACCTAATACAAACTTTTTTTTTTTAAAGAATTCTCACTTAAACTTCATATCTATCTGCAATGCCAAAATGTGATTTAGACTTTGGTTTTAGGGAAACTCATTTTAAGGACTAAGAAATACTCTCCAGAAATACCTTGACCCCATTGTGCTGCTCCTGGACACTCACACTTTGTCACTGGCTCTGCCATTCTCCAGTTACCATGATAGAGGAACAACTTTCGACTTGTTTCTGATATCTGTCTTTCAAATAGCATCCCTCAAACTAGCTGATAGTTTTCTTTCTTGACTATACATCCCTTCTTTCTCATTTCCAATGCTTCAGTACTTGCTTAGACACTAATGAGGCTTTTTCAGGAGGAAAAAAAAACAAACTCAATGGCATCTCTTATTTTTCATCTCAATGTCAGAGAAGGAGAAGGTGAGGGAGAGGGAGAGGGAAGGAGAAATACCACAACACCATTTCACCTTTTGTGAAGCCTCTTTCCCTGTACATGATCCTCCCATGGAGGGTTTGGGCTCACAACTGGCCTTTCATGTATGCTAAAGTGTGAGTTCTAGTCAGTCAACTATCTCCCAGACTTCACCCCAAATTTTGACACGAATCTCTGAAATGACTTCCTTCTTCTAAAACTACCAACTACAACTGGATTTATTTTTCCAAAGTAAAAGTTTTTAATGCCATGACCTTATTCAATAATTGCTAGTTAAATCTTGATGATTGGCAGGTTATAAAATCCTAATTTCTAACTTGGTTTTTAAATGATATGACACCAGGTACATACATAAGTTCTAACTTTTCCCCACTGAGGCAACTGTTTTCCAAATGTCTTGTTTTAAATAACTCTATATAATTTTCCATAGAAAGGCAGGAGATAGCATAATGATTGTATAAAAAGACCCAAGGCTCCAACATCCCAGGTTCAATCCACACTACCATAAGCCAGAGGTGAATGGTGCTCTGGTAAAATAAAAAAATTCAGAAAATAAAATTCCACAAAGAATTACTTCTATTATTCTCCCTCTTTCTGCCTTTATATATAAATCTTATGCAACACAGTTCAGCCCACCTAGGGTCACCAAAATCCACTTAGGTAATAGGAGCTCCAATTCTAAACGCATATTTCTCTCTTTCTTTTCTCATCTGGCAATTAATCACACTCTATATAAAATAGGGTTACTCTTGCAATCAATTTAATTTTTACCACTTAATATGTTTACTATTATCAACCTATTTCTAATTTTATGTCATCTATTTTATGTCATGGCAACATCTCAAAGCAGTTACCTTTAAAACAATCTCATTTTAAATGAAAACTGAAATAAAGTGTTCAGAAGCACTATTACCAATACTCTTGTGTAAAGAGCACTATTAGATGAAATAAAATTTTTGGAAAAAAAAAACAACTCACCATGAAACTTATATAAGCCTCCTAGATGATCCAGCAGAGTTTCCAGTGACTTAGATACTGGATTCAACTCCAAAAATCTATGGATTACAATATCAAATACTGGAAGAAATCGGAGGCACACATTTCCAAAATAGATGGGGAGGTAAGGGGACTGAATCTGTACAGGAGGATCAACCTGCTCTGCGAGGCCCTCAAAATAAAGTTTCTCTGGATATTTCTGTAGAGGTGAAAAAATTGTAAATGTTTAAATTGGCAATTTCAATTTACTATTAACATTAATGATTACTTAGAAACTTGAGAAAGCTAATTTATTACTTTACAGACTAGGAGAAATAGAAGAACTAGAAAGTCAAGCAGTTAGTCAAATATCTAAGTATGGCTTAAAAAAGAATTAACTGGGAGTTGGGTGGTAGCGCAGTGGGTTAAGCACAGGTGGTGCGAAGCGCAAGGACCCATGTAAGGATCCTGGTTTGAGCCCCTGGCTCCCCACCTGCAGAAGAGTCGCTTCACAAGTGGTGAAGCAGGTCTGCAGGTGTCTATCTTTCTCTCCCCCTCTGTCTTCCCCTCCTCTCTCCATTTCTTTCTGTCCTATGCAGCAATGACAACAATAATAACTACAACAATAAAATAACAAGGGCAACAAAAGGGAATAAATAAATAAATAAATATCCTCAGGCAGAAAAGTCTTTAAAAAAAAAAAAAGAAGAATTTGCACTATTGCACCAGGACACAAGAGAATAAAAATCCTTAAGCTTGTTTTTTTGACGGCCCAGACTGAATAAGCGAATATATCTGCAGAAAAAAATGAACTAAAGCACTAATTAGAAAAAGTACCTTGTGATAATTCATGTGCTTGGTGTGCCAGTCATTCTGTAGCCAGTGTTCTGGGGAATTTTCCTTCACAAAGTCACTCACTCGATTTCTGAAGTCATTTGGTTTGAGTAATAGCAACTGAATTATGAAGTAGCAAACCTGTGCTTCATTTCCTTCATGGCTACGCATGGCCTTCGGAAAACAACATAAAAATTATATGAGGAAGTGCAAAGTCATCACTTGATGGTCTAAAGTGTAAGGCAGTAAAATCTCACTCTTATTAGAATTTTCTTGTGGGGGGGGCGGGTGATGGCGCATCTGGTTGAGTGCACCAAGTTCGAGCTCCTGGTCCCCACTTGCAGGGGGAAAAGTTTCACAAGTGGTGAAGTAGTGCTGCAGATGTCTCTCTACCCCCTTCTTGCTCTATCTCCCCCTTCCTCTCAATTTCTGGCTGTCTCTATCATATAAATAAAGATTTTAAAAAAAATTCTTGTGTATCTACTCTACCCCAAGTCAATAATTTAGTGTTCCACAAACATATCTGACCCTTTATTTCTGGCTCTTGTCATTCTTTCTCTCTGCATGTTCATCTTCATTCTTGCAATTAACCCACCCTTCAGATCAATCATGCAGATAAATGTGACCTAGAGTCATTCCCTGGCAATATTTTTCTGTACTGCCATCATATCCCTTAATTTTACTGTTTTATAGACTTATCTCCCCCACCAACTGATGACCACATTTATGTCTATACTCTACAACTAAAAGGTTAATGTTAGCTAACTTAGAAATCACAACATGACCACTTTAGTATTAAAAACACACCCCCCCCCCAGGGCTGGGTGATGGTGGTGCATCTAGTTGATTACACAAATTGTCATGCACCAGTGGGGGGGGGGGAGGGGTGACATAGTAGGGTGGGGAGCTTCAAGAGAGGTCAAACAGTGGTACTGTTATCTCCCTTTCTCTCTCCCTACCTCCACCTTCAATTATCAGTTCCTGTCTCTACCCGATAAACGAAAATATTTTGTAAGAGATGTTCGTAAAAAATGTTTTCCAGCCTAGTACAATCTTTACATAAAATCTGATTAGACATCAAAGTTAGAAAAAACAAATGGGAGGGGGCTCGGTGGTAGCACATCTGGTTAAGCACAAATGTTAAAATGTGTAAGGACCTGGGTTCAAACCTCAGGTCCCCACCTGTTGGGGGAAAGCTTTGTAAGCGGTGAAGCAGGGCTGCAGGTGTCTCTCTGTCTCTCTCCCTCTCTATCACCCCCACTCCACTCGATTTCTGGCTGTCTCTATCCAATAAATAAAAATACACAGTAAGAAAATTAGAGGATACTGGGTAGTTATGAGAAGCGCTGCACTGCCGAACTACCGGACAACGGTTATTTTAGCACTCTGTCACGCAGTCACTTGTTACTATCTCCTATGTCTAGTGGAAGCCTTTGAGAATCAACTCAGTCTAACTGCTTGCATTTGCAGAGTAGCATTACGTCAAGGCAATGTCTGTCTTAGTTATCTTATGCTTCTTATGTAACAAACATGACAGCTATTCAATACATTTTTTACTGAATGAGTGAATTAAATTGGAAAATCTTAGGGCCAGATGTGGTGTACCTGGCTAAGCACACATATTACAGTGCGCAAGGACCCAAGTTCAAGCCCCTGGGCCCCACCTGCAGGTGGAAAGCTTCATGAGTGGTGAAGCAGGGCTGCAGGTGTCTCTCTGTCTCTCTCCCTCTCTATGTCCCCTTCCCATCTTAATTTCTCTCTGTCTCTATCCAATAATAACTAAATAAAAGTATTAGAAAAGAAGAAACTGTTCCATAAGCAAATGATAGAAATGCTTGGTGTCCCATCTAAGTATTGACCAGGACTGACCCTCCTTAACTTCTATGATCAGATGAGACCAGGTGTATTCAGGGTGGTATGGTCCTAGACTCAATGCTTGGTTATAGTATAAATTCATTAAAAATTTTGTGATTCAGGAGGCAGCACAGTGGATAAAGCATTAGATTCTCACACATTAAAAATTTTAGAAGGAATAAAGTTGATCCAATATTCATATACCTTGATCCAAAAGAGAATGACAGTATAGAAACTTGATCTTGTGTAAGTGTATTTTGTGTATGTGTGTATGCACAGGCACATGTGTGTGAAAACAGACAATTTATCAAAAAAGAGTTAAGGGGCCAGGTGGTGGGGAACCTGGTTAACCACTCACATTACAGTGTGCAAGGACCCAGGTTAAAGTCCCTGGTCCCCACCTGCCAAGGGGAAAGCTTCAAAAGTGGTGAAGCGGGTCTGTGCCTTTCTATCGCTTCCTTCACCTCTATCTCTCCCTCTCCTCTCAATTTCTGGCTGTCTCTATCCAATAATAAGTAAAATAAAAATATTAAAAACTAGAGTTAAGGGTTTTTTTTTTATTATTAGAAAATAGTACACCCTCCATCAAATAGAGTGGGTGCAGGGGTAAGACAGTTTATGAGGAAGAGAAAAAAATAAGTAAGTGTATACATACCAGGCAGAGAATCAATCTGTCCAATGTAACAATGTTATACTTCCATACCATGTCATTAAGAATTTCAATGCATTTGTTGAGTTGCTGACCTCCAGCTGAAGTTGAGAACTCATATACCAGGAAATCTGCAAATGTTCTCACATGGGCTACCAATGCTCTTGCTCCAATTCTTTCCAATACTCTGGAAAGTAGAAAGTAAAAAAGCAAACTTTTGTTACTGTATGGACAAAAGTCTAGTCAAGTGAAATGTAGATCTAAGTTTTGTTGGCTTACCTATATCCAATCTGATTAATGTGATCTGTTTCTAAGAGCATTTTCCAGAGAAGACACAGGAAGAGAGGAGGAGAGCCTTGCGTAGAAAAGTGCGTAATGATATCATTTTCAATGGTCATTGATTTCCACTTCCTATACTCCTCCTCTACATTTTTTTTCAGATTAAAGCGGCTTTCCTGAGGTACATTATTTTGTTTGAAGAATGCCTAGAAGAAAGACTAGAAGTTTATTTCAAAGGCTGCAGTAAAAAAAAAAAACACTAGCTATAAAGTTAAAACATTTCGGGCAGGGGTAGATAGCATAATGGTTATGCAAAGAGACTCTCATGCCTGAGACTCTAAAGCCCCAGGTTTAATCCCCTGCACCACCATAAACCAGAACTGAGCAGAGCTCTGGTAAAATAAAAAATAATAATAATAAAAAAAAATTTCTAGACTTGTGCCCCAAGTTAAAATTCTGAGTGAATCAATTTAGTAATTAAGGCCTGAAATTCTATGTATGAAAATATGTAGGCTTTCCTAGATTAGATCTATGATTTTTTTCCCTAGATTTGTCTTAAAAAAAAAGAAATTTGGGGTGCGGTTGGTGGCACACCTGGTTGAATGTACATGTTATAATACACAAGGACCCAGGTTCAAGCCCCCAGTCTCTACCTGCAGGGGGACAGCTTCATGAGTGGTGAAGCAGTGTTCCAGGTAGCTCCCTGTCTCTCTGTCTCTGTCTCTCTCTCTCTCTCTCTCTCTCTCTATATATATATATATATATATACACACACACATATATCCTCATTCCTCTCAATTTATGGCTGTCTCTATCAAATAGATAAAGAATAAAAAAAAATTCTTGAAACCTAAAAATCTCATGCAAGCCCAAACTCAAAACTTCAGTCATCTGCCAATGCTTCTACTCCTCTTTGAAAAAAGAAAATGAAAATGCACACATACATAGTTACATATTTTAGCAACAATATCTCAAAAAGGCAAGTCCACTCTTTACCCTAACAGTTCCTAGTGCAATCCTCAGATCTGAAAATATCAGTATCATTTGGGACATGTAATAATTACAAACTCTCAAATCCCAGCACAGATATTGTGAATCAGAAAGTCTGTATTCCAAAAAATCCACAACTAACAGCTTTTCAAGTGATTCAGATAAATCTACAAACTATTGCTGTAACCCTCTAGTTACAGAAAAAGAGATGCTCACTATGTTTATATATATTTTTTAAAGTATAAGACAAATGAAGTCTTTCTTTCCCTACATTATAGTCAAATTAATGTTTCTTTCTGTATGACTTAAAAATATATATTAAGTCTGTGACACTACAATAAATTATACTTTCCCAACTTCAGTTTTATGAGAAAGAATTACTTCAGGTTAATTAAGATGAAAAACATATTAATTAACTTTTAACATATCCAGAGCCAGGATTGACAAAGAACCTCTGAGACTTTGGAATTAACTGGAGAGATCATTAAAGTAAACAAAAACTAATTTTTCTCAGATTACACCAAAACTGTCTGGAATAACACTATAAATAGGAAGAATGAGGTAATACATACTCAGTGTCCAACTTAGGACCAAATTACCTGCAGAGGGCCTGGAAAACAGCTAAGAGTGTGAGAAGCCCAATTATGAGGAGTAAAACTCATGATGGTCTGAAGTATGTCTTTACACCAAGTTCCCTGAATTGAGTCAGAGCCTGTAAAAAAATCTAAATATAAACAAAGAGATGTCATCCAGATAGTGGTTAAATCTATAGCTCCTAAACGATATACAAAGTTCACAAATGTATAAACCACCAAAATTTCCAGTCACACATAACTAGTTGTAGACAGATTTATGGTCTCAATTTTTAAATTAATTTACAAATTATGTGAATTATTACATGAGTAAATATGAAGACAACTAATGACCAATGGATATTTGGGGAAAAAAATGACCTAGATGTAGAGTTAAGGAGAAAAAGACCATTTTACTCATAAACAGCCTTGATGAAGTATTAAAAAAATAACTAAGCCATAAGGTGTCTCTGTCTCCCCTCCTCTCTCCATTTCTCTCTGTCCTATCCAACAATGACAACATCAGCATGAACAATAATAACTACAACAATAAAAACAACAAGGGCAATAAAAGGGAAAATGAATAAATATAACAAAATTAAAACTTCATCTGATACACAACATAGATTTATAAAGTGGGGGTTGGGCAGTAGAGCAGTAGGTTAAGTGCAGGTGGCACAAAGCCCAAGGAACAGTGTAAGGATATCCCAGTTCGAGCCCCCCGCTCTCCACCTGCAAGGGAGTCACTTCACAAGTGGTGAAGCAGGTCTGCAGGTGTCTACCTTTCTCTCCCCCCTCTGTCTTCCTCTCCCCTCTCCATTTCTCTCTGTCCTATCCAACAACGAACAACATCTACAACAACAAGGGCAACAAAAAGTGGAAAAAATGGCCTCCAGGAGCAGTGGATTCATGGTGCAGACACTGAGCCCCAGCAATAAGCCTGGAGGTAGAAAAAAAAATCTATCTATCTATATAGATAATAAAGTAATAACATTAGAGAATTAGGTAGTCAGTAAGCTCACTGATATGATTTTTTAATTACACAGTACAACCTTTACGAAACTATCACTCCACTATGGAAAGATAGAAACAGGCTGGGGGTATGTATCGACCTGCCAATATCCAAGTCTAGTGGAGAAACAATTACAGAAGCCAGACCTTCCACCTTCTGCATCCCATAAAGAATTTGGGTCCATACTCCCATAGGGGTAAATGTAAGGGAAAGATGACCAGAGGACTCTGAACTCCAGCTCCATCAGAGAGAGAAGGCGGAGGGAGAGTATAAAAAGGACACAGAAGTAGTAGGTGTATCTTAGAAAGGAAGAGAAGGCAGGATCAAAGAAAACAAATGGGCAAATGTATACAAATATAGATAGAGAGTTATAGAAACAATAGTCAAACCATATCTGTGATCTTAGGAAAACTAATGCAGTTTCCAATGGAGGAAGTGGGGACACAGAATTCTGGTGGTGGGAAAGTTGTGGAATTATATCCTTGTTGTCTTATAATTTTGTAAATAAATATTAAGTCAGTAATAAAAAAAAAAAAGCTCAGTAAAAACACTGAAAAAAAGAAACTATCCAGTTTTAGAATATCAAAGAATATTCATAATTAACTCACAAAGTTCCCATTTGTTTGAGGTTATATTTTCCTTGCTTCAACTGAAATAGCGTATTTTAGCACATTAAATGCAAAAGCAAGTAAGAAAATTCAGCAATCTTTATAACAGACATTATAGGGACATGCAAAAATATAAAACAGTAACACCTCATGAAAAGTTTGTTTTAGAGAAGAGACGGTGTGTTTTTCAAAAAGTATATAATTTATGTACGCAAGTAATAACTAACTTGCTAGTTAGGGAATAAACTAGTCTATTTTAATATCTAATAAATATGGATATAAACAGAAATATAAACAGAAAATATACACAGATAATATAAACAGAAAATCTTTGTGAATGTCAATTATTTTTCTTAAGAGGATAAAACAGTCCTAGTACCAAAACTTAACTACTTAATTACCACAACTTAAAGAAAAGTAAGTAACAAGGTAAAGGACAACTTCCAGATAGTTTCACTCATATGTAGAAATACAAAGAGCAAAAACTTGAACTTGCAAAAAAAAAAAAAAAAAAAAAAAGTCTCTTGGACTCTGTGAAAACTGAAGGGTGGGAGGCACAGAACAGTGACTTACACACACTAAGAATGAATGTGAAGTTATGCCCTTAAAAATGTGTAAAGTTGTTTAAAAAAAATACTAATAAAAAACATGAAAATTAATAGAAAATGGATCTAAGACCTGCATATTAGACCTGAGACTATAAATAAATAGAACATATCAGTAAAACATTTGAGAGCCTCCATATTAAAGATATATTTGGAGGCTCAACCTGATGAACAAGTGAAACTAAAACAAGATTAAACAGGACTACATCAAGTTAAAAAATTTCTACACATCAAAAGTAAATTCTATAGGGATAAACAGGCAACCCAGCAACTGGAGTTGATATTTTGATATCAAACATCTATAAAAAACTCATACTACTCAACAAAAAGAAACAAAAAAAAAAAAAGAGAAAGAGAAAAGAAAAAAGAGAGGAAAAGGAAGGAAGGAAGGAAGGTAGGAAACACAATAGGGGCCAGGTAGTGGTGTCCCAGTTGAACAAATATATTACAATACACAAAGACCAGCGTTTAAGCCACTAGTCCCCACCTGTAGGGGGGCAGCTTCACAAGTGGTAAAACAGTGCTGCTAGTGTCTCTCTCTCTCCCTTTCCTTCTACCCTCTCATCTTGTCTCTATACAATAAATAATTTAAAAAAAATATTCTTCAAAAAAGAAAAAATCCAATAAAAAAGTAAGCAAAAATATGTGAGTTGTTTTCTGAAGGATAAACATGACCCATAGACATATGAGGGAACACTCCACTCATCATTAGGGAAATGCAAATTAAAACCACACTGAGATTCTACCTCTCACTGGTGAGAACTGCCTACATATCAACAAAATAAGAAATGTGTTGGCAAGCATGTGGAAAATGGAACTCTGTTACACTGCTGGTGGGAATGCAAACTGTGCAACAATTATGGAGAACAGTATGGAGAATTCTTAAACAAATAAAGTGGACATACTTAATGATCTGGCAATAGTACCACTCTTAGGCATTTACCCAAAAGACATGAAAACACTAATTCAAAGGGACAGAAGCACCCCCCTGTTCATGGCTGCATTTTTCACAGTAGTCAAAATATGGAAGCAATCTAAATGTTCAACAGATGATTAAAGTTATGGCACATATACCCAGTGGAGTACTACCTGGCAATTGAGAATTAGAGAAAAATCACTGAAAACTGACGTTCAACTTCATTGAAGTAGTGCATTAATAGCTGAAATAGTGAAGACATCATATACCTGCTTTTTTTTTTGAACAGGTGAAAAGTAAGTTTTCAACATGTTATTCTCTTAATATCCATAAGAACAGCACAGTTAAATTAATCTGATTTGGGGGGTGGGTGCATATTCACTGTACCTGTCACGTGAGTTGCTCTAGCTAACGTCAAAATCAAGGCTCGGTTCAGTTCTTCAGATTCAGCTGATAGCACTGTTTTGGGATCACTAAGGAAGCGTGTAAACTGTGGCTGTACCTCTGAGCTACCTAATGCTGTTATAAGCCTGAGAGCAGTGCTTTCAACACTGAAAGGTGGGAGAACAAAAAGAAACATGAAAAAAAATTCAGTTATAAAATTTAGTAATTTTAAAACAAGCAAAGCAAGACTGATGTACATGCATATACTAAAAAGTATAAAAACATGCATGAGAATGATAAACATCAAAATCTGTCTGGCTTGTTTACCTCTGGAAATTGGAATTGAGATATATACAGAGGAAGATTTAATTATGTCTAGAATATGACAGTTCATAAAAAAATTGAACAGGAGAAAAGTTTATGTTAGTAAGACTGAGTGATGGGTCATTTTCTATATGTTTTGTCATATGATTGATAGATTACAACAAATCCATTCTAAAAAATTTTAGAAATATGAAATTAAATTTAAAACCAGGCTAATTAAAATTTAAAAAAAAAAACTTCCAACTATGACACCTTCTTCCCAGACAATACCTTGGGTCCACCTGCATGTGAGCTGTCATACTCAGGCAAAAACTAGTTAAGTCATGGGCCCCATGGAATATACCTAAAATAGACCTACTAGCTTTTTCCAGATGGAGACCTCAAATCTTCATTTGCAACATATTTGCCTTTAGGTTCAACAATTTGTTCTGCATTATATCTTAACTCTTTTTCAGCCACCAGGTTCCAGATGCTAACATGGTGCCAACCTGACTTCCCTGGGCAGAAAACCCCACCAATGTGTTCCGGAGGCCTACCTCCCCAGATCCCTGCTGGCCCACAAGGGAAAGAGAGAGACAGGCTGGGAGTATGTATGGATCTGTCAATGCCCATATTCAGCAGGGAAGCAATTACAGAAGCCAGACCTTCCACCTTCTGCATCCCATGATGACCTGGGTCCATACTCCCAAAGGGATAAAGAATAGGGAAGCTTTCAAGGGATGGGATACGGAGTTCTGGTGGTGGGAATTGTACCCCTTTTATTCTATGGTCTTGTCAATATTTCCATTTTATAAGTAGAAGTTAAAAAAAGGAAAAATAGGGAGTTGGGCGGTAGCACAGTGGGTTAAGCGCATATGGCGCCAAGTGCAAGGACCAGCATAAGGATCCCAGTTCGAGCCCCCAGCTCCCCACCTGCAGGGGTGTCGCTTCACAGGCGGTGAAGCAGGTCTGCAGGTGTCTGTCTTTCTCTCCCCCTCTTCCCCTCCTCTCTTCATTTCTCTCTGTCCTATCCAGCAACAACAACAACAATAATAACTACAATAACAACAAGGGCAGCAAAAGGGAATATTAAAAAAAAAGGAAAAATAGGAAAAAATTAAAAATAGTAATAAAAAGTAATTTGTTGTTGTTAGAAATTTTAAAAAATCCCCTGAATATATAAATCTTCAAAAATTAAAAATTTTAGCCTGAAACAGTATTTTCACTCAGCGCAAACTCAGTATGACATACTTTATTCATAACTGGAAGTATATACAAATTCAGTATTCTAAAGGATAAATTAGAACAGAGTTATGGCAAAGGCTTCGGAATTACTCTCTACCAAAGACTCAACCATCTTATTAAGTTTTTGTCTAAAAACTTGGGTTCTTATGCTGGAAAAAAGATGCTCCATAAATAGAAAAAAATTTATTACAAATGAATTAAACAAATTTTAGAATAAAAGATTAAGTTCCCCAGTTTCAACAAAATACTTAACATCATAACAAAAGGTAGTTTAATGCCCAGGCACACCTGGTTAAGCATGCACACTACAGTGTACAAGGACCCAGGTTCCTGTACCTTGTCCACACCTGCAGGAGGAAAGCTTCTCAAGTGGTGAAGTAGGGTTGCAGGTCTCTCTCTCTCTCACTATCTCTCCTTTTCCCTCTCAATTTCTGTCCTATCCAATAATAAACAAAAGAATTTAAAGCAAAAAAGAACTGTCTCAGACACCAGGGGGTGGCACACCTGGTTGAGCACATGTTACAATGTGCAAGGAACCGGTTTCAAGCCCCTGGCCACCTGCAGGGGGAAAGCTTTGCAAATAGTGAAGTAGGGCTGGTGTCTCTCTGTCTCTCTCCCTCTCTATCCCCCCCAATCTCTGGATGTCTCTATCCAATAACTAAAGATTAAAATTTTTTTTTTGAAGAACTGTCTCACTTTATAAAGAAAAAAAAAAAAAGGCAGTTTACCCCAGCTATATGGGAGAAGCTTCACTTGGAGAAGCATGCTGCAGGTTATCTTCCCCTCTCCCCTTCTCATGCACTATTTCTCTCTGTCTCTATCTTAATAAAAAACAAACTTAAAAAAAAAAAAAAGAAGAAGATCATTTACAATGAGCTTACCACAGATGGAGCTGATTCTGGTTTGTTTGTGCAACTGCAGCCAAAGTATGAAGATGACTCAAGAGCTGAACTCTGTAATGAGGCTGAATATGGTGCATCCGGTAACTGAACATCTCAAGAAGTGTGTGCAAGATCCCCCAGGCATGAGACTTGAAAACAGTCGGCAAAAGTTGACCTTGAGGAACAAGACAATGTAATACACTGATTATTCAAAACTATGCACTTAGAGATGTGGAGAAACATGTTACTTTGAGTAAAATATGTGTATTTGATCACAAATGTACACAAAAAACCAACCTCATTATTTCCCATAACTGCTATTTTAAAAATTATTTTATGACAAAGCAATTCTTAAAAGAGCATCACCCCATCACATGTAGTGCCAGGGATGGAACCCTAGCACTGACACATACAAGGAATTTGTTCTACCTACTGACTCACCTCAGCAAAAACCATTAATTTCTAATTTAGCTATAACTTAAAAAAAAATCTAGACATGGGGGCTGGGTGGTGGTGCACCAGGTTAAGCCAAGGTCCCAAGTTCAATCCTCAGCACCACCAAGAGTCACAGCTGAGTACTATTCTGGTCTGTCTCTATAATTACTCTCATTAAATAAAATAAATGAAATGTTTAAAATAGAAAAGATTACCTTCCTCAAATCTGTTACCTTTTTTTTAAAAAAAAAAATATTTATTTACTCCCTTTTGTTGCCCTTGTTTTATTGTTGTAGATATTACTGTTGTTACTGATGTTGTCATTGTTAGATAGGACAGAAAAATGGAGAGAGGAGGGGAAGACAGAGAGGGGGAGAAAAAGACCTGGAGACCTGCTTCACTGCCTGTGAAGTGACTCCCCTGCAGGTAGGGAGCCAGGGGCTCGAACTAGGATCCTTATGCTGGTCCTTGTGCTTTGCACCACCTGTGCCTAACCCGCTGCACTACCTCCAGACTCCCCTCAATTACCTTTTAAGCCATATTTATAAATTGACCTAAATCTTACTGCATAGAAACTAGCAGAAATTGTAGTCTGTCTTCCGCAGCATGACGAAAATTTCCCTATTACTAATTAGAGTAGGTGTTCAGTGTTGCCCTGGGGCAAACAGAAAAAGTCATATAGCAAAAAAGGGCAAACTGGAACATGAGTTCTTACATGAGGACAGGGACCAGGTCTGTCCTCACTGCATCTGAAGCACCTAACACAATACTTAAAAAGTAAAAGGAAAAAACTCAATCCACTGACGTTCACTTTCTATCCTTTTTTTTTTTTTTTGCTTTATTCCATGAGACAACATCTGACAAACACCATAATTCATTTATTTATCTGATTCCTCATCAGCAGTTAATCTTTCTTTTTTTTTTGCTGAGGAGTTATTCTTTTTTTTTTTTTTTTTTATTTAAGAAAGGATTAATTAACAAAACCATAGGGTAGGAGGGGTACAACTCCACACAATTCCCACCGCCCAGTCTCCATATCCCACCCCCTCCCCCGATAGCTTTCCCATTCTCTATCCCTCTGGGAGCATGGACCCAGGGACATTGAGGGTTGCAGAAGGTAGAAGGTCTAGCTTCTGTAATTGCTTCCTCGCTGAACATGGGCGTTGACTGGTCGGTCCATACTCCCAGTAGCAGTTAATCTTTCTAATGTCGATGGCTTTGGTATATTAGAAAAAAGCATAAAATCCTCTCTTACTTATAAATCCTTTGATGCCCAAAGACTCAATTTCCATATATACCAGTAAACGGCTATACGTTTCCACAAGGGCTGGAGCCAAGGCCAAACTGGACTTCGTGTGAGCAAGTTTTATTACTCTGGTTGCAATGCTGTGAATAAGGCTGGGAAGAAATGAAAGGAATGGAAATTTTAAAATGTTATGTTATATACAAGTACAGGAGCTACTCCATATACTTTGTATAAACATGAACTTTATATTGCATCATTTTGCTTTTTTTTTTTTTGCCTCCAGTGTTATTGCTTGAACTTGGTGCCTGCACTATGAATCCACTGCTTCTAGAGGCCATTTTCCCCCCATTTTGTTACCCCTTGTTTTTATTGTTGCCATTGATGTTGAAAAGGATAGAGAGAGAGTAGAGGAGGCAAGACGGAGAGGGGAAGACAGACCTGCAGACCTGCTTCACCGCTTGTGAAGAGACTCCCCTGCAGGTGGGGAGCTCGTGGCTCGACAGGGTCCTTACCCCAGTCCTTGCGCTTTGGGCATGTGTGCTTAACCCACTGTGCTGTTGCTCGACCGTTCTTTTGCTTTTTTTAAAGAAATATTCTTATATTTATTATTGGATAGAGAAACTGAGGATGGGGGAGACAGGGAGGAAGTGAGACACCCGCAGACCTGCTTCACCACTCATGAAGCTTTCCCCTTGCAGGTGGGGACCAGGGGCTTGAACCTGGGCTATTTAGCATTGTTAACACCTGTGCTCAACCAGGTGCACCACAGCCTGGCCCCCTAAACTTGATCTTTAATACAAGAAATGAATCTGCTCCACTTTTAAGTATTCGAGTTGTGCAAGAACTTGGTAGTGGTGCACTGCATAACTGAAGACCAATTCTGGGTTTCATGGGCCTATCAATATACACCAAGATTCCTCTGTTCACATCAAAACAAAATTTGGGTACAACTAGAAAAAGCATGACTGAATGATTTTACTTTCATTACTATTTATTTGTCCAAATATGTAACACACCATTTGAGAAATAATATTAACTGTGACATACAGAATTACTTAATCACTGCTAAGATTCAAGCAGTAGGTTCTAATAGGGCTTTCCTCAGATAAGTCACTCATGTAGTTAAAGCACGTGTAACAATGCCAGTGCTTACTGTTTGAAAGAGAACTTGGGTGTGCCATACCTCATGCTTTACCTGGAGATCCACAGATACAGTCTCTATAGTCAATATTCATTTTTATAACAGACTATTTTTAATGTACTTGGTCATAAGTGTACATGATCACAAAATCCAATCTATACTATACTGACATCACATTTCCTGACGTGGGATCAAATAAAAAGAGCACATAAGGCGAAGGTATATAGCATAATGGTTACGCAAAGAGATTCTCATGTCTGAGGCTCAGAAGTTCCAGGTTCAATCCCCTGCACCACCATAAGCCAGGGATGATTTGTGATCTGGTAAAAAATGGAAAAAGAAAAAAAAAAAAGCATACCTCATTTTAGCATGAACTGTCAGTGAATCCAGAAGGTTCATTGGTAAGGGAGTAATAGAGCTTGAAGCCAGACAGCTTGTACCAGGGAGAGGTATCCTCATAATTCCATTTCCATAAATAGTTTCTACCAGAGCTCCCATGGGTAACGTAAAGCATTCTGAATTTGTAGAGTATGCATTACATAGCAAGGCAATCTTATAGTCATTCATCTGTAAACTTTTATTTCTCAGACTCTGTTGGAGGAACCTGAAATTTCAAGTTTCAGCAGACAAAAATTATGAAAATGAAATGGTTTCCAGGAAGTGAACTACTACATGTATCGTTTGTATTAAATACTGACTTAAAACAAATGTAAAAATGTAAGTGGTATTTCAGAAGAAATTTAAGTTTCTCTGAAGAGATTTAGTTCTAGATTGGAAGTTATTAAGAACACACTTGACAAAAGTTCAGCTCTATCTAAAGAGGGCACATTTTTAAAGTTATCACAAGATTTAAAATGATAGAAGGGAACATATTCACAGAACAGCTCAGTCAATACTGACTGAAGATATACCAGTGAGATCATGTTCGAATCTCAAGTATGTAAATTTTAAAATATTTTCACATACTTTTGGAAACTAGATTAGAATACAGAAAGAGACCTGAAAAGTATACTTTATAAATATGAATATGTATTTCCATGTGCCTATAACTGATTAGTTTCTTTTGGTATAATATAACGTACACATTAAATATTCACTTTTAAAAAAATACTCATTTTTATCTGCAGCTGAAGTAAGGAGTTTTCCATGCTTAACATTAATACTAAATTGTAAATGTTGATCTACAATTCAATGTTTATTAAAAAAAAAAAATCAAGCATCAGGCTATCAATAACTTACTCATGGTGAAGTTTTAGGGAATGAGGTATTGGGATCTGTAGATTGGAGTCGTCATTTTGTGCTTTTCTATTAAGGTGAATCCAAATGCAAGTCATTGCAAATGCATGAGTTGACTGGGGCTTGTTAATGTCAGGGACTGGGATGAACTAAAGAGAAAAAAAAAATAAGCTGTATGTTCTAAGAATTAATGACACATATAGTAATCTACATCTGATATATATTCTTAAACTATTCTGTATAATTTAACTCTAACTGTTCTTTGATTATTAAGCAATCCACTTGGAACGTTCCTACTCATTACCACAGAATGTGGGTCAAACCTATAGGGATGCAGAGGTCACATAGGCTCCTAAGCTGAATATGGGCCCCAGATCACAACAAATCGATGGGGTTTACAGTCAACAATATTTATACACCTTTCCCATATTTGGGAGCTACTCTCTTCCCTGATCCAGCTTTCTGGTCCTTCTGCCAGCCATGACATCATCTCCCCAGACAATAATTAGGATCCACCTGCATATCAGATTTCAGGCTCAGGCAAAACAAAACAAAACAACAACAACAACAAAAAAAAACCCACTAATATAGCCATAGCCCCTTTGTAATATAACTAAAATATGCCTACTAGCTATCTACAAAACAAAGACCCTCCCCCCCCCAACTCTTCATCTGCACTATTCCAGCCTTTAGGTCCATGATTGGTCAACAATTTGTTCGGCTTTGTATGTTAACTCTCTTTTCAATCACCGGGTTCCAGATGCTAGCATGATGCCGACCAGACTTCCTTGGACAGAAAACCCCACCAATATGTCCTGGAGCTCCAATTCCCCAAAGCTCCTCCCCACTAGGGAAAGAGAGAGGCAGTCTGGGAGTATGGATCTACCTGTCGACACCCATGTTCAGCGGGGAAGTAATTACAGAAGCCAGACCTTCCACCTTCTGCATCCCACAGTGACCTTGGGTCCATACTCCCAGAGGGTTAAAGAATAGGAAAGCTATCAGGCGAGGGGATGGAATACAGAGTTCTGGTGGTGGGAATTGTGTGAAATTGTATCCTCTTAATAGTTTAGTCAATGTTTCCTTTTTATAAATAAAAAGTTAAAAAAGGGTAATTATCAACATATATATGTTTTATTCAAATATCTTATATAATACAAACAGTGCAGGACAAGCTTGGGCGGGGGGAGGGGATGTCTAAGAAAGATATTTCAGAATGCCATGGCTCACAGGCTTGTATATCCCATCTCTTAATTAATCTGCATGGCCAGCAGAGCTGTAACTCCCCAAACATGGACAGGTATCAGTGGAACTAAAACTCCAGGCACCAAAGCACTTGGCCACTGCCAATTGGTATCTAATGTGGATGAAGGGGTACATGATTTGCTGTCATTGCAGCCAGAAAATCTCTGAGATTCTCTTAAGAATACAACTTAAAAAAAGAGCTTCAATCTTACTTAGAGGAGACTCTTCTTATAAGTGGCACCACCCTATGCAGATTTAACCCCCCAATTGTTCCCCTTATCAAACTGTTCTGCTGATATGAACAGTCTTAAAATTCCTGTGACTGATTTTGGGACCTAACTAAAAAAAGGTAGGGGTTTCAAAAGACGGGGCCTCACTACTTAACCATCCATCTTCGGGGAGTGAGTGAATATGAGCTAAGCTGGGCCTCTTAAAAGCAAGCTGGAGTCTTAAAGTAATTATTGTTCCTGTAAGAGGCTATGAGTCACGTTATACATACTCAATTGGCAAACAAACAAGCAAACAAAAAGATTAAAAAAAAAAAGGTCCTGTGTTTGTTGAGACCCCAGAGCCATCACAGTGGCTGTCTTGCCCTGGATACATCTGATTTTTCTCAGTCGGTTCCTCATTCTAAGAAGGTCTCTCAACAACCAGGCAGTATGGACCAGACACCAAGGTGGCCAGCTGAACGCTCCTGTCCACATGAGTGTCCCCAAAGAGAAGTTTCTAGAACAAGAGTTCCTGATGTTTCTCTCCTCTCCTCTTCCGGGTCAACCAGGAATACCAAAGGAGACCACCTGGGACCGCAACAAGACTGGACTAGAACGACTTCAGGAACCACCAAATCACCAGTGAGTGCAGACACGTGTGGCTCATGGACAGAAAGGAGCCTAGGGAGAGATTAAGTGGCTAGTAACAGTCCAGCAGTTTACCAGTTGAGACAACACCTCCAGTCTGTTTCACCAACAAAAAGACAGCTGAAGGAAGGAGAGAACTCCTCTAAGACTCACCAAATGCAACTGTGAGTCTCCATTGCTACTGCCCTCAGATTCTGGAGCAGCGGGGAGGAGGCCCTGTGCTGACACCAGGGAACAGAGAACTAATGAGGAGACTCAGGAGATCTATACCTCGGTGGCCTAGCGGTGGGATGGTGAGAGTCTCTTTGCATAACCTAAATACCTACGGACTTCCAAAATTAAGTAAAGAGGAATTAGATAACATGAACAAGCCATCACAACTAATGAAATTGAAACAGTTATCAAAAATCTCCCCAATAATAAAAGTCCTGGACCAGATGGTTTTACAAATGAATTCTACAAAACCTTCAAAAAAGAACTAATACCTCTACTTTTAAAAGTCTTCCAGAAGATTGAAGACACTGGAATACTCCCTGACAGCTTCTATGAAGCCAACATCACTTTGATACCAAAAGAAGACAGGGACACAACCAAAAAGAAAACTACAGAACAATATCTCTGGTGAATATAGATGCTAAAATATTGAACAAAATTCTAGCCAACCGGATACAGCAGTACATTAAAAAGATTGTTCATCATGACCAAGTGGGGTTTATCCCAGGCATGCAAGGTTGGTTTAATATATGTAAATCAATAAGTGTGATCCACCACATCAACAAAAGCAAGACCAAAAACCACATGGTCATATCAATAGATGCAGAGAAAGCCTTTGACAAAATACAACATCCCTTTATGATCAAACCATAACAAAAAAGATTAGATGGAAAGTTCCTAAAGATAGTGGAGTCTATATATAGCAAACCTACAGCCAACATCATACTCAATGGTGAAAAACTGGAAGCATTTCCCCTCAGATAAGGTACTAGACAGGGGTGCCCACTATCACCATTATTATTATTCAACATAATGTTGGAAGTTTTTGCCATAGCAATCAGGCAGGAACAAAGAATTAAAGGGATACAGATTGGAAGAGAAGAAGTCAAACTCTCCCTATTTGCAGATGACATGACAGTATACATAGAAAAACCTAAGGAATCCAGCAAGAAGCTTTTGGAAATCATCAGGCAATGCAGTAAGGTGTCAGACTACAAAATTAACATTCAAAAGTCAGTGGCATTCCTCTATGCAAACACTAAGTTAGAAGAAGTTGAAATCCAGAAACCAATTCCTTTTACTACAGCAACAAAAACAATAAAATATCTAGGAATAAACCTAACCAAAGAAGTGAAAGACTTGTATACTGAAAATTATGAGTCACTACTCAAGGAAATTGAAAAAGACACAAAGAATTGGATATTCCATGTTCATGGGTTGGCAGAATTAACATCATTAAAATGAATATACTATCCAGAGCCATATACAGATTTAATGCAATCCCCATCATGATCCCAACCACATTTTTTGGAGACTAGAACAATTACTAGAAATGTTTATCTGGAACCAGAAAAGAACTAGAATTACCAAAACAATCTTGAGAAGAAGGAACAGAACTGGAGGCATCACACTCCCAGATCTCAAATTGTATTATAGGGCCATTGTCATCAAAACTGTTTGGTACTGGAACATAAATAGACACACTGACCAGTGGAATAGAATTGAGAGCAGTAAGCCCACACAACCTCTGTGGAGAGTCTGAAGGACTCGCAGAAGGCTAGAAATGGACCTACTCTATGATCCTGCAATTCCTCTCCTGGGGATATATCCTAAGGAACCCAACACATCCATCCAAAAAGATCTGTGTACGGGAGTCGGGCTGTAGTACAGCGGGCTAAGCGCAGGTGGCGCAAAGCACAAAGACCGGCATAAGGATCCCGGTTTGAACCCCGGCTCCCCACCTGCAGGGGAGTTGCTTCACAGGCGGTGAAGCAGGTCTGCAGGTGTCTATCTTTCTCTCCTCCTCTCTGTCTTCCCCTCCCTCTCTCCATTTCTCTCTGTCCTATCCAACAACAACAACACTAATAATGATAACTACAACAATAAAACAGCAAGGGCAACAAAAGGGAAAAAATAAATAAAATAAAAAATTTTAAAAAAAATTAAAAAAAAAAAAGATCTGTGTACATACATGTTATTAGCAGCACAATTTGTAATAGCCAAAACCTGGAAGCAACCCAGGTGTTCAACAACAGATGAGTGCCTGAGCAAGTTGTGGTATATATACACAATGGAATATTACTCAGCTGTAAAAAAAATGGTGATTTCACTGTTTTCAGCTGATCTTGGCTGGACCCTGAAAAATTCATGTTAAGTGAAATAAGTCAGAAACAGAAGGATGACTATAGGATGATCTCACTCTCAGGCAGAAGTTGAAAAACAAGATCAGAAGAGAAAACACAAGTAGAACCTGAACTGGAATTGGCGTATTGCACCAAATTAAAAGACTCTGGGGTGGGGGTGGGGGTGGGGGAGAATACAGGTCCAAGAAGGATGACAGAGGACCTAGTGGGGGTTGTATTGTTATGTGGAAAACTGAGAAATGTTATGCATGTACAAACTATTGTATTTTCTGTTGAATGTAAAACATTAATTTCCCAATAAAGAAATTTAAAAAAAAAAGATAAAAGACACTGATGTTTTAGGTCATTCAATGATATATAGAGATTAAAAAAGCTTTAGTGGTTTTAAAAAATACAAATTTATGAAGAACGCAGATAGAGAGCTTGAAATACTAGATGTGTACCTGAGATTTATTATAAACTTCAGAATTTATATAACAAGTACATACTTTTACATATGAGCAAACTAATGTCAAATGCATACAGAATGTTCACCCCACCAAGGCTTCCAAACTGCAAATCCAGTGCTCTTTTCTCAAAATCACACTAAGTCCTTAAACATCAATTAGGTACCATTAAGTCAACACACTGCTGTTTAGTAAAACACACCTCTTTTTCTGGGTATAGCAGGTCAAAAAGCTTCATGACAGGAAGAAAGTCAGCTAATGCATTTTTCTGAATACTTCCAGATATGAATTGCAGGAGAACCCACATCAGATGATCTCTACCTTTAATTAGTCCTCGTCCAGCTAACTGTAAAAAAAAAAAAGTACAAATGCACATCTAATGTGGCTAATTAAAGAGATAGATACAGCAACACTGGGGAGATAATAGAGGGGTAAAGTGATGAGACTAACTTTCAGAAAGTCAACAGCCTAACTTAGGCATGTAATAGTCAACTGACCAGCACACTAAGAAAATATTTTACATTATTCTGATACTTTGTGTCTCCTTCCTAACCCACCCAACAACTACATATATCCACAGCCAAATATTTTAGAACATAATTAATTGTGTATGCATGAGAATCAGGTTTAATTTGAAATGAGTACTAAAAATGTCTCATCACACGGGTGGTGAAGTGGTGTTTTGGTCTCTCCTCCCTCTTCTTTTTCAAGATTTAATTTATTTATTAATGAGAAAGATAGGAGTAGAGAGAAAGAACCAGATATCATTCTGGTACATGTGCTACTGGGGATTGAACTCAGGACCTCATTCTCGAGAGTCCAATGCTCTATCCACTGCACCACCTCCTGGACCACTTTCTCCCCTCTTTAAAATAAATGTAGAATAGGTGTATTGCATCAAAGTAAGACTCTGGGGCGGGTGGGTGGGTGGAGAGAGTACAGGTCCAAAAAGGATGACAGAGGACCTAGTGGGGGTTGTATTGTTATGTTGATAACTGAGAAATGTTATGCAAGTACACACTACTATATTTACTATCGAAGGTAAAACATTAATCTCCCAATAAAGAGTTTAAACAAAAAATAAATATAGAATAAAAAATGAACCTGGGATGCAGCTCAGTGGCATCGTATATGTGTAAGGCTCTAGGTTCACTCCCATTTTTTTTAACAGCACAGCATTAGAAAAATGTCTCATCAAAACATCAGGAATATTTTTCTATATCAAAAGAATTAAAGTTTTATCTTTCGAATTTTTTTTTGTGATTCTCAAGGGCTCAACATAATTTTACCTGGTTTCCTGAAGGTTCTAGCAAAAACCAATGGAGAGGAGTGAGTGGTAGTTGAAGGAATTTTTACATATATATTTACTTATCTACTTATTTAAGTATATATTTACTTATTTATTTTTATTTAGCAATATATATTTACATATTTATTTCAATATTTATTTATTTAAATATATATTCACGTATTTATTTATAAATCGAGATGGGAGAGAAAGAGACACATGCAGCATGACTTCCCCCCTGCAGGTGAGGACTAGAGGTTTGAAGCCAGGTCCTTGCACATTGTTAACATGTGAACTCAATGGGGCACACCACTCCCAGCACCCTAATCGAAGGAATTTTTAACAACTTTAACAATAAAAATGTTCTCCTAAATAATGCAGACTGTAGAGATACTATGTATATGATTAACTTCATTCCAACTGTTTTTATTGTCCTTTCTATTATTACTTTTATTCTCATTTAAATAGAACCTTACTATTTACTATTAATAAAACCAACTCTTCCCATTAACACTTGTTCTTCATTTGTATTCCTTTTTATGGACTCCTTATCCTATCATTCTATTTGCTGCCAAAGCAGCAACCAGTGAATTAAGTCTCTATTTAGCTACTCCCTCTACTACCTAGCACCACCAAGTTCTTTCAGTATAACTGGACTATGCCTCCTCTTCTCACTTCTGGATTAAACCTTCAGCATCTCTTACCTGGATCACTGAAGTAGCTCCTTTGCTGATTTCCTTGCTTCTGCCCTAGCTTACCCCCCAATTCAACACTATGCCACTGTCTACCGACATGCTAGCATGAATAGTCATTTTTCAAATTTGTATATTCTTAAGTTTTTCCCTTCATTATCTGGCCCCTCAAAAAAAAAAAAAAAAAAAGAAAGGAAGAAAGAGAAAAAGAAAAGTCTAGCACCAAACACTTGGCAATATAAAGTTCTCCATGTCTGGTCTTGCCCTCTTTAATTCATTAGTATTTTCTCTCCTAATCTTTTTTTTTTCATTTCAGTTTTCATACAGGTCTATTTATCCCTTTGCAAACATCTAATTTATGGCTATGGAAATAATTTAGGATCTTTTCCACTTAGCAAATTTCCATTTGCCCTACAAGTCCTACAACTTCAAGCTTTTGTTGATAAAGTCAGTTCTTACGTCTACTGTAGGAACTATTCTTCATCCCTATTCCATGGAAAACTACTTCTACTATGCAAACAATTAGAATGTTAACCTAGAGTTTTCCTTTACTGAGGGATTCCTTGCCTTGCACTGTGAGTACATGAATTAAATCCAGTTTTTTAGAGTGATTTTTTTTAATGTGAAAATTTAAATTATATAATCACAGAACAAAACAGATTATTAGGGCTCTGAACTTCTGCCACTATCAGAATTACCAGGCAATGTCTATACCATACTAAAACATACCAATCAACAGGTGAGGTGGTGTGGACAGAAGATTTAGTACATACCTTCTGATGAAGAGAAAGGACCATGTGTGGGAAACTGGCAAATTGGAAAAGCACAAAGAAAATGAGCTGACTGGAGAGATGCTGCCACAAGAGTTGGCTTGTTCCCCCATCATCAAACTTCTCTTCAGTCTCCGATCGCTCCATAGCATAAACCACCAGATCCACCAACTGATCCTCCAGCACAGGGCAGCGCTGCTTGTGCTGTAGGGTAGAGACCAAATACAGTATTCCAAAAGCCTCCCAGTTAGTTTCAGAAGTTACCAGTTAATGGGCATTAATTAACAGGAGGCTGAGAAGCATGGAATGAAGTTGAACTTAGAAAGTTAAGGTTAGATTTAGTCTATTAAAGCTGCATCACGTTATATTATCAGAGGATAAATTTCATTACAAAAATTATTTTTTCTAGTTTTACACAAAATATACTTCCCGTTCTCATTTTTCACTTTTACTACAGATACTATGGTTTCAGTTTGATAAGGGGCATTGCATATTAGAGGATTTTGTTATTTATCTTTTGGGAAAAAGCAGCGCATTTGGAAAAGTAGATGAAATTGAGATGAATACTATTAATAATTCAATCAAACTCAAAATATTAAATTTCTAAAGATATATACCTAAATAGCTCCCAGATTACTCAGTCTTTTTAATGCTTAATATTGATCTTTTTTTTAAAAAAAAATTATCTCAAAAGTTAATTTCCGCTCTTCCTTCTTAAATGTAAAACATAATGCAGCTTTAATTTCAAACTAGACTATTTAAAAATCTAAAACAAGAAAGAACTGAATTGAAACACTAAAATGAAAATGCAGCTTCCCTTTCTAGAGGCAAAAATATCATGGTTTTTAAAAGTGGTTTCAAAAAATATACTTTCACCAAAAGAGATAGGTTAAGCTATATTTTAAGCCATTTTCATATGTACTTTGTAACTATTATTATAACTTAGAAGCCAGGCAGTTGGAAGCCTTTCTAGTAAAAACTGCTACCGATATAGATATTTGCATTCCAAACTTCAGACAGGATTATCAATATTTTGCCATGAAAAAGGGATATGACTTTTTAACCTTAGGGAAAAATGCAAAATGGGGACAAATTTGGAAAAAGAAAAATACATAACATAATGAACAGCAATCCCCTTCTATTTTGCATGCTCTTTGCCAGCTCCAAACTTTGTATAGCTCCAATATAGCTGTACTTTTTTAAAGCATGCAGATACAACAAAACATCTGTCCAAAACAGTAAGCGTCAACGGTTGTTTCATATTTTTTTCCCAAAAACACAATGCCATGATCACAGTTCAACCACATTACAAGTTTACAAATAGCAATATTAACACCACCAGTTGAAACTACAGTACTTTTCCTCCAAATGTAATTATCATTATGAAGCAGAGCAAAGTGCAACAGACAACACTACAAACTATTTCTTAAACCAGCATGCAAAACTACTGTGTACAGGGCTTGAAATTCACTAGTTCTGCCAACCACCAACAACCTAAGAAATGTGTCAGACAACACAAATTTAGAGTGAGATCATTCAAAGAGTCAGAAAAATTTGTGAAAAGAGGGAAAGCCAGAATTTCCAGTAGGAATTTTTCACTTATGATGGGAATTTTTTTCTAGTTTAGAAACTAACCAATTTGTCATTTATTCGTCCTTCCATAATGGTCTTCCATCAATCTGCTTCAGAAAAAAAGAGCAAACTAAATAAAATTGGTTTTTAGCACCTGAGTTACTTTGGTGTAATCTTTGGTAAAAAGTTTTCTTTTTCAATATAGCTATTTAACTTAAAAAAAAAAAAACAGACTTTTTAAATTTTTTACCTACATATTTTAAAAGGGTAGTGATGATCATACAACCAGTAATTTAAGGAAAAAACATATTAATATTTTGATACAGTAAGAACTAGAAATCCTACAGCTACTGTTGCTGATTTTTCAATATTCATCATAACTCAAGATTTTTTGTTAATAATTTAATCACTAGGGAATCTCTATGGTGCACACTGTAATGTTGTATTAAGGGTAACAGAATAATGACCAGGATTAAATCTGTTTGTCAAGTGTTTTTGGTTAAAGCCAAGAATATTTCTCAAGTCAAGCTTAAGAACAGTCTAGACATGTTGCTTTGTTTATCTGCCAAACTTCATATTATCAAAAAAGTAAGACAAATAAAATATAAAATGATGTGAGCTGATAACTACTTCAGAAAGAGTTCACTTCAGTACTCAATTAATAAAAGACAAGTACATTAAAATTGACACTCTCCATCACATAATTATTTTCACAAAGTGGAATTTTAATGATCTGTGAATCAAGGTTAATTATCAATCACTAGAGTACAACAATTCTGTAAGTAAATGGTTATTCACAACATGCTTTCTGAAAACTTGCAAATTTAAGACTTTATGATACAGGGATACAGACTGAATCAGGTTGTTGACATCATATTAATATGGCTATTTAAACGAAACCTATTCTAACAATTCAACTTCTTCATAATAACTCAGACTGTAGTGGAAACTTATTTTACTAAAGATGAAAACCAGGAATGGAGAATTAATAGAGTGGTTTACATTAACTTCCATCCATGTCACTGATTCCTTTTCACCTTTATTGCAAATGGAAAATGATAATGACTTTCAGTCTTAGTAATACATATCCTTTATCAAGTAGTCCCTAACACTTTTCATATACAGGTTTGGTGGTAAAATTTTAACACATAGTTCTTAAGTGGGTTTCTTCAAATCATTTGTTTCAGTGCTAGAAATCAATTTTAAAGCAATACTTATTCAGAACAAGTTAGGAAGAAAAATCCTGTGTATCATTTATCACATGCTCTGCCAATCAAAACTAGGACAGTACGTCAGTTAACATCACCTTAAAAGGTGTCTCTGAGATATTAATAAAGTGCTATCTCAAGAGTTCATACACCACATACCAGTGTGAAGAGTATCTGTATTCTGAAATGTTCTTACACAGTAGAAAGAACACAAACTTTTGTGTGAACACACAAAACAGGATTTTTCCACTGTGCTCATTCCACCTTACTGGTCACACAAGTGGGCTATTTAGATGCTCTCAATGTGACCTATTTTAACATGACATAGCGCAATTCCTACTGGAAAATGCAAAATGAACAGCTCTCAAAAGTTTTCAAGCTTTCAGTAAATTGTTGCATTGCTAGAGAAAGGACAAGAAAGTATAGTGCAAGATACAGTTCTATAATGATAAAAGATGTGGTAAGATATTGTTTCTTTTATTTATATGCGTCTTAAATTGTGTTTTCTCATTTTCAACTCTATTTTCAGGTGGTAAAAATGATATATCAAATCAATCCAGCATATATTTTCCACTACCAAAACAGTTACTGATGAATTGTGAATTTTTGACAATGTTTACACTACAGGGGGACCAATACTAATAATGTTCTGTCAGCATTTCCATTATAAACTTTATTTTTTATGGATTTATGTCTTAGTCATAAACTTCTTTTAGGTTGAAACTTGTTATTAAAAGGATCAGATCAGAAGTAGTCTTTTCTAATTTTTTGTCAATTTTAGTCTAAGAGCTGTCCCCCAAAGAAAAAAGTTAATGACTAGCTAAAGATACCTGGGGTGAGGTTGGGGGTGGGGGGACGACGGGACATTCTTGCAGCTCAAATGACAATGAGTAGTACATTTTCCACAAAACTAAAAAACTAAGTATCGTATGACTAAAAAGTTCACTGCAAAAATTGGTTTTAAGACATAGCATGAAACATTTGTTTTTTCCAAATTAGCTGAATACTTACCTCTAACTCAAGTGAAAGTTGATCAGAATGAGGAAGTTGAAATTTGAGAGGGAAATTTGACAGATTATGGAGGTAACTGTCAGATACCGTAGTGTGAAATAATTTCAGTTTCACAGGTACAAAAAGGCTTGTCCAAATAAGAAAACATGGGTAAATTTTTAAGAAGGAAAAACTTAAAATAATAAAAGAGATACTGCTACTAGGGTGAGGTCTGGCATGCAAAGTTTCAACACTGAGCAAGTTTTATGGCCAAGCTATATGTCCTTAAAAATAGGGCTTTATAAATGGAAGCACTGGCACAACCTTCACTATAGTATTGCAAACAGTAACGCTATTTTATATAACCTGGAGAAGAATGTCTTTTTAAAATCAAAAAGCTGGTGTATTTTAATATGTTGGGCTCAAAAACTTTTAACAAAAATAATTGGAACCACTATTTTGCTTAAAATCTGAAAGGTGAAAATTCTTGGAGCAGACTTGGGACTATGTAAGAGTTTGGTTTGTAAAGTTTGGCCATCAAGATTTTCTCTCACCATAGGTAAGCTTCAACTGAGAAGAGCTCACGCTGGGAGGAGAACCCTCTTGGCAAATACAGACAAACAAGGGTGTTTGTCAAGCAGGTACAGGATTGCTTAAATCTTAGTCAATCCCCAAGTTTCAAAAATACCTGCCCTGTTCAAAGTTTACCACTCCAGCTTTTAAAAGTAGCAGATTTCTTTTAAAGTGCCCCCCCCACTTTTGTTTTGTTTTGTTTTTAATTTGGTTTTTGTTTTAAGGCAAAGCAACATAAGTAATTTTATTAATGCTGTTGTTTATTTGTGTATTAATAATCTGGAAAGATATTGGCCACCACAAATCTTTCCATCTCTGAAAATTCCACCAGGCTTGTTGTAGCCCTAAAGCATGAAAAACGGTAAAATGGAGTGGGAAGGAAAAACAATCCATCAAAACATAACAGGCTTTATGTGCCAGGTGTTGTCTTGTTAAAAAAAAAAAAATTAAAAATATATAAAAACAAACAACAACAAAAATACAAAAACAAAATCAATGCACCAAAAAATAACTCTCATATCCCAAGAAGAAATTCATTTTAGTGGCCTTGGTCTCAGCATGGTCCTGCCAATTTCAAGCCCCGACCATACATGTATTCTCTAAGTGGAATCAGTGGCTACAAAGCGGCCAGCGTATCGTTAGTCACAATACAACAGTAAGGTTGTGAACATACCTGAGCAATGTTCAAGGTCTAGAGCATTGGAGGATGGGCAGGACAAGACAGGACAGAACAAAAATAAAGGAAGAAAAAAAGAAAAGACAAAACAGTGACTATGAGGCCAGCCTCAAGGAACCCAGCGTCAGCACAAACCCTCCCACATGTTCAACCACTAAAAGCAAACATCAAAAAAGAAAAAAAGAAAAAAGAAAAAAAAAGCAGAAATGAGGCCACATTAAAGCTACCAAGGGCTATAAAAATGGGCACCCAAACAAACAAACAAAAAAAAGTCAAAAATTGTGGTTAGGTCATGTGTAGGTTTCTCTGGCAAAGGGTATACTTGAAACTGGCCTTATAGGAAAAAAAGCAATGCAAAATAAACCAACTTTCAATATATATATATATATATATATCCTTTTTAATTTAAATATTCTAAAGCAATATATAAGTGATAGGAAAATACATTGTTTAATAAATCAAATGAATCATTTAAAAAATCATCAAATAATTCTTAACTGTTTTGCTCAGTTAGCTATAGCAAAAGAAAGAGAAAGAACAGTGCAGACTCTATGCAGAATTTACTAGGTTTCCAGCATAGTACAGTACCTGCTTATTTAAACCTAGCATATTGCAGACCATATCCCTGGAATAAGGCTGCTCCAATACATATCTCAACAAAGCAGTCTGTGGTTCAAACAGATCCTTTAAAGAAAATAAAGAAAATTATTGCTTCAAAATTAAAATAAATGTCAATTCAAATAATTTAAAATTGGGATCAAATAATCCTCTACAGGCATTTGTTACCTTCACACAGTAGGCAGTATCTAGTGGGAAAAAATCATAGGGTTTTAGTATTTATAGTTAGTATGTTCCCACCCCTCATTTGGAAAGCTGTAACTGAGGTGACAGGACTTGCCTAAAGTCACACAAAGTTGATAAACTTAAAAAAGACTGTAGCTATAGGCACATTCAAGTCCAAAACATCACTGCATAGAAAATAACTTTTTTTGCTCAGACAACTAACCAAAGAATGGAGGCAGTTTCCAGTCACTCTTCCACAAGTGCAAACACAAACATGTTTGCCAAATTTGAGAGGACAAATGACTAAACAGCACAGGATATAAATATAGACTCCAGATTCAGACTGTCTACCATCTCTTAATGGAAATAGTAAGGTAACAGTTACAACAAGGATTGTTTCAAAGCTCTTTGACAGTGTCTGTCACTTATTAAGTGAACACTAAGCTTATCTGTTTCCACTACTATTGGTGATTATGAATTCCATTTGGTTTTCTTTTTTTCATATCACAAGATTGTGCTGACTAATAGCCCATAACTGTCAACTTGCTTTGACTAGTTTTTCTTTATGATATTTGGAGAAGTTTCCTCACCACTCTGTACATTATTTTAATTAACATATTTACATGAAATATTAAGCGTTCCCACATGTTGCTCTGCTACCACTTGAATACCAAAAATAATATGTATTTATCAATTTTTTGTAGATTTGTCTTTGTAGATTACGTTTCATTTTAATATTGTTTTTTTTTTTTTTTTTTTTTTTTTGGTGTGTGAATTTTCACTTGTATCATTTACCCTCCTCCCATTACTATCACTTAAAGAAAATTAACAAAGAGCTTACTTTTCAAAACTTAAGGACACTGCAAATGTACTTTTGGTCCTTGCTTTTTAGTGGAAGAATGAAATTAAGGTTTCAAGTTAAGAGCTCACATTACTAATTCCCAAGTACTTTACCACAAGTGGGTCACTGGAACATAAATAAATACCCACAATAAAAAAAAAAAGTTATACTTAAATACTGGAGTCACTTGATAATCTATAAGCTATCTTTCATGAAATATTTGTTTATTCAATCTATGAAGAGACAAGTTAGTATCACACAACATACATTCCAGGACGAAGATTGTTAGATGGACTGAAAGTTCTATAATATTTAGCACATACCTTATCATAAGGCAAAAGGCCTTTTAATGGAAAACGAAGAGTAGCTGGATCCAGTTTCCATGAATTACAAATGGCTCCTGAGTTATTCACAACTGGCAGAAGGCTACATCGACCTGAATGTATTTAAAACTGTATTTAAGTAAACTTAAATACATAAATGCAGCAGTGCCTGCTATTTCATTCTGTAAGTACCATCCAACTGTAAACTTAGTTAATGAATAGGCATTGGCTTTGAAATTTAACTTTGAAATCTGGGAGAGAAATACTGTTTTGTTTTGTTAAGTCCAGATAGTTAAGATCAACTTGTACAATGCACCCCTAATGAAAATTATATTGCATTTGTTGAACTGTTTAGGGCAGACTAGAGGTCAACAAACTATAATCCATGAGCCAAATCCAACTTGCTCCCATCTTTGTAGTTTTACTAAAACACTACTTCTGCACAACGGCAGGGGTGAAAAACTTTGTAACACATTAACTCATAAGATCTAAAATATTTACTGTGTGGCCATTTATAAAAAACAGTTTATAGATCTATAGTTTATAGTTTACATATCATTACTAACTGTACTCAGGATTTTCCTAGAGACCTTAGATGCAGCATATAAACATCAGCCCACATATCTAGCTGCTTAGCACCTTAAAATCAACATCTTAAAGAAATGTTTATTTTAATGAAAGACACACACCAAAAAAAAAAAAAATTAAATTAAAAATACAGAGACCAGAGCACTGTTTACCTCTGGTTTATGGTGGTACAGGGAATTGAACATGGAACGTCATAGCCTTACATATGAAAGTCTTTTGTAATATTTAGTTTATGTTAACAGTTCTAGAATCTAGAATGACATTTGGTTCAAAGCAAGCACTTAATATTTAGTTACTGAGTTAACAGTAGTTGGTACATATTTCCAAATCGCTTACCATAGGTTATCATAATTTCTAGAAAGAATTCAAGAGTTATTTATTAGAATTGCAAAACCTGACAAATCACAGGCTAATTTGAAGGGGAAAAAAATTCAAAGAAGTTAACGAAACATGAAAAGATGGAAAGAAAACAAAGAGTGTATGTATGACTGTCAGTGGTGTGAGTCTGACAGTCTTCTGCACTATCGCCAGAGAAAAAGGCAGATTGCTGAGATTTCCAATCGCTTGATGTCTTTACCAACTCTAATAAAAAGTTCCCCCAAATCACCAGAAAACACATATACTAGAGTAGTTTATACCCAGTTGCTTTTCTCTTCCTACACTTAGAGCAAAAAGTATCTGTTGTATCATTATTTTCTAAATTTTACAGAAAGAAACTATGTGTTCTATTTATTTGTTTATTTATTTTTACCAGAGCACTGTTCAGCTCTGGCTTATGGTGGTGCAGGGGCTTGAACCTGGGACTTTAAAGCCTCAGGCATGAGAGTCTGTTTGTATAACCATTATGCTATCTATCTACCCGAGCAAAAAGTATCTGAAAACAAGTAAAGGGTTATTAAGTTTCCAGAGTTACAGAAATGTGAAGCCACCATAACATGTACAAGATGGCATCCTTCAACCCAGTTCAACAGTCAGATCACTTCTTATTTATATATTTTATCTTATTATTTAAAAAAAACAAAACATTATTTACTTTATTTCATAGAGCAGAAAGAAATAGAAAGGGAGGAAAGATGGAGAGAGAGACAGACACCTGCCACCCTGCTCCACCACTCATGATGCTTCCCCCTGCAGGAACTTGGTTCCTTGTGCACAATAATATATTCAGTCAACCAGGTGTGCCACTACCCAATTCTCATGCCTACATATTTTAAGTTATAATCCTGGGCTACCAAGATAGCTCACTTGGGAGGTGAAAGCTTTGCCATAAACACAACCCAGGTTTGAACAGGGCCCCCACCACCCTGGGGGAACTTTTGGTACTATAGTATCTTTCCCTGTATCTCTCTATCTTCCCTTCTACCTAAAAAAAAAAAAAAAAAATGCCTGGAGGAGTAAAGCCCCTGTGAAAGCAATAAATAAATAAATATGAGAAAGAAAAAAAAAGAAGTAAATAAAGTGCAATCCTACCACAAATGGAGTTTATCCTTGCTGTAGGCCTGAAGGTATCCACAAAGTCTGAGACCAGGTTTCCAAGCAACTAAAAACAATCAAACAGGCAAAAATACTAAGTAAGAATAAAAATAAAGTCAAGACTGTTGTAAAGATAATAATCATTTATATATAGTGAGGTAATAAGTAAAGATTTAGGACAATGTCTGGCACACAATAATTGAACAAAAGTTAGTTCTCCTCTGCTTCCTTCTGAACAATTATCAGTGCATCTAGCCTGGAGCTAAACCATGTGATATCACTAAATTCTTAGATATTTGATGAGATGATGCATATTTTTTTATCACCTAATATGTAAAGTGTCTCAAAAGAACATAGGGGAAACAAAATAAATACATCAAAATTATTTTTAAAATATACCTTACTCAATGATAGAAGTGTCAATTTAAAAAATAGCACATAAAAATAGAATATCAACTTTTTTTTTATTAAAACTTTCATCATTACTTTACAAAATGTAAAATTTACCCAGTGTGGAAGCTTTCCTTCAGGATATAGTTTCCTGATTTCTGTGACTGCAAAATAGGCTGGTAATAAACAAGCATTTCTCTCCAAGATATATGCTATAACCTAAGAAAAATAAAACACAATGTTTTTTTATCTTGAATAGTCTCACATGTAAGTACTTTTAAATGCAATAATGGCAATCACAACAAAAGTACTAACAAGTCAAATATTTTCATGGATTTACTAGGCTTAAATTCTAGCATAGTAAAAGTCATCCACATGTGAAGAATGTCAAAAATGAATTAACAAAAGACTAAATTGTGAAAGATTAGTAAATAATATTGGAAATGCTTTAAATATTGGTAGGCTCGAGAGACTAATAGGTCAAAGCAACAACTTTTGCAGCATTACTGGAAAAAAAAAAAAAAACATCTTTTAAAACCATGGGTTAAAAAATAGTTTAATTTCTATATTGTTGTTTTCATAATTTAAAATCATATTAAAATTTCCACTTGAAATGTTCATACAAATAACTGATTATAATTATCTATAAAGATAGAAGTGATTCCTATATAAATTAGCATATGGAACATTCCACAAACCACCAAAATTTTAACAGCAAAAACTATTTAAAGCCAGACATTGCCAAGGTCATGATCAATGAACCGCAGACATGTCTAAATTACCTCTTTTGCTGCCAGAAGCTGTTGTACAACAGCTGAACTCACTGTATTGGGAATCGTCAAGATTTTCTCCAAAATCACTTTTAAGAGATCTCTAACACCCTGATAACAGGAAAAAAGACAGGGGTTAACACTAATGTCTTCTGTGCTAGTTAAAATATATACTAAGTTTTCAAGATTCCATATTCAGAAAAAAAAAAAAGCTATCCTCAAGCTTACAATCTTCCTCTTTTATGAATAGTTAAATCAAGTCCTTCCTTTCTTTCCCTTCTTCCTTCTTTCCTTCCTTCCTTTTTTATTTATTTTTTACCAGAGCACTGCTCCACTCTGGCTTATGGTGGTACAAGAAATTGAACCTAGGGCTTTGGAGCCTCAGTCAAGAAAGTCTGTTTGCATAACTATGATGTTATTTACCCCCACCCTTAAATCAAGTTCTTAACCCAACCAAACAGAAATCATGATCCAAAACAGAATTCTAAGAATGTCTTATAATTTGAATGAAAAATTAAGCCTTCTCTGCTCACTAAACTTTGAGTTTCTATTTTTAAAAGAATCAAAAAGGCTTAATTTGTACTTATGGAAAAAATTATTTGAATAGGACTAAAAACATGAATGATAGTATTAACCTTTTGAATAATGTCCCTATCTGCACCTTCCCTTTGTTATAATCTGATTTTATTTTTCCTTGTCATCCATCTAGCAATTCAATCTCTTAAACATATAAAACAAGACTACTCTATTAGTTGTGGTTTTTTTTAACTTATTTTTTTTTAAGATTTTATTTATTTATTAATGAGAAAGACAGGAAAGAGAGAAAGAACCAGACATCACTCTGGTACATGTGCTGCCTGGAATGGAACTCAGAACCTCATGCTTGAGAGTCTTATGCTTTACCTACTGCACCACCTCCAGGATGATCACCTACTCTGTTGTCATCTCGTTATCTAGTACCAATTGCATTATTTCAGAGCAGAATTTGATGTATAAGAAATCTCACTTAACTCGTAATTACTGAGTAAACTTGGTGATCAATCTTATAAACAAAGACAGACCTATATGTATAGACAAAATGAAAAGCAATTACAAAGTACCATAGCAAAGTAAAAACTGTGTTTAAACTACCAAAGAAAACTGAGGTATGAGTAAGGTGAAATTAATAAGAAAGGGCTAGTTAAATTCAATTTTGTGTTAAATCTTAGTGTGCATCAACAATTATCCAAGTCATTATCAGTTAAGAAATTTAAGGTTAAACAAAGTGCAGACATAAAGCACAAATCTAAGTTGATTGAATGAAGCGTGCTTTCTGCTAATATGGTATCTTGAAGTATATTATGAGATAAAATGTATACAATTGCTTTTGATCAAGAGCACAGTACTTGAAAGACTCCCAAGGAAAGGAACCAAACACACCCATCCAAAAAGGTTTGTATATACCTATATTCATAGCAGCACAATTTGTAATAGCCAAAACCTGGAAGCAACCGGGTGTCCAACAACAGATGAGTGGCTGAGTAAGCTGTGGTATATATACACAATGGAATACTACTCAGCTATTAAAAATGGTGAATTCACATTCTTCACCCTATCTTGGATGGAGCTTGAAGGAATCATGTTAAGTAAGATAAGTCAGAGAGAAGGATGAATATGGGATGATCTCACTCATAGACAGAAGTTATAAACCAAGATCAGAAGGGAAAACAGTATGCAGAACTTGAGTTGGTGTATTGCACCAAAGCAAAAGACTCTGGGGTGGTGGGGAGGGTTCAGGTCCTGGAACATGATGGCAGAGGAGGATCTAGTGGGGCTTGAACTATTTGGGGGGAAACTGAAATATTATGCATGTACAAACTACTGTATTTTACTGTTGACTGTAAACCATTAATCCTAAAATAAAGAAATTAAAAAAAAAAAAAAGTACCAAGGAACTCAAGAAAGGTGAAGCAGGTGTTCCCTTCAGTACCTAGATACCTACCTCCCTTCTCAGTTCTACACCTTGCTCTGTGCTCTTACATTGGAAAGAGGACCCAACATCTCTAAGATTAGTGACATGAAGGGATTCAGAATCTGTTTGGTGAATCACTGACTCATCATGAAAATGGTAGTCATCTGCACTTTTAAGAATGTTGGGAGGGGAAGAGAGGTTTGAGAACCACTGAGCAATTTTAAATCTCCTAGACAAAGTAAAACAATAAAACACAGATTTTATAAGTGCTTCCACTTAATTTATTCCATCTGAAAATAAGACCTATGCAGTAGTAAATTATGTCTGAAAGTGATTTACTTTTATAATTAGAAAAAAAAATACCTTGTAATCCACTCCTCCAATTATTTTTCGAACCAGTTTAAATGTTAAGGCCCAAAGCTGTGTTCTTTCCCATTCAAGTGTGTCCGAGTTTATCAAGGATTCACAAACCATTCTAAACAAAGAAAGACCCCATTCTAGTTACAAAAAAAAGTTTTTGCAAGTTCTAATAACATCTAAGATCTCTATATTCTGAATATTATTTTGTCATTGTATTTTCCTAAAGATACATCTTTCTCATGTATGCTTTTTTAAAAGCATGTACACTCTTATACATTTTTTACTTGTATAGAAGATTAAACACAAAATAGAACTAAGTAATACATTTTTGCTAGAGGGAAATATTGATATCATTTTGGATCCGAATATTTTCTTTTCTTTTTTTGTCCCCCCACCAGCATTTCTCCCCACCCCAATCCCCATCCCAAGCATTGCTCTGCTCAAGCTTATGGGACTGTGGGGGACTGAACCTGTCTTTTTGCATAACCATTATTCTATCTCCCCTGCCCAGAATGTATTTTTACTTTCTTTTTTTTTTAATTTTTAAGGGTTTTTATTTTTACTTATTTTTAAAGATTTTATTTGTTAACAAGAAAAGAGAGAGAGAACAAGAACCAGATATCATTCTGGTACATGTGCTGCTAGGGGCTGGGACCTCATGCTTGAGAGTCCAGTGCTTTATCTACTGTGCCACCTCTAAGACCACCAGATTGTATTTTTTCTAAGATAACTGCAGTGCAATTTTTGATCCCAAATGTACTTCTGTGACACTGACACTCCTTCCATGGGAAGCAAAAAAAAAAAAAAAAAAAAAAAAAAACAACAAACCCCAAAACTAAGTGTTAAGTAAGGCATTCAAGGCAAGACTTCTATAGTTTTTGATTAGCCCTCTTGAATGGCTGGTCTTTGATTCATCAAGATGTAAAAAGTCTAGGTCACATGGAAAAGGTATGTGTAGTTTTGCCTGATTGTCTCAGCTGAGGATCCAGTTAACAGCAGGCACTAACCATCAGACATATGAATAAGGAAGTCTTTGTGATAACTCCAGTGATAGCAACAGTCTGATGATAATCACAAGACCTTGAGAAAATACTGCTTACTAGACTGAATCAACAAACATAACTATGAGTGTTAGTAATAAATTGATAACTTGTGCACTATTATATTTGCATGCCTGAGACCTCAAAGTCCACAGGTTCAGTCCCCAGCACTATCCTATGTTAGAGCTGAGCAGTGCTCTGGTTTTTCTCATGAAAAGGCAAACATTTATAAAGTAGTAAAATGAATATGATTATTACATTTTAAGGGGTAATTTATTAATGAAAGACTGGAGGGAGAAAGAAAAAAACTAGAGCACCACTCAGGCATATACAATGCAGGACTGAACTCAGGAGCTTATGCTTGACAGTCTGACATTTTATCCATTGTGCCACCTCCCAAGTCAAAAGAATGATTACTATTATTATTTTATTTGTTTATTTATTTATTTATTTTTACTACCACCAGGGTTGTTGCTGAACTCGGTGCTGGCACTATGAACCTACCACTCCCAGTGGCCATTTTTTCTTTCTTTCTGTTTTTTTCCCTTTATTTCTATTATACTTGATAAGACAGAGAGAAATTGAGAGAGGAGGAGAGGAAATAGAGAAGGAGAGAGAAAAAGATAAGACACCTGCAGGCTCGCCTCACTGCTCATGAAGCGTCCTTCTGCAGGTGTGGAGAGGAGGCTCAAACTCAGGTCCTTGAGCATGGTAATAATATGTGTGCCACTGCCTGGCCCCCTAGGATGATTATTATTTTAAGCCATAGTGTTGAAGTAGTTCAAGCTTAGCAAAAGTTAACTAGAACAAGCTCATCAAAGTAAGTGATCTTAGCCCCTGAACTGAAAGCTGGAGTTGTGACGCTTTCAGTTTACAATTCTAACAGCACTGTATCCTAGAAACTAAAAGAAAGTCTAATTTCCTTACTCATTCCATCCTTTTTTTAAAAAAATATATATTTATTGGGAGTTGGGCGGTGGTGCAGCAGGTTAAGCGCACGTGGTACAAAGCGCAAGGACTGGCTTAAGGATCCTGGTTCGAGCCCCTGGCTCCACACCTGCAGGGGAGTCGCTTCATAGGTGGTAAAGCAGGTCTGCAGGTGTCTGTCTTCCCCTCCTCTCTCCATTTCTCTCTGTCCTATCCAACAACAACAACATAATAACAACAATAATAACCACAACAGTGTTAAACAGGGGCAATAAAAGGGAAAATAAATATAATTTTTTTTAAATCATTTATTTATTGGATAGAGATACCCAGAAATTGAGTGGGAAGGAGGTGACAGAGAGACACCCACAGCGCTGTTTCACTACTCACAAAGTTTTCCCTCCGTAGGAGGGGACTGGTGGCCCAAACCCCAGTTTTTGTGCATTATAACATGTACCCTCAACCAAGTGCACTACCACCTGCCCCCCATCCTTTTTTTTATAGCAATCTTAACTAATTTTCAAACATTAATAAAAGAAAAGAAAATCTTCTATATTGTTCAAACCCACCATACCTGGGAGGAAGAAGGCCAGTCTCAACTGCCACTGCTAAGCAATCATAAAGAAAGGAAATTCGCTTAGGACTATGCTGGCTATGAATGAATTTAACAATCCACTGGATACACTGTTCATGAGATTCCTGAAAAAACAGAAAATGATCATATTTTATATAATCTAAGATACAGAACAAATAGTTAACACAGCACATGGAAATACAGCAAGACTATGAATGAGACACTCCACTAGAGGCATACATGGACATGACAACTTTTAATTTTTTTAAATTTTATTATCTTTATTTATTTATTGGGTAGAGACAGCCAGAAATTGAGAGGGAAGTGGGTGGCAGAGAGACAGAGAGAGACCCCTGCAGACCTGCTTCACCACTAGCAAAGCTTTCTGCCTGCAGGTGGGGACTGGGGGCTCAAACCCGGGTCCTTGTGCATCGTAACATGGATGCTCAACCAGGTGCGTCACTACTAGGCCCCATTAATTGGTTTTTTATTGCCACCAAGTTACCACAGGTGCTTGGCGCTGGCACTATGAATCCACCACTCCCAGTGGCCATTCTTTCCCTTTTCTTCTTTCTATTCTATTGTATAAGACAGAGAGAAATTGAGAGGGGTGGTGCAGATAGAGACAGTCACCTGCAGACCTGCTCCAGTGCATGTGAAGCATACTCTTTACAGGTGGGGAGGGAGGGTTCAAACCCAGGTACTTGTACATGGTAATGTGTGTACTTAACTTGGTGCACTATTGCCTGGCCCCACAAGACAGTTTTTTTTTTTTTTAATCGCAATGAAAACCTTCAGATTTAAGTTTTCAGTAATATTAAGCTTAACATGTTTAATCATATAAAAGTCCCTCCAATTATACCACATGGGAACCAAAAGGAGTTAGATTTTTTTTAACCTATTCAGTCAATAGAAAAACTTAACAGATTGTGTAAGACACTGTAAACAGTGACATGAATGGAAAATATAATATATAAAATATAAGTAATTTTGTCACTGGGGGGTGGGTTTATAATGGGATAATACTTTAGAATCAGAAGAATTTAGTATGAATCTAGTCGTTAAGTGTTCAATTAACTATGAAAGAAAAAAACAGATGAAATGTCTAGGTTGACATAATTTTAAATGTGACAGACTCTTATCAGCTTATTTTCTAAATTAACTTCAAGAAGAAACTATATGCATTGCTCCTCTGCACTACCACTGTTATCTATACATATGGATAGCTAAACATGTAATGCTGACTTAGAAATACCTTTACAAATACTTCCTGGTTCATCCAGAATACAATTTTTAAAAATTACTGAAGTGTAATGAATTATTATTTTGGAAAGATGTTCAACATGCATTCAAAAGAGATGTTTTGGACAGACAACAATGTAAAATAATTTGTTAACATCCTCTTGTGATTCTATAAAAAGAGATCATCTCAGACATTGCCAAAAGATATATGAATTGGTAACTTTCTTGGAAAGATATCAGACAATTTTTATTACCATTACAGACAGATATACCCTTGGTGTAGTAATTCTATCTTAGAATTTCTTCTGTGTCCCATATAAAATATTAGTCATTTAGCATTTCTTTAAATAGTAAAGGAAATACATATACTAAATGTCTACCAGTTAGGGATTTGTTAAAGTAAGGTACAGTTATACAACAGAATTCTATGCTATAACAGAGGAAGACAGGAATATTTCTTAATGGATCAATGTAGGTTTTCCTTTCTACCAAAGCATGACTTAGCTCTGGTTTATAGTCATGCTAAGGACTGAACCTGGGCCCTTCGAGCCCCAGGCATGAACCTTTTTGCATAACCAATATGCTATCTCCCCAGCCCTAGAATTACTTTCAAAATGTATTATTAAGGTGCAAAAAACAATGTACTAATGAATACTGTATGTAGCATGTGGTCACTGTCCAAAATTACTCTACAGACAGCAAATACCTCTAGAGGGAAAGAAACAAATGTAAGATATTGAATACAGGGAGTCAGTGGTAGCACAGTGGGTTAAGCGCAGGCCTACACTACAAATCCACTGCTCCTGGAGGCCATTTTTTCCATTGTTGTTATTACTATTGGATAGGGCAGAGGGATGCATTGGATGGACCTTCTCGTGGTGCATCCCGTGAGTACCCATTCATTGGGGAAACTGACGATCCTTCCTAGCCGACTGAATCCACATGGATCCCAGTCACTTTCAAAGCCAGCAACAAGCAGCTCCTGACAGCTTTCAACCTGACCTGTTGACTGGCTCCAGAAGAAGGGCAAACGCTAGAAGAAGAAGGGCAGAGAAATTGAGAGGGGAGGGGAGGGGAAGACAAAGAGGGGGAGAGAAAGACTCCTGTAGAACTGCTTCACTGCTTTGGAAGTAACCCCCTGCAGGTGGGGAGCCAGGACCCTGAACTGGGAGGGAAATGATGATTCGTTTGCAAGACTGTTATTGTCATGTGTAATCTGCTTATTCCCATGATAGGTGTTGGTCCACACCCTTCACCACCACTTTGTCTTGCTCCACCATAGAACACTCAAGCCCCTTCTTTCCCTTTTACAGTCCTAGGCTTTGCAGCAATTGACCATAGCTAATCCACCCTGCATTTTCCCTTTCTCTGTTCAAGTCCCATCCATTATCCATTATTCCTTCCTTTGAAGTATGACCCTGTAAAGAATCTTACATTTTGTCTTTTTTTTTTTTTTTTACAAATATTGACTTATTTATTTCCTTTTGTTGCCCCTTTTTATTGTAGTTATTATTATTGTTGTTATTGATGTCATTGTTGTTGGCTAGGACAGAGAGAAATGGAGACAGGAGGGGAAGACAGAGAGGGGGAAAGAAAGACAGACATCTGCAGACCTGCTTCACCGCTTGTAAAGCGACTCCCATGCAGGGAGAGCCGGGGGCTTGAACCAGGATTCTTAGGCTGGTCCTTACGCTTTGTGCCACCTGTGCTTAACCCGCTGCACTATGGCCCGACTCCCCACATTTTGTCTTTTTGATGGATATACTTTATTGGTAACTTTTTTATTACTAGATATTACTGTACCTTTCCCTTGTTTTTATTATGGTTATCTTTTTGTCTTTGTTATAGCATGGATGTACCTTTATTAATTTTTATTGTTCTACTAGTGATTTAATAATGATTTACAAAATGAGACAACAGGGGTATAATTCCCTACCTTTTCTACCACCAGAGTTCTGCATCCCTATGCCCTCCATGGGAAACCACAGTATATTTCCCAAGATCACAGATAAGAGCTGACTACTACTTGACAACGCCTCCTCTTACACACACACACACAGACAATTTTTTCTACGGTCCTGCTTTCTCTTCCTTTCTATTTCACACCTACACCTCTTACTACTTCTGAGTGTCCTTCCTTTTGTTCCTCTTCTCTCTCAGGGTCCTGATAGAAGTGGGGTTCAGAGCCCTCTGATCATCTTTCCCATCTCTATAGAAACTTGATTTTTTTTATTTATCTAACTAAAACATTGTTATAGGACTTGCTAAACTTAGGCAATCTTTTCTCTAGGTAAGATTATATTTTAGTACACTTTCAGAACTATGAAAAGGAAATTTTAGAAAACCTAGAGATGACAGTTATTTGCCTAAGGAGCTTTACTTTCTCTTCAATCCTTATCAGATATCCAAATGTTCCCTGCACTTCCTTGGTCAGCTGCCTGAAGGTGGGTTTCTTTAACTGTATGAAGAGTTTAATCCCAAGAGGTGACTTTGTGGGCTGTGTTTTTTTTAATAGTATATCTGTATCAATTATGTTCCAGTCCTTTTTTTTTTTTTTCTGGTATTATCTTTATATACTGGATAGAGAGAGCTACAAATCGAGATGGAAGGTGGTGATAGAAAGGGAGAGAGAAAGAGAGAGAGAGAGAAAGAGAGAGAGACCAGCAACACTGCTTCAACACTCATAAAGCTTTCCCTCTGCAGGTGGAATCTGGAGGCTAAAAGCCAAGTATTTGCATATTGTAGCATGTGCGCTCAACCAAGTGAGTCACCACCTGGCCCTTGTATCAAGCTTTAATAGTAAAAAAGTTATTCTCTCTTTTGAGGTGGGCTAAATAAGTTAGAAAGGAATGCAAATTATTTTATATAATCTAATCTGTGGGAATTCTTGAAAGCACCCTATCTTGTCTGGTCATCAACCTGACTTCTCAATCTAGGTTTTCCACCGGAAGTAGACAGATTGAGACAAATAGACTCCAGAATAAACAAATAAACAGCAGCAGCAGTTTCATTTCTCCCTTTACTGGAACACCATAACAGTAACATCAAAGTAATGTGGAAAAAAAAAAGTCAAAAAATGACCAAGGATTGAATGCAAGTACTCACCTGAGAAAGGCCACCCCAAAACTGTCTGAAGGCCCCTAAACAGCTAACGAGTTTTGTTCTTTCATCTTCCGGGGTGTCCATAAACATACTAAAGGAAAAAAAATATTCACCACAAGTAGTTTGCAAAAGCATTTCAATCAAAAACTGAAAATCTTGCAAAAAGACTTATATAAATCACACACACACACACAAACACACATCTAATATGCATATTCACTCACCCAGGGAAGGCCTCTTCTATTATCTCTGTCTTCTGCAAATAATAAAAAAGTAAACAATATCAACTTTAAAAAAATTATTTATAAAATGGAAACAAGAACAAGACCATAGGATATGGGGGGTATAATTCCACACAATTCCCAACTATTTTTCTTTGTTCCCCCCTGAAGGAGGAACAGACTTCTGCTGAAAATGATACAACGTAAGCTAAGGCATTTCATTATTAGTGAATATCCCACTTAGCTTACACTGTGATCATTTTTACCGGCCCAGGCAGTAGCGCACCTAGTTAAGCACCAGCATCACAGTGCACAAGGACCCGGGTTCAAGCTCCTGGTCCCCACTATCATGGGGAAAGCTTCATGAGTGGTGAAGCAGGGCTGCAGGTGTCTCTCCCCCCCCCCAATTTCACTCTGTCTCTATCCAGCGATAAGTAAATAAATATATTAATAATAACAACTGATTTTTGTGTAAAGATCTCTTGAGTATTAACTTTGCATACAAAAAAAAATGAATCCTGCAACCTGGATAACTCATTTTTGAATCCTAGTCATTTTTTTAGACCTTTACCATTATCTATTACCATAATGATCTGGTCGTACTTTCATCTTCAAATGAGGTTGTTCTGTCTCTCTCTTATGTCCTGTTGCATGCTTTCCTGTACTAACTGGAACTCTGAGCAGTACAAAGCCACACCCAGAGAAGAACATTTTTTTCCTAATCTCGGGGAAAATGCAACTAGTCCTCTTAGTCCCCACCCAAGCACCCAAGGAGGGACAGGTGGGAAGGAAGCTGCTCGCCTGTCACTCAGCGCTATGTGCTCCCAGGAGACTTTGAACTTGACACCTGACAGGACCCCCCCTAGCCCCACCCCCAGATCTCCCCCAGACCACCCCCCAGCCCCACCCCCAGATGCCCCCCAGACCATTCCAGTCCTGAGCCCGCGCATACTGGGCTTCACAACAAAGAAGTGCGGGCCGAGGCCCACTCCCTCCCTGAGTCGCTCCCCAGACCCGACATCTCCGGGTCCCACTCACCACCACCTCCTCAAAAATGCTCTGCAACTGCGTCTCCATCTGCACCATCGCCCCCACCACTCCCCGGAGACCTCGGCTACGCCCGGGTCAGGCCGGAGCTCCGAGACCCGAGCGGAAGATGATTATAGAGACGCCTGCAGTGCACAGCGACAGGTCCGCACTCCGGGTACTTATCCCTCTGATCCCTCCACCAAGACTAGCCCTCCCACCCCCAACCCCACCCCCAGTCCTGGGGCTCAGCAGACAGCAGGGAACCAGGAAGAAAGGCTCGTTCCTCAAGATTACAAAACCCCCCGCGAAATTTAAGTCCCCAGCTGGAAGGTTCCGCCGATGGAAAAGGTCCGTGATTTAGATAAAGGGGCGGGGTTGACTACAGGTCTCCACCTCCCAGGCTGCGGCCAGAACTGGTTCTTGGCTATTTCAGATTAGGCGAAAAACAAAAAAACAAATAAATAAATAACCATAAGGCTGCAGCCTGCGGGAAGTGCTTTTTGCTTATTAAGTCAATCTGATGTCTGTGAGGGTCTGACCCAGTGGTGCAGTTAAAGCCTGCAGGCAAGAGTTGAAATCACACCTTCCTTGACCACAACAATCCAGTGTATTTAGGGCATTTGTACAGTACTCCCTCACATCCTACTTTCAATGAAGATTGAAAGGAAATCTCCATTGAATTGTCTTCTGTTTGTAGGAGTCTAGTGTTAACTTGCTGGTTTTGTTCTTTTGATTCACTTATCTGTTTTTATGCCAACATATTGTCTCAGTTGCTCTAGTTTACGTGCAAGTCTTGACATAGATAATATTTTTCCAAAATCATTTTAGTTATTTTCTGTATATCATTCTGATTGCTACAGTAGGCCTTCTGAATTACCGCATGCACTTTAGGATCAGTGTCAGGAATAGGAATATTCAAGCATTCAGTTAAGTGTCCCTTGCATATACCAGATGAAGAAAACACGGCCCCTTCAACACAAGGGCTGAGACCTCAGATTCCTGAATACATTCCTAAACACATATGTTGCGACCAATGTCCAGAGTTGGAGTGACTTTCAATTGCAGTGAAGTTAGAATGTGAAAATATCTATTAAAGTGTGAAAATGTTCCTTTGAGTTTGAAGTGTTAAAATAGTTATCTAAGTTTGACCCCTGAACAAATATGTTATGACTTATGCCCAGACTTAGAATAGAATAATATTAATGTATTAGGAGCGTGGACTTAGAATAATACTGAAGTGTGTACTTAGAATATATATAAGAAGTGTGAGGATATTAAGTGTGAAAGTATTTCTTTGCGTTTGAAATGTTTAAATAAGTTGGAAATATCAAGATAAGTTGTTTAAGTTTAGAATGTTGAAATATTTGTTAAAGTGAATATGCAGGTGTAAGAATCTTATTTTGAGTTTGAAATGTTAAAATAAGTCAGGAATGTTAAAATCCTTATTTGAGTGATGAAGCATTGTTAAAATTAAAGTGCTAAAATACTTCTTGAGTTTAACGTGACAAAGTAGAGTGAAAGATAAAACTTAAAACCCCAACCCCCAAGTCCTGCAGGCCTGCATAAGATAAAGTACTGTACAGAGCAAGCCTTATGTGGCCCCAGAGTTCTCTGAAACGCCCCTGCACCAGCATAAGATAAAGTCCTGTGCAGAGCAAGTCTTGCATCTGTGTAGCCTGATAAAGTTTAGACCTACAAGTCAGGAAGACCCCAATCCTTACTGGCTGGAAGTGATCTAATCCACAACCCAGCCTAGCTCAGGGATAAAAGCCCAGGACTTTTGAACATGGTTGGCAACTTTTGAATTGCATGCTAGTTTTTTTTTCCCGTGTTTATTTCTAACATATAGAAATAAAATTAATTTTTGTAGATAGACCTTTTTGTATACACAAAATTGACTTAGTGTATCTAGAATCCTGCAACCTTGATAAATCATTTTTGAAACCTAGTCATTTTTGTACATTTTAGGATCATCTATTATCATAATGATTATACTTTCATCTGCAAATGAGAATATTTTATTTCTTTTTTATTTTCTGTTGCATGCTTTATTGTACTAATTAGAACTTTTAGTAGTTCTTCTTCTAGTGTTTGCCCTTCTTCCGTAGCCAGTCAACAGCGTCAGGTTGAGCCTGAAGTAAAGTTTCGAGACCTCCTTTGAATCTGGAGAGGTGGCAGTCGTAGTACAACGCTGCATTAAAATGAGAACATTTTTTTTCCTAATCTCATGGGAAATGCAATTAGTCTTTCACCAGAAAGTCTGAGACTGGTTTTTCATAGGTCTTCTTTAGCATTTCATGGATGCTTTTTGTCAGATTAAAGACATTCTAAATCCTAGTTTATTGAAGATTTTTACCAAGAGTAAAGTTTGGATTCTCTGTATCTATTGAAATTATTCTCTTTTATTGTGTTAATGTGGTGAAGTTAATTGACTAACTTATGAAATTTCAACCAAATTTGCTTCCATGGGATAAATAGTACTTGGTCTGGATATGTTACCCTTTTGAAAAAGATTTATTGTTTTATAGGCCAGAGGGAGAAAAGAATAGAAGAGGGGGGTAGGAGGGAGAAGTGAGAGAAGAGGAGGAGGTGGGGGGGGAGGGAGAGCTAGAGAGAGAAGAGTAGGGGAAGAGAACAAGGAGAGACCATGAGCATCACTCTGATACATGTGATACTGGGTATCCAACTCCAGACTTTATACTTGAGAGCCCAGTACTTTATCCACTGTGCTATCTCCTTAGCTGCTGTTATGCATTTATTTATTTATTGTATGTTAGCCTGTTTGCTATTTTTTTGAAAGAAATACTTACATGAGAGAAAGACTATATATCTTATCAAGTCTAAGTTAATTTTGTGTGTGTGTGTTTTTTTTTTTTTTGGAAGTTCATTTGCATCAGTGGAACCATCTGGTAATTAATTGTCTTTATCTTTCTAGTTTATTCACTTAGTATGATTAATTCAAGTTCTACCCAATTTATCCCAGACGTCTTAGCTTCATCTTTACCTTTTTGAAAAAAAATATTTTATTTATTTATTTTTTTTATTTTAATGAGAGAAAGAGATACCAAGAGAAAAAAAAAAAAACAGAGCACTTCACAATTTTAGCTTCTGGCGGTGCTGGGGATTGAAACTGGGACCTCCCAGATGTTTATTTTGAGTCTATACCTCACTTTCTTTATGTAACCATCTGCTAATGGCTATTTTAGAAGATTCTATGTTTTGGCTATCATAAATAATGTTTGTGGGACCGGGTGGTGGTGGTGCACCTGGCTGAGCACATATGTTACATGTTTTCCCCTGTAGGGGGAAAGCTTTTCGAGTGCTGGAGCAGGTCTGCACGTGTCTGTCTTTCTCCCTCTTTATCTCCCCTCCTCTCAATTTCTGGCTCTATCCAATACATAAATAAAGATAATAATTTTTTTTTAAATAATGCTTGTGACCTACTTTACTGTGTTTTCTTGAGATTCTCTAATTACTTTCTTTATTATTTTATTTATTTATTTATTTATTTATTACCAGAATACTAATCAGCTCTGGTAGAGTGGTGAGGAAGGTTGAACCTGGGACTTTGGAGCCTCAGGTATGAGAGTCTCTTTGCATAATGATTATGCTATCTATCCTTGCTGATTTTCTAAAATCTTTGTCATAAATGTCCTCTAATTGGTTTGTTCCTTAGAAACTTCTCTGTTTCTTTTTATTGGTGATTTAATAATGATTGACAAGATTGTGGGACAATACGGGTACTGTTCGTACCACTAGAGTTCTGTATTTCATCCCCTCCATTGGAAGCTTCCCTATTCTTTATTCCTCAGAGTATGGACTAAAGATCTTTATGGGGTGCAGAAGGTGGGAGGTCTGACTTCTGTAATTGCTTCTCTACTGGGCATGGGCATGGGCATTGACAAGTCAACCCATACCCCTAGCCTATTTCTGTCTTTCCCTAGTGGGATAGGGCTCTGGGTAGGTGGTATTCCAGGACACATTGATGAAGTCCTCTGCCCAGGGAAGTCAGACTGACATCTTGGTAGCATCTGCAACTTGGTGGCTGAAAAGCATAAAGCAGAAAAAATTGTTTGGAATATACCTAAAATAGACTTCCTAACTTCTTCCAACAGGAACTTCTCTTTTTAAAAGGGATTTCGTTTTTATTGTTATTGAAGTTGCCAATTGGCTTTCTGTTTCAGGTTTAGCTTCTTGTGTTTTCCTGCAGATGGCGGTATTGTGGCGTTGGAATTTTCCCTTGTTTATAGCACTGGAGAGGGCAAAGAAAAAAAAACTGATAGATACTGCTGCTTGTTTGGGAACAGGGGGTGCTAGGTCCAGTGAAAATACTCAATTTGGGGAAGAAGTAGATATCATAATGGTTATGCAACGAGACTCTCATGCCTGAGGCTCAATGTCTCAGGTTCAATTCCCCCACACTACTATAAACCAGAGCTGAGCAATGCTCTGGTAAAAAAAAAAAAAAAAAAAAGAAAGGCCCCAGATCAAATCGATGGGGTTTACAGTTAATAATATTTTACTTTTCCCATATTTGAGAGCTACTCTCTTCCCTGATCAAGCTTTCTAGTCCTTTCTCCAACTATGACACCATCTCCCCAGACAATAACTTGGGTCTGTCTGCAATTTAGATGTCAGGCTCAGGCAAAAACTAGTAAAGTCATGGGCCCCTTGGAATATACATAAAATAGACCTACTAGCTTTTTCCAAAGCAGAGACCCCCAGTCTTTATCTGCAATATTCCTGGCTTTAGGTTCATGATTAGTCAACAATTTGTTCTGCTTTACACCTTAACTCTTTTTCAGCCACCAGGTTCCAGATACTACCATGATGCCAACCTGATTTCTCTGGGCAGACAGCCCCACTAATGTGTCCTGGAGGCCTAGTTCCCCAGAGCCCTTCCCCACTAGGGAAAGAGAGAGAGACAGGCTGGGAGTATGGATTGACCTGCCAACAGCAATGTTCAGCAGAGAAGCAATTACAGAAGCCTGACCTTCCACCTTCTGCACCCCATAATGACCCTGGGTCCATACTCCCAGAGGGTTAAAAAATAGGAAAGCTATCAAGGGATGGGATGGGATATGGAGTTCTGGTGGTGAGAATTATGTGGAAGGAATTGTACCCCTCTTATCCTATGGTCTTCTCAATATTTCCATTTTATAAATAAAAAATGAAAGAAAGAAAGAGAGAGAAGGAAGGAAGGAAGGAAGGAAGGGAGAAAAAAGAAAGGAAAGAAAGAAAGAGGGAGTCTGGGCGGTAGCTCAGTGGGTTAAGCGCACATGGTGCAAGCGCAAGGACAGGTTTAAGGATCCGGGTTAGAGCCCCAGCTCCCCACCTGCAGGGGAGTTGCTTCACAGGCAATGAAGCCTTCCCCTCCTCTATCCATTTCTCTCTAAAGAAGAAGAAGGAGGAGGAGGAGGAGGAGGAGGAGGAGGAGGAGGAGGAGGAGGAGGAGGAGGAGAAGAAGAAGAAGAAGAAGAAGAAGAAGAAATAAAGAAAGAGAGAAAGGAAGAAGAAAATAATCAGGATTGCCTTTAAATATTCTGATCCCTAGTGCATTGGATGTGGCACAATTCTTAGGTTACCAAATGATGGTTCTATACCTCCATTCCCTTACTAGTAAATATCCCACTGTTCTTTTCTGGATTGTTGAGCTTCATCAGACCTAATGAACTTCCTGCAGAAGGGAGGACTTAACCACTATAGAGTGGATAGGATCTGTTGCTTTTCTATTCCCCACAGCATCCCCACTAGCAAACCAATGCCACACTCCATTCAGAAAATGCATTGGGTTAAGCACTTTATTGTCTGAGGTCTCTCTGCCCTGTTTATCAGAGTCTATCCTGTCAGCAATGGTAGCTGGTGTACTCTCCCTTTCATCATAGCTACCCAACTCTAAATGTCGGGATGGTTACATCTCAGGTAAACCTGTATTGGGCCTGAGCTCCAGAAAATAAAACTTTAAAACAAAATAATTCAGAGAAAAATTTAGCTATTAATATTGATAAAACTATATCTACTTAGTTAACTAAAGACTACATGTTTACAGTGACATGATATGAGTGTCAAGCATTTGTTTTGGGGGTAGATGTCTAAGATAGCAATAAAAACTCTTATAAACTCTTATCAGAAGTGAATCAGCTGAAATTGGTGTATTGCACCAAAGTAAAAGACTTTGGAGTGGGCGGGGTGGGGGGGGAATACAGGTCCTTCAGAGGACCTAGTGGGGGTTGTACTGTTATATGGAAAACTGAGAAATGTTATGCATGTACAGACTATTGCATTTACTGTCGACTGTAAAACATTAATTCCCCCAATAAAGAATTTTTTTTTAAAAAGTATTATACACACACACACAAAGAAGTGAATCAATAGTGGAAAAAAAGGGGGCCGGGTGGTAGTGCAGTGGGTTAAGTGCATATGGCACAATAGCAGAAAAAAATTATTCTTTTAAAAGAAACAAAACAATGCTAAAGAAATTGATTCCAATCATAGCTTGAGCACACTTAAGATTCTTTTTTCATAAACCTGTTGTTTTTAGTAGAACTTCTACAACTTTCTATTTTTAGACTAATGTTGCCCTTTTATTCACTTGGGAGTAGACTTTCAACTTGAGGGCAAAATTGCTCCATGTTCCCTTTCTCTATAAAAAAAATAAAAAATAAATATTCTTGAGATCACTGTATCCTTTATCTTGACAACATATTCCATTTGCCTTCTGGGCTTTTAATTCACATTATATAGGTTCTCATTTTTCCTTTCGTCCTTTAGAATCCTCTTGCGGTTCTTGCTTTTCAGAGTTCGTATTATCACGTCTTTTCTTTAGACTCTTAAGAAAGCATCTTCAAGGTGGAGGGTAGATAGCATAAGGGTTATGCAAACAGACTCTCATGCCTGAGGCTCCAAAGTCCCAGGTTCAATCCCCTGCACCACCATAAGCCAGAGCTAAACAGTGTTCTGGTAAAAAAAAAAAAAAAAAAAAGAAAGAAAAAAAAGAAAGCATCTTCATTCTCTCTTGAATGGTTTTATTCTAAATACTGACAGACAACTTCAAGGGACAGAAACAAATTTAAGTTTTGTTTCTAGGAAGTTTTGGTGTGTATTTACTTATCTGAAGTCTTGGTTAATTGCTGTTTGAATTTCTTTTTTTCACTTTTCTGAGAATTCTACCTCTTATCAGGCATTGGTCATGCATACTCAGGTTTTAATATGTGACAGCTGTGCTCACCCAGATTTGTAGATTATCATGCCAAGATCTCAATTTTAACTCTTCTCAAATCTTAAATTTGCATTTCAACCACCAGTTGAGCCTAAGTGTCCAATCAAAGTTCTCATTGCAGAGGCTAGCCAAATGTAACTGTTAGTCATTTTTCTTGCCTGTCACAGTATGTGCTATGCAGATTATTAAAAACAAGATGCTGGATTTTTCATGGGATCCCTGAATTTACTGAGTGATCCTTCAGTGTTTGATACATATGCCAACCCTCAGCTTCACATTGTCTAAATTATAGGGTTAATCTCTTCAGACTAGCCCAGCTGTCAACACAATGGACTGAAGGCAAGGACTCATATTCAGGACTCATCAGTCACCCCACTCTGACCTCAGCTCATTCACTGGGCGTTGCAAAAGAATTATCTATGTCCATTGTTAGGATCTTTTGCTTTAAGAGAATATATCTCACCTTTGTTTCCTCCAACAGACAGGACCAAAATGCTGGAACAAAATGCTCCCTTCTTTTGTGTTACAAATGGAATATATTTAATGTTATGACTCTTAACGACATGTCTGTTTTCATTTAAACTATTAATTTTTAGGTTAATTTTCATTTACCAAAAATTATATAATATCACATTACTTTTATTTTTTTAGAACATATTGAATTTATCTATTTATTTTGGATAGAAACAGAAATTGAGAAGGGAGGGGAGACCAAGAGGGAGAGAGAAAGAGAGACACCTGTGGCATTGCTTCACCACTTATGAAGCTTTCCTTCTGCAGGTGGGGACAAGGGTCCTGAACCTGGGTCCTTGTAAACTGTAATGCATGCACTCAATCAGGTGTGCCACTCACTACCTGGCCCCCTCAGGTTACCCTTAAAAGCACTTGAATTAGCTTCTGTTATTTTTCTGAGTTTAATTTCTAAACGCTTAGAAATTAAATAATCCCATTTTCAAATTAAGTTTGGTGATTTCATCTTAAGGTATAACAATATCATTTGTGGGGAGAATACACGATTTTACAGATAAACCTATATTTTATAACTTTCATTTAAGTCAGGTATGGACTCATCAGCTTTAAAATAAGGAGCAGTTTGGAGATCGTTTTAGAAATAAATGTAGGCGACAAAAGTTCTGCTCACACACATTTCAGCACAAGCCTGCACACATATAATTATGTTTTCTGCCTGTAGGAATAGCATATCCCAGATATTCTGTAATGTTCCCATGATCAAAACTAAAGGTCATATATAAACTCCAAAACTCCATTATCTACTTGAAAGAGTCAGGGACCTTTGGAATAATGTCTAATCAAAGGCCTGGGCAGGCAAAGTACAAGATTAGCATTTTGTTTTACCAGAAAGTAAGAAGAGTCTTAGACAATGATGGGGATTTGAAGGTATTTTTACTCATCAATTCAGGGGCACTGTGAGAATTAAAATAAATAATGATAACTTTAATGAATCGTGAAACCGTGAGTTCAAAAACATAGTTCAGAACAAGAGTCAATTATGAATTTGTTAAGTTCGTTGTTGCTACTATAGCCACAGCTTCACCACTATAAGCTGTTTTTTGTTTTTTCCAGATGGAAAGAGGGATACAGGGCCTGCAAAATAGCTTGCTTCGATAGTACTATGCGTTGCCATGTGTGTGACCCAGGTTCAAGCCTGGCCCCTGCCATTTTCAAGGAAATATTGGTGCTGTGGTCTCTTTACTCTCTGCCTCTACCTTTATTTGTCTTTATCAAAAAGAGAGACAGAAACAGAAGAACAGAGAGAAAAAATATCGAACGTCAAAGTTCCACCATTGCTCATGACAAAGCAGGCACACTGTTCTGATAAGCTTATTCATGTTTATTAGTAACAAAAGGACAAAGTAACTTCACATTAGAGAATCCAGAAGCCGTTATATAATGATCAGAATGATAGGATGAGATCATTGTTGTATGTTTCATATTGGTTTGGTGTCCTTCCCCCCACCTCTGGGAGAAATTGGTTTGGCCCTTGCTATTTTCACGCCTCTTTTTCTTCCTGCTCCGGATGCTACTTGGTGCCAGAGTTCTTGGCGTGGCCACATGAGGGGATGCAGGACAGATCTGTGTGGGGATTAGTGTAAGGGTCTCTCTCTGCCGCCAGAGCAGAAAGACAGGAGAGCACATGTTTGCCCGCTCGTGAATAAAGCTTCAAGCTTCACTGCCCAGCCGTGTGTCTCTGGTCGTCTCTGTCTACCGCCGCGAAGCTAGCCCGGCCTTCTGGAGCTCTGAACTTTAACGACAGATCATCATTGGTAATTGGTCAAATTGTAAGCCTGCAACACCCTGACAGAATATGAGCTAGCTCTGCCATCAGTTTTGTTGTTTTACTGCCAATATTTTGCCAGCCAAATCTAATAATTATAAAAATTAAAGAAAACACTGAGGAGAAACATTCTACAAGCAAAAATGTCAAAATTAAGAAAGACAAGATTAAGGCTAGGAAGTAAATCAGTGGTAGAGTGCATGCTTTGCATATGTGAGGCTCTGAGCTTGATCTCAATACAACAACAAAAGGCAAAATTGTGCTATGCTATCTCAGTTATAAAAAATCAAACAAGGAAAAAGACACTGAAAGGGACCGGGTGGTGGCGTACCTGGTTAAGTGCACATGTTACAATGTACAAGGACTCAGATTCAAGCCCCCAACTCCACCTGCAGTGGGGAAGCTTCATGAGTAGTAAAGCAGGGCTGCAGGTGTTTCTCTCTTTCTCTTTCTCTCTCTCCTCTTCCTCTCAATTTCTGGCTGTCTCTATCCAATAAATAAAGATAATAAAATTTTTTTAAAATACATTGAAAACTTTGTGAAAACTAAATACAAGGCATGATTTCTAATGTAATCCTTTCAGTTGAAAGAATGATTGACAAAAGCAAAAATGGTATCTGAAAAGTAAATGTGGACGTTTATTCATGTTTCTGCTCTGATTTCGATGGATGTGTAGAAAACACCAATTGAAGTGATGCCGTATTCTATTTTTATATTATAAGTTTTCAGAACGTTGCATGATTGCAGTTTGCCTGACTTCTACTAATTCAATCCTATCACCCTGATAATTTAAGGTGGTGACTTATTTGCAAGATATGTACACCCTGAAGTTATTGAAGATAATGAGATACAAACTCAGTAGTTTACTTTCAAATAGTTAAAAAGAAAAGTCGTTCACTTAAATTTTTCCCTAAATTCTCAATCTACATTTCCTTTCTTTCTTTCTTTCTTTCTTTCTTTCTTTCTTTCTTTCTTTCTTAATTTTTTTTGCCTCCAGGGTTATTGCCGGGGCTGGGTGCCTGCACCATGAATCCACTGCTCCTGGAGACCATTTTTACCCCTTTTGTTGCCATTGTTGTTTTATCACTGTTGTGGTTATTATTGTTGTTGTAGCTGTTGTTGGATAGGACAGAGAGAAATCAAGAGAGGAGGGGAGACAGAAAGGGGGAGAGAAAGATAGGCACCTGCAGACCTGCTTCAGCACCTGTGAAGCGACTCCCCTGCAGGTTCGAGCTGGGGGCTCAAACCTGGATCCTTATGGCAGGTCCTTGCTCTTCCCGCCACGTGCGCTTAACCCGCTGCGCTACTGCCCGACTCAGTCAATCTATAGTTTCTATAAAACGGTATATAATTTCTACAGTAGACAATACCAAATGGCAGGGGGGCCAGGTGGTGGTACACCCAGTTAAGCACACATATCACCAAATTCATGGACCCGGGTTCCAGCCCCCATTTCCCACCTGCAGAGAGGATGCTTCACCAGAGATGAAGCAAGTCTGCAGGTGTCTTCCTTTCTCTCCCCTTTTAATCTCTCCCTTCTCTCCCAAAACTGGTCTCCAGTAGCAGTAGATTCCTAGTGCAGGTATCGAGCCCCAGTGATAACCCTGGTGGCAAGAAAAAAGAAAAAGAAAATATCAAACCACTATAGTTTTCATAAGAATAATGAAATAGTATAAAAGGAAATAAATGATTACATATCAGCGGACTTTTCTTATAAAGTAGTCCTGCCTTCTGGAGAAATATTTACTTAGATGAGCTAGAAGTAAGTTAAGCAAAAGGGCAAACAAAACTGCATTTAAGAAATGGTTAGATTAGCTCAAGGTGATGAAATTTGTACAACTGACTGGGTTCAAGGTGGAGTGTTGGTGCCTAAAGCAGGAACTAAAGTCAGAAATTCAAAAAACAAGTTCAGGCAGAAGTGGAGATAGAGATAATCAACAGGGGGAAAAAAGAGCTTCTTTGTGGAAGAGACTAACATGTTTAGATTATTGTTTAAATTGGTATCATGACAAGTAATTATATTAGTTTTTTATTATTATTTATAAAAAGGAAACATTGACAAAACCATAGGATAAGAGGGGTACAACTCCACATAATTACCACCACCAGAACTTTGTATCCCATCCCCTCCCCTGGTAGCTTTCCTATTCTTTAACCTGCTGGGAGTATGGACCCAAGGTCATTTTAGATTAGTTTTAACAATAAGACCAAGATACATTCGTTTATAACTGGAGGGCCTTAAACACCTTAAAAGCAGTTAAGCTTTCAATGGGAAGACTGCACTAAAATTTTATTATATTTTATTTATTATTGGATAAACACAACCTGAACTCTAGAGGGAAGGGTCATAGAGAGGAAGAGAGACACCTGCAACACTGCTCCACCACTCACAAAGCTTTCCCCCTGCAGGTGGGGACCAGGGAGTCGAACCCAGGTCCTTGTGCATTGTGACATGTACACTCAACCAAGTGCACCACCACCTGGCCCCAAGAAGATTTTTTTTGAATTTATAAATAAAAGAGTGAGTTATGAGAAAAAAAATTACCGGTAAAACCCCTAGTTTATAAGAATTGATGGATTATATTTGAAGGTCAGGGTGATGTACCTTCTACCCTAAGCAACAAAGATATAGCAAATGTGATGGAAACCAAAAACCTTAGGTGTGGTCTGGGAGGTGGTGCAGTAATAAAGCTTTGGATTCTCAAGCATGAGGTCCTGAGTTCGATTCCCAGCAGCACATGTGCCAGAGTGAAGTCTGGTTCTTTCTCTCTCCTCTTATCTTTCTTATAAATAAATAAATAAATAAATAAATAAATAAATGGATTTGTTAAAAAAATAAAACTTATGCATTGAGAGTGAAGATGAAGTTAAGGTTTTTTTTTTTTTTTAGGTATATAAACTATTTATTGACAAGGCCTAGCTTTATTTCTTCTTGATCTGTGAAAGTATAGTCTTCAATTTATTTCTTCTTGGACACACTCATGGTGTGGCAACAGCATCCTGTGGTCTTGGTGTGCTGGTCATGGACATGGAGTCCCCAGAAGTGATTGCAGCCCTCTGTGGGCCCAAATCATCTAAGTCACTCCAGGTCTTTACAGAGCTTGTTGTCCAAACCATTAGCCAGGACCTGACTGTATTTTCCATCCTTCACATCCATCTGTCTGTTTAAACACCAATTATATTGTATTGGTGTGGATTCTACATAAAAGTGATCACACATTCTACCTCATCTTCAGTGAGTTCTCCTGCCCTCTAGGTCAGGTCAGTGTCAGCTTTCCTCACAACACCACTTGAGCGTATCTTCGCCCCCACACCATTAACTGCAGTAATGGAAAAGGTTATTTTGGGATGTTCATCAGTGTTGGTGTTGAGGACTCGAAAATGTACTGGAACTTCTCAGGGATCACTAGAGACATGACGGCAGCACGCTGGCCGGCCGGTGGCATGTAGGCCTCCTGTGAATGAGTATTGTTTAAAGTACTTTAGTAGAGTATAGGGGAAACTCAGCGTACCAGTGACTTAGAAACATCATTACATTTTATAATTTTATTGGGGGAAAATAGTAAAGATTTACAAGACACTTGTGACACAAGTACAATTTCTTATCTTGCTGTGGTAGGTGTTCATGCACCACTCCCAGCACTAACCTAAGTCTTCCTCTGCCATCCTGCGATTGCTGTCCAGTGCCCTCTCAACTCCCTCCTACCGCTGTTCTCCATTACAGCCCTTGGCTCCACTGCAATAGACCACAACTTCAGCTACATTATCTTATCTTTACATTTTTCTGTTCAGAATTTGACTGTCATGTCATAAGTGAATAATTATTGAGATTTTCAATGAAGCTGTGAATAATTACTTGGGTTTCATGCTCCAAACAGATAAGAAGTTGTCTTATAGAAAGATCAAAGAAATGAAAAATCTCACCGGGTCAAGTGACTTATGATTATGGTGAATTTAGCGTAGTGCTTGTGAATAAATAACTTACAGGATGGCAGGAAAGTAATGGGAATTGGTAGTGAGTGGGTGGGTTCTTGTTTTATTAGAAGCCAGGAACGTGGGAAGTTTGTTCTTTCTAGATTTTATAGTGGGAAGTAAAACAAGTTAAAGAACATCCCTCTAGGTAAGGGATAGAGTGGAAGTTTGTAAATGGAATGGAGATGGCACAAAACTGACAGAATCTGATAAAAATCTATTGCTGAGTGACCTGAATCTATGCACATTACTATATATTTTATTAATTTTTTGTTTTAATGAGAGAGACACAGAGAGAGTGCAAGACCAGAGCACTTCTCAGTTCTAGTTTATGGTGGTTCGGGGAATTGAACCTGGGAATTCAGAGGCTCAGGCATGAAAGGCGTTTGCATCACCATTATGCTATCTCCTTCATCTGCACATTAGCAAACATGTTCACACACTCTAGCATTAACACACTCACACATGTACACATACAGACACTAACAAATAGAGTCTATTGTTAAACTAGGTATGCAATCTAACATTTTCTATTTTTAACTATGTGTTATGCCCCCAATTTCTGAAAAGTTTTGATTTACTTTTAATTTAATCTACAAAATTGCTATCTCCTTGAAAAGGAAAATTGTATGTACTTACAATAGTCTGTCTAGTGGCCTGAGTGATAGCTCAGTTAGCAGAGTTACAGTTTTATACATATGAGGTCCTGAGTTTTATCCCAGTCATTATATAAATTAGAATGATGCCCTGGTTCTCTTTTTACCCTCTCAAACATAATTAAATAAACAAATCTTATAACAAGAATTCTGTCTATTTCTGGTATAAACTGTCTTGCACACTTATAGTAACTTGCACACTTGTAATAACTTTTCCATTTTTTAAAATGGCAGGGGGTTGGGCGGTAGCACACGGGGGTTAAGTGCTGTTGGGTAGTATGCCAGCTCCCCCGGCTTCTGTCTCTAATCCTGCTTAACTAAGCACCAGCATGCCTGCATGGCATTGGTTTGATCCCACTCAAAGCTGCGGTCTATTTACATAAATCATTAACTAAGCACCACCCTCCCTCCAGGGCATTGGTGGTTCTGTGGTAGAATTCTCACCTGCAAAGTGCAGGCGGCGCCAAGCATAAGGACTGGCTTAAGGATTCCGGTTCGAGTCCCTGGCTCCCCACCTGCAGGGGGTCAGTTCACAAGCGGTGAAGCAGGTCTATAGGTGTCTATATTTCTCTTGCCCTCTCTGTTTTTCCCTCCTCTCTCCATTTCTCTTTGTCCTATCCAACATCAACAATAATAACCACAACAAAAATAAAACAACCAGGACAACAAAAGGAAAAAAATAAAATAAAGTGGCATATAACCTGAAGTTATATAGGGGAGCTACAATATAAAATGTTTAAATAAGTGAAAAACTTTTTATGGTTTAGATCTTCGAAAGAGAGAGATATTTAATTTTTGTTTGGCACATGCAGAGTTAAAGAGAAAAAAAAACATGATAGTAATGGAGCTGGGAAGGATACTATTAGGCAGCTGTACTAAGAATCCCTATAATAAGGGAAAGGGGTGGGATGGTAAGATTTAGGGGTCCTTGTGTATGATGGGGGGAGGGTACTACAGCTTGAGGAAGCAAGCATCTCCCACCACCTAAACAACTATTACTGTGAGATGAGGAATTGTGCTATGTGTCAACAACTATACTGTAAACCATTAGCCCCCCCCAAATTTTTTTTTTAAAAAGTAAAGTTATGTACCAATGAAAGGCTTTTATATGTGACAGAGAGCAGGCCTGGGAGCAGGAGAGGTTGCATAGTAATGACTACTATGTGATCTTTTATAGCAGAGAATAAAACTAATCAAATTGTTTCTGTCATTTGTCTTTGATTTCTGGAAGATTACTATGTTTGATTTTCCTGTGGTCCTTTGATCATGCCAGGGAATGATGTTATTTGGGGTGGGGAAATTTGGGCTATGACTTTAATCCCTGATGGTGATGGAGACTGAGACCAGAGTGGTCTGGGAGGTTGGTACAATGGACAAAGCACTGGACTCTCAAGCATGAGGTTCTATACATCTGGCAGCACATGTTCAGAGTGATGTCTGGCTCTCTCACTCTCTCTCTCTCTCTGCCTATCTTCTTCATAAATAAAAATAAAAAATTTTAAAGAATTTATATATTTATTTATGAGAAAGATAGGAGGAGAGAGAGAAAAAACCAGACATCACTCTGGTACATGTGCTGCTGGGGATTGAACTCAGGACCTCATGCTTGAGAGTCAGATGCTTTATCCACTGTGCCACCTCCCAGACCATATAAAAATAAAATCTTAAAAGAGAGAGATAGAGATTGAGAGCAGACACCACAGCTCAAGTAGGCATCATAGATTGGTAATATTTCAAGTGTGTGTCATATATTGGCACCAGAAAAGCAAGACTTTTCTCAATATAGAAAGAAGACAAGTGGAAGTTCTAGATTCAGTAATTTTTGTTAGCCTCTGTCCTATAGACCTCTTCCCCTTTGGTTGAATTTAATTTGTGTCTGTCAGGTAAAGTAAACCATAACCATGAGTGTAGTGTGAGTGCTTATAGAAAAATATCAAACTTAAGAGTTTTCTTTAGGGACTTCAGATTTGCAATTGGTATCAGATGTGAGGATAGTCTTAGGGCTGTATTACTATACCTGCTACAATTCTGCTTTTGATAGAAAGAAAGGGAAGAAGGGGTAGTAGAGAGAAGACAGGGTAAGAGGGAAGGAAGAGAGAAGGAGGGGGAGAAGTGAAGAAAATGCTAACCACTACATACTTGTATAAGTATATGCTTAAAAGCACATGGTGAAAGTAAGAAAGGATTTTGCCCAAGTAGAATAATGTTGCCCTAGTGGGGAGGGTTTAGTTCCTGGAACATGATGGCAGAGGAGGACCTAGTGGAGGTTGTATTGTTATGTGGAAAACTGGTAAATGTTATGCATGTACAAACTATTGTATTTTACTGTCAATTGTAAACCATTAATCTCTCAATAAAGAAAATTTTTTAAAAAGAATAATGTTTCCCTTCCACCCACAAAGATGTTCATGTCTTAATCCAAAGAACCTGAAATATGTTAGCCTACTTGGCAGAGGAGAATTAATATTTCAGATTGACTTATGATTGCTAACCAGCTGGCATTAAAATATATCTTGGGTCATATGGACTCGATGTAATCAAAAGATCCTTAAAGAGGAAGAGAGTGGTCTGGGACGTGGTATAGTGAATAAAGTATTGGATTCTCAGCCATGAGGTTTTCAGTTCAATTCCCAGCAACACATATACCAGAGTGATGTCTGGTTCTTTCTCTCATTCCTATCTTTTTCATGAATAAATAAATAAATTCTTTTAAAAAATGAGGGAGAGCATGTACAAACTACTGTATTTTACTGTCAACTCTAAACAATTACTCTCTCTCCCAATAAAAATAAATAAGTAAATTAATTTATTTCCTTAAAGAGGAAGAGAGAGGCTGAGGGAAAAATTTGAGAATATACAACTAATGAAGAATTGTCAGAGAGATGCAAAGTGTCTTTATAAATCCCAAAAGTAGAGGGGAAAAATCATTAGTGCCAAGAAAAAAATAAAATCTTAAAAAAGTTATGAGTTAAGGCATGTGGGAGGCTTTAAGCTTAAATGTCAGTGAACCTGAAGATTTTATCCTACTGCTTCTAGAGAGCAACCCAGTCCTACTGACATATTGATATTAGCTAAGAGAGGCATATACTTGTTCCAAAATAGAGCAGTAAAATTATAAATGTCTCTTCTTAAAGTCATTCACTTTTTCTACAGCAGCCATGGGAAATTAACATAAATGCCAATATAATGTTTTAAATATCCCAGGTTTACTGATATAAAAGCATGAATACTGGACACCTTAGAGGGGAGGTGTCATAATTTGTTACTTGTGATATTATTTGACTTGTGATAATATTTGTTCTAAGAAAGTACTTTAAAAAGATATCTAAAGATAATTTCTCTAGTTTTGATTTTGTAGGTTTATTTTAAAGATTTTTATAACAGATTTAATTTTCTGAAGATGCATTATGTGTATAAGCTATCATAATATATAAAAACTTCATTTTTCTCAATTGCTTAACTTGTATTTAGAAGTTTTATTCAAATAGTAATTTGATTCATGCCAAATAGTGTTCACTGTGTTGTCTAGAGTGAAAACTTTAATTTTCTAGTAATACACTATGGGATAATTTGATAACATTATTCATACAATTGTTGATTTCTGTTTGCTATAATAATTTTCCCAGTAGTACATATGTATATATGTATGTGTGTGTATAGTGAATAATTTTCTAGAATATATTTTAAAAGTAACAATTCAGGGCTAGGTGATGATGCATCTAGCGCAGGTATTACAGGATATTGGACATATACAGGATATGTCATTGATATTGGAACAAAATGGCACATCAAAGCTAACTGACATCCTGCACTCATGGTATGGATGAGTCAGAGGGTTCTCAGTGTTTTGGGAAATAGCTCAGTTCCTGCCAGGGTTCAGAGAAGTGAAATAAATTCACTCATTTCAGAACAGTTTTCCCCTGAGTGGCAGAGTATGTTGAGTTTCTTTAGAGAGTAGGGCAATTTCTACCACATGTTGTTCCACATTGAGGGCAGGATCCTGAAGAGGCCCACAAGAGGGTTTATGATGTTGTTCCTAATGGAGATGACCAGTGATGGTAGAGAGAGGGATCTGTTAGAGGTCTAGGCCCATCTTTTCTATATAGAAATCTCAGGATTCCCTGACTAGGGCCCCAGATGATGGGGTGACCTGGTAGTGACCATCATTAAAGTGTGCTGGTCTCTTGCCCTTATCCAGCTTTTATAATTTGACATGGTTGAACTTAGAATGATTGAGGTAAGTGAAATAGGGAACAGGTAAGGAGGGTATCTATCCATAAGTAGAAACTATTTGATTAAGTACCTTATGTTGTCTTTTTTAGGTCTTTCTACTTGCTTGCTGCACTTACTGAGTCACTGTAGACTATTGCACACTTTTACTTTGAGGTATATATTTTTTTCCCTCAACTTATGAATACATGTGCACATGTGCCCTATCTCATGGACCTAAATCTAGGTTCTGTAACTTTTTTGAGGAAGTGTGCCACCTGAAGTGGAACTAAGAAGTCCTATGAGCTAGGATAGTTCTCACCAAAATATTTAGAGCTGGAGGGTTGACATCGCAGACTTGATGTCTCTGGACACAATCCAAAGTGAAACATGTCAAGGTGGTACTGGTTGTATTAATTTAGTTGAGACCAGCAGTTGCAGTATCAAATGGTATAGATCATGAGAAGCATGAAGGAAAATGAGCAGAGTTCCAGAGGTTCTAGGACTGGGAGAAATACGGGTTTATAGAGAGTGGGGAAGGTTCCTGCTCTCTTAGAGTTTAAGAAGGCAATAGATAATTATTATTATAACTAAGTTATTTGGGAACTGGATTTACTTTGAAAATCCCATAGTTAGGATTTAGTGTACCATATAAGACTTAACTATGATTTGTGTCATTTAATGCTATTTACAAATAACTGTATCTTATATACTGGCTGGACCGGTTACTTCTGGTCTTCTTGGTCTATGATTATAGGTGATTTGACCTTTCAAAAAAAGTTAGTATTAGCATTAATAACTTAAGCCCAATGTTAAAATTCAACCAGTTTACTCATTTGAAACCTTAAGTGCTTCAATTGAAGGGATATATATATATTCAGAACTGAAGTTTGTGCATTAAGAAGCTCGAGACATTCAATCTTATTTTCCCCCCCTCTCATATTGATAAATTTTTTTATAAGATTATAGGTTAGGGAGTCGGGCGGTAGCACAGTGGGTTAAGCGCACGTGGTGCAAAGCACAAGGACCCGCATAAGGATCCCGGTTCGAGCCCCTGGCTCCCCACTTGCAGGGGAGTCGCTTCACAGGCGGTGAAACAGGTCTGCAGGTGTCTTTCTCTCCCCCTCTCTGTCTTCCCCTCCTCTCTCCATTTCTCTCTGTCCTATTCAACAACAATGACATCAATAACAACAATAATAACTACAACAATAAAAAAAAACAAGGGCAACAAAAGGGAAAATAAATAAATATTAAATAAATAAATAAATATTTTTTTAAAAAAAGATTATAGGTTAATGGGAGTATATATTAACACCATTCCTGCCACCAAAGGTATGTGTCCCTACCCCCAACATCCTACAGATCACATCTTAGAAAATGTTTTTATCCATTCACAGATACTGCAAAAACACTGATACCTACCTAAGGGCATCAATTCTACTTTATTATAGTCATTGTTTGTTTATCAAGTAATTCAACTTACATTTCAGTTTCAAGAACTTGTGTTAGTCCATGCTGAGGTTTCTCCTTGTCTCATCACATATTCCATTCACCTTTCTTTGCATTGCTAATAATCAGTTTTATCCAGATAGCAGTCCTAGACTCGACTCTAATATTGGAATTCCACTTGCAAAGGGCTGGGCCCTGTCCTACCTATAACAACTGCCTACAATCTCTCTGTAAGTGTCTCTACCTTTTTTATTTTTATTTTTAATAATGGACTTTTTTGAGGTGTCCACCCACCCAATCATCTCCGATATTATGTTATTTGAGGTTTTCCCGACTCAGTAAACTCCTTCTGCTGAGCCTGAGTTTTGTAGCTGGCTCACCTCTACTACCTGCTTCAGTGTCTCATTTCTTTGAACCTTACCAGTCTGACTTGTCCACCTAATACCTAAGATCTAGTGAGAAAACTAGGAGGGGTAATTTTATGAGACTTAAGGAAGTGGGTGTTGGCAAGATACTGGGACTTTCCCAAAGTTTTCTGTGAGTTTAGAAAGTTGCCAGAATTCTGTGGACACAGAAATGTGAGAAATATTTATCATTGGTGAGGAATGTAGCTGTGACTGCACAACTAAGACATTTTTTTATAGGTCATTAAACACTAGCATATGCAGAATGAAACTTTTCAATACCAGAATGTGCAGAATGTTCAAAAGTTGAAAAGGAAAAGAATACTGAGTGAAGCTTCCAAGTTTTTAGTAACTTAAAAAGTGAAGGTTCTGAGGGGTCAGGTAGTGGCACACCTGGTTGAGCACACATGTTACAGTGTGCAAGGACCCAGGTTCGAGCCCCTGGTCCCCACCTGCAGGGGGAAAGCTTCACAAGTGGTGAAGCAGTGCTGCAGGTGTCTCTGTCTCCTTCTCTATCTTCACCTTCCTCTCAGTTTCTGGCTGTCTCTAGCAAATAATGATTAAAAAATAAAAATAAATATATATGTTTTTTAAAAAGTGAAGATTCTGATCAAGTCTGTTCTGAAGTCTATGTTACATGGATAGTGTGGATTTGGCCAGTGTCCAGTGCTCAGATGAACTGTTAAGATTTTTTTTTTTGCCACCAAGATTATTGCTGGGACTCAGTGCCTACATAATGGCCCTGCCATTCCCAAATGCCTTTTCTCTATTTTTTGTAGAGATAAGAGACCAAGAGACAGAAAGTTATACAAAGAGAAGAGACACCTGCAGCACTTCTTAACCACTGGTGAGACATCCCTGCTGTAGGTAAGAATTTGGGACTTGAACCCAGGTCCTTATTCATGGTAATGTGTGCACTCTACTGGGTGTGCCACCACCTGACTTCCTTATTAAGAATGTCTTTAAGCCTTAAAAGTTGGTGGTGGGGGCTGGGCGGTGGTAGTGCAGCTGGTTAAGCGACATGGTGCAAAGCACAAGGACTGGCGTAGGTATCCTGGTTTGAGCCCCCAGCTCCCCACTTGCAGGGGGTTTGCTTCACAGGTGGTGAAGCAGGTCTGCAGGTGTCTTATCTTTCTCTCTCCTTCTCTGTCTTCCCCTCTTTCGATTTCTCTCTGTTCTATCCAAAAACAATGATAGCAATAACAATAATAATAACAACAACAATAAAACAAGGGTAACAAAAAAGGAAAGATGGCCTCCAGGAGCAGTGGATTCGTAGTGCAGGCACCAAGCCCCAGCCTGGAGGCAAAAAAAAAAAGGGGGGGGAGGTTTAGGATGTAGGGAAGTGGCTATGACAAAAATCAAGTAAATATAACTAGTAATATGAAATGCCAATACCTCCACATGCCCTACACAGAACTTGAGTTATCTCCATTGTAATATCTAAAATTGAGTAACTTGAGATCGCTTTCGACATTACAGATCTAATGTTGAGTCAATTAACGTGTAGTAGAGACAAGACTATCAGGGGCCTCTTTGCATTCTCAGGATTGAAAGGGGCGGGGAAGAGAGGAAGGAAGTTCTGCAATAGAGGAAGTACTTAATGACACAGTGAAACTATGGAATATAAATCCACGAGCCCATGATTAGAAGTTGGAATAGAATCAAGTGCTATCTAACAGAGTTGCAGCTGGCAGCATATGAAACTGAAAGTGGTACTCATCCTCCTTCTGCGTTACTGTACTCATTCTTACTCATTGATGAGATCTAAGAAACAAAGCAAAGAACAGTCTAAGGCAAAAACCTCACTTGCTGGGAAATTGTGCAGATGCATTCACATCTGCCATGTTGTCCCCTCAGGCTACTGCTGAGAGTTGGGACATTCTCAGAGTGCCTGTTCAGCCATGTTGTGCCCTCAGGACATTGTCTGTATCCCCGCGATATCTGGAGTGCTCTGGTTACTCCTCCCCCCTCCCATTCTCAGGAGAGTTATCATCCTATCCTGGAGTGCTATGGTTACTCCACCCCCTTCCCATTCTCACGAAAGCTACTCCTATAAAAACCCTTGTTTTCCGCACCTCGCTTTCTTGCCAGCACTCCACTCTGGTGTTCAGACGCAGGAAAGGTTATTGCGTGAGGCGGCCATTTTCTCTGCCTCCACGTGGCCCAACCTGCTTCTCTAACACCCAACTCTGAGGTGCCAGCGCGAATAAAGATTTGTGTTTCCTCTTTGCTCCGGACCCTCTCTCTCTCTTCTCTGCGGCCCACGCACTACAACATCTGGCTCTACAATACTCACTGGACTGTAGTTTATTGCAGCAGATTTGGGGATTCAGAATTGGAAAGAGAGGAGTACTTGCATTCCTGGGATAAACCCCACTTGGTTGTGATGAACAATCTTTTTGATATACAGTTGTATCCGGTTGGCCAGAATCTAGTCCAATATTTTGGCAACTATGTTCATCAGAGATATTGGTTTGTAGTTTTCATTTTTTGTTGTGTCCCTATCTGCTTTTGGTAGCAAGGTGATGCTAGCTTCATAGAAGGTGGAAGGGAGTGTTCCTGTTTCTTCAGTCTTGTGAATGAGCTTTAGAAGTATAAGTATTAACTGTTTCCTGAAGGTTTTATAGAATTCATCTGATCCATGACTTTTTTGTTGTTGAGGGAGGAGTTCTAAGGGCAGCTTGGAGATGTAATTCCCCAAAGTGAAACAAGATCACAGTTTGGTACAGGGTGAAATATACTGACACCTGTCTTGGGGGAATGTGGAAATGTACCCTCATGACAACAACAATCCTACAAACAAATATTCTCTCAAGGAAGTGATGATGTCAGAAAAGAAAAAAGGAACTTCAACTGGGTTATTAAAGCCAAGTTAAAAATTCTGGAGTCAATATATCAAGATGAGATGTAAAATTCAAAACCTCCAGAAATTAAGAGGACAGATATACAAATAACGAGGAATGGTTGAAAACAAGTCAACTTTTTAAAAAGAAGCAAAATACTAGATGCTTGTGGAGTATATCAGTCAGTGTTATAGAGAAAAGGGGTGAGAGGCAGAGAGAAAGAGAGCAATTTGTTTACTTGACTGTGGGCATTGGAAAGTTCAAAATTCATACAGTGGAACAGGCTGGAAGGTTAATAACACAGGCTAATGATGTAGTCTTTAGATATAATTTCTTCTTATCTGGTAAATTTGCTTTGTTCTTAGGACCTTCAGCTGAATAGATAAGGCTTATCTTATCTCTCCTACTTAAAACTGATTGTAGATATTACTACATCTACACCATATTGCTACAATACCCAGAGTAGCTTTTGATCATATAACTGAGTGCTATAGCCTAGTTAAAATAATACAAAAAACTAACAATTATAGAGAGGAAGGTTTTAAAAAGGAACTTCATTGAAGCAAAGTGAGGGCAAACTAGGTAATCATAGGTACAAATAGGAAATTAGAGCCCAGAAAAGATGATAGCATATGTCTGATGGCCATTTCAACTCCATATGGCCTAGGTTATTTCATAATTTTGAGGCAAATTGTCCTCTCTTTAATAATAATAATAATAATAATGAGCATGATGCAACAACAACAAAGCACCGATAAATGGGAAGCAGAAGACCTAGTGATATCGCCCTTCTTAGGTAGAATTAACCAAGGAAATCTTGGATCAGAGATCAAGCCTCTTATCTATAAAAGTTGCAAGTTTAATTGGAATCCAGAGTGAATGTTCAAGGGAGACAACCTGAAAATGAATCTACCACTTAAAATGTTAGAGGGGCCTGGGTGGTGGCCTGGTTAAGTGCACACATTATAGTGCATAAGACCCAGGTTTGAGCCCCCAGTCCTCACCTGCAGTGGGAAAGCTTCAAGAGTGGTGAAGCAGTGCTGCAAGTGTCTCTCTCTCTCTCTCTCTCTATATATATATATATATATATATATATATCCCTCTTCTCTCTCCATTTCTGACTGTCTATCCAATAAACAAATAAAGATAATAAAAAAAGTTTTAAAAGTGTCTAGAATGAAAGTGATTTCATGTAAGTTGCTTGGATGGGTATTTAAAAAAAAACATTGCTGCAGAACCAAGCAGTGGTGCATGCACCTGGTAGAGGGCACACAGTACAGTGTGTAAGAACTGGGCAAGGGTGATCCAGGAGGTGGAGCAATGGATAAAACATTGGACTCTCAAGCACAAGGTCCTGAGTTCAATCCCCAGCAGCACATGTACCAAAGTGATGTCTGGTTCTTTTTCTCTCTCCTGTCTTTCTCATTAATAAATAAAATCTTTATTAAAAAAAAAAAAAAAAAAAGAACTGGGCAGGGGTTGATAGCATAATGGTTACACAAAAAGATGATCATGCCTGAAGCTCTGAAGTCCCAGGTTCAATTGCCTGCACCACCATAAGCCAGAGCTGAGCAGTGCTCTAGTTAAAAAAAAAAAAAAAAAAAAAATTCCACAGTGTGCAAGAACCTAGGTTCAACAAGGTCTTGGTCCCGACTTATAGGGAGAAAGTTTTATGATCAGTGGAGCAGCAGATCTCGATATCTCACCCTCCCTTCCTCCCCCCTTCCCTCATGTCCCCACCTTTTCCCTCAATTTCTCTCTATTCATATTCAAAATGAATTTTATTTTAAAAAAGAAGTGAAAACAACACTACTAGGCTGAACCAAAACACTAGTCCACTGAAGATCCTAGTTCAGTTGATGCGGAATCTCAGCTTCAGAATTTAAAATATAAAAATTTAAAAACCACATTGGAAGAGAGGAGAGCTGACACATCCAGTAGAGTACACACGCTATCATGCATATTGTTATGAATGTGGACTGGGGTTTAAGTTCTGAATCCCCACCTGCAGGAGAGAAGCTTCATGACTGATAGAGCAATGTTATAGGTATCTTTCTTCCTCTTTCTCTTTTTTCTTTTTCCTCTTTCTCCATCTCCACACCCCCAATTCCTCTCTGTCTCTATTAAAAGAAGAGGAGGAAGGGGGGAGAGGAGGAAGAGGAAGGAGGAAGGGAGAGAGAGAGGGGGGAAGAGAAAGGAGAAGAAGAAAGAGGAGGAGGGGGGGAGAGAAGACAAGGACTAGGACGAAAACAAGTATGAGGGCAGCCTTGGCACACCAGGTTAAATGTACATCCTTTGAAGTGCAAGGACCAGGGCAAGGATCCAGGTTCCAGTCCCCAGCTCCCCACCTGCAGGGAGGTCGCTTCACAAGTGGTGAAGCAGGTCTGCAGGTGTCTTTTCCTCTCTATCTTCCCCCCTCCCCCGTCCTCTCAATTTCTGTTTTATCCAAAAAAAAAAAAAAAAACTTGAAAAAAATGACCACAGGTGCAGTGGATTCATAGTGTAGGCACCAAGCCCCAGCAAGGCAACTGAACCCTTGGAAACATGGAAGCAAAGGAAAAAAGAAAGAAAATTGGCCACCAGAATTCATCTTGCAGGCCATAAAGCTCAATAATAATATCAATAGCAATAATAAATGATAATAATACATTACGATTTCTGGTTTTTTCTACTATGGGGTGTTATTTGCTAAAGATACTTAGATATAATTTTGCTTATTTCTGATTTCTGAATACCTGATAGTACATTGTAGTCCATAGAAAGAGATATGAAATGACCTGGATTATATGATTTCTGTAGGATTTCTGAGTTCTAAAATGGGGAAGGAAGGCTTTCATTAAAGTGCTAATGTCCATGGTCCTGCTAGTTTGGTCTGGGCAGACAAAACTGGCAATGTGGTGGATACCGTACTAAATGTTACAGAAATGTCCTCCATACAGCTCCAAGTGTTACAGCTCCAAAGTGTTTTACCGCTAAGGTACAGCAGACCCAAAGGATGAGTTTGAGGCCCAGATGCTTTTTGCTGAGGAATCTGGCAAACTGCTACCACCTGTGTTATTTGGAAAGCCCTTTAAATTCTCTTCAAGCTGGGCATGTCATGCGTTGATTGGTTACAGGGTGGTTTTGGAAAAGCTACATTTTCATTGGTTACAAGGTGCACCAATCAGGTGTGCTCAGGTACAAGGGTAATGTGTAAATGGATTGGTCACATTGTGAGCCATCAAGGTACATGTAAAAGGAAGGATGAGGTGGATTGGTTACATTCTATGCCCAATCCAGCCGCAAAGGTGCAAGTGAATACAAAATGAAAGATAGAATTTGGTTGGCTACTTTCCTTTTCGTCTAGGTTTACCGAAATGCGGGCACAGCAGACCTGTCTGTCCATTGTAAAATTGGGGAACATATCGTTTCACTGTACTGATGGAATGATGAGAGAGAGAGTAGTACCTACTCTCAAATCCATAAAAGGAAACATTTATATATGTTGCAGACTTTTATTTTTTAAGGAGTTAGACTTCAATAACAGAAGAGGGTTTAAACATGATGTTTAAGATTCTAAACATTTACTAGTCATTGCTTATTAGGTAAGATTCCTTTCCTATTTCTTCTCATGTCTTCAGGGATGGAATAATTTAGAGTTTTGCAAAGAGTGGGCCACACCCCACAGGGTCTTTATGGTCATTGCACTAGAAAATAGTTTTAAATCTTTACTTAACCAAGGAGGTTATCATGTCTATAATATTTATCTATTATACATTGAGAATTAGTAGCTTAAGTTCATTTAAGTTAGAAAAGCTTAAAATTCAGTGTTTGTTATAACTATATTTAATCACACTAAAACTTAATTTCTTTCATCATAAATCTGTGATTCATTTCTCAACATGAAGTACTTATATCAGCACCCTCTGGTCTATATAAATAAGAAAAGAATATTGGTTAGGAAAAATTGCCTTGGGTATAGGAAGTTATGAAATGTTTGGTTTTCACAACCATTTCTGGCATATAATAAGTATATAGCTTTGACAAGTCACAAATTAATCACAGCCTTATTTAACTTGTTTACACACTAAGGATAAAATATTTATTAGAACTAATTAAGTTTGTTAAAATTAACTTGTAAAAATTAAATTTTACATGAGATCATGTGTATAAGACCATATAAAATTGTAAACAATAAATTCTAGGTTATGTTTATTCACAGTAGTAGGTGATTTATACAGATTCTCCAGAATTTCAATTTTTCTGATATGGTTAAAACTGCATTTTTTAACAAGTCAGTTTTCCATTGTAACATGAAGTATATCTCAATCTAGAAACTCCCTGAAATCTGTGTAGTAAGTCCTATTGTTTTGTCTTATGTTAAGAGAAAATAAATGATCAAACTGCATGAAGTTTTGGGGGTTTTTTTCTATGTCTTAGTACAAATATTTAAATCAGTGTTTAGTATAATTCCCAAGGAGCAAAAGAACAGTACAAACTACTGGAAGTAAGCTTACATCTTTTCATACTATTGCTATTACATTTTTTTTCCCTCTATCTCAACTGCCCAATCACAATAGATCTGTGATTTTGCCAGGCACTGAAAGTTCAGTGACAGCTCAGTTCCTTTGCCGACTAGCAAAAGGAGAAGTAGTACTGATTGTCTTCTGGTAAAACAGGTTTATACAGCTAATATAACAATGGATTCTGTGCTGACTTTATCAACAGAAGAACCAGTTAAGAATACAGCTAAAAAATATAAAATTCTTTGTATTGTAAGTACAGTTCTTGATTGTACTCTTTGTAGCTTTGTGATAAATGTTAAGTATATAACATCTATTTTCATTTTTGTGTGGCTATTTAAACTTAAATTCTAAGTGATTATATACAGTGTTATATGTTATGACAACTCTAATGAAAAAGTAACACTTTTAACCATAGCTTTCTATTAAGAAATTTAATAACAACAGATTATAGTTCAATCAATCAAAGTTCAGGCACTTTCAGTGCCTGGCAAGATCACAGATCTGTTGAGATTGGGCAGTTGAGATAGAGGGAAAAAAATGTAATAGCAATAGTATGAAAAGATGTGAACTTACTTCCAGTAGTTTGTACTGTTCTTTTGCTCCTTGTGAATTATACTAAACACTGATTTAAATATTTGTTAAGACATAGAAAAAGAAAACCCAAAACTTCATGCAGTTTGATCATTTGTTTTCTCTTAACATAAGACAAAACAATAGGACTTACTACACAGATTTCAGGGAGTGTCTAGATTGATATAAACTTCATGTTACAATGGAAAACTGACTTGTTAAAAAATGCACTTTTAACCATATCAGAAAAATTGAAATTCTGAAGAATCTGTATAAAGTACCTACTACTGTGAGTAAACATAACCTAGAATTTATTGTTTACAATTTTATGTGTTCTTATACACATGATCTCATGTAAAATTTAATTTTTACAAGTTAATTTTAACAAACTTAATTAGTTGTAATAAACATTTTATCAGGACATTTTGTGGCATTGACTTGAATATAACTACTTCTCAAGGCACTTTTTTATTTCATGAATATTTTAAGACCAGAAAGTGAAAAATCATAATCAATGTCTTGCCTGCTTTTACTAGATTTTATTCTGTTTTGTCTCATTCTTACAGATAATCTCTCTTATTTTCTCATTCTTATTCTTTTATATGGTGAATACTACCCTGTCCTAAAATAACGTGTTTTTATTTTTCTCCGCATCAAGTTCAGGCAAAATGAAGCACTATCCCCTTCCTCTGTTGTCTCACAATTGAACCACTGAACCGTTTCTGATTTCCAAGTTACCTTTCACTGTTCTTTCAGTCAAGTCTGCTCCCTGTCCTGCTGGGTCCATTAACATAAGTTCCCAAATATGGATATTGCAGCTTAACTTGCTCATTTTGAATTCTTCACTCCCCTTGCTTCCATGATGACACTGAAGTCAAAATATAGTTATTTAGTTTATATAAGAGTGAGAAACCCCATTATCAAGAATTGAACCTGCAACCTCAAGGCCTGTGACATGGAAGTCTTGAGCTCTAAGGCTGAGCTACCTCCCAGGTTCAGGATCACCATCTCAACAACTTATCTGATCTGCATTTTGCATGGTTTTCCTTTATTCTCATTAAATATTGCACACAGTGTGTCTCCCCAAAAAATCTAACTTTGAATTTTATTTATTTTTTTACCTGCAGGGTTATCACTGGGGCTCAGTGCCTACATTAGGAATCCACTGCTCCTGTGGCCAGTTTTCCCATTTTGTTACCATTGCTGCTGTTGTTGCACAGGACAGAGAGAAATGGAGAGAAGAGGGGAAGACAGAGAGGAGGAGAGAAGGATAGACACCTGCAGACCTGCTTCACCACTTGTGAAGTGACCCCCTGCAGGTGGGGAGCTGGGGACTTGAACTGGGATCCTTTTTTTAAAGAAATATTTTATTTTATTTTTGAGAGAGATACAGAGAGAAAGAGAGACAGAGACCGAGACCAGAGCATCGCTCGGCTCTGGCTTATGGTGGTACTAGGGATTGAACCTGGAACTTTTGGACCTTCGGGTACGAGAGTGTTTGCATAACTGTTATGCTATCTCCCCGCCCTGAACTGGGATCCTTACACCAGTCCGTGTGCTTAACACCATGTGCACTTAACCTGCTGCACTACCGCCTGGCTCCTGAAATATTTTCTGTAGGCAATATTATCTTTTCTTGTGTTCTGAGGGGCCATAGTTTCAAATAAGAATGCTAAGCATGTAACAGTGAAAAGCTGTTTTCAACTAATATCTTTCAAGTAAGGTCATTTCAGAACTTGCTGAGTTTCTGTCACATATTTCAAATGCCTGTTACAGAGATCCTCAGTGTCTCACACCAAAACCCACTGCAAAATTTCTTACATGTATCTTTTTTTTAAAAGGTTTTATTTATTTATTAATGAGAAACATAGGAGGAGAGAGAAAGAGCCAGACATCACTCTGCTGGGGATTGAACTCAGGACCTCATGCTTGAGAATCTGCTGCTTTATCCACTGTGCCACCTCCCAGACCACTCTTACATGTATCTTATTGCAACTTTTCCATAAATTTTCAGCTTTAGCTGATGTCATTACCACTCAACACTCAGGGAGTAAATGAAACAATACACAAAAATTGAGCTCACAGATGATGGCAATGTAAATACTCAAGATCCTCTATTCTTCCAGGAATTTTGATATGTGGGTGCAGGGGATTGAGCCTGGGACATTGGAGCCTCAGGCATAGCCATTGCATAACCATTATGTTATCTACTCCTGCCCAGAATTTTGATAATACTTTTAGTTCTTTTTATTTATTTTTTTTACTTTTAGTTCTTATGTCATTATATATATGTTTTTAATTTATATACATATTTAATTAATGAGTTCAGGAAATTATAAATTGTACAATTCTTGTATGATTATGTAGTATTAGTGAACTAATACTATATGTATTAGTTCACTAATACATATAGTAAGATCACAGTATATTAAAATCATAGTTTCAAATGTACCCTCATGTTTCCATCTTTTTTTTTTTTTTTGCCTCCAGGATTACTGCTGGGGCTGGTGTCTGCACTACAAATCCACTGCTCCTGGAGGCTATTTTTTCCCTTTTGTTGTCCTTGTTGTTTATCATTGTTGTTGTTATTAACTGTTGTTGTTACTGCTGTTGTTGGATAGGACACAGAGAAAGGAAGAGAGAAGGGGAAGACAGAGAGGGTGAGAGAAAGACAGACACCTGCAGAACTGCTTCACCACTTGTGAAGCAAACCCCCTGCAGGTGGGGAGCCAGGAGCTCAAACCCTGAACCCATAGAACCACCACCCAGCTCCCGATGTTTCCAATTTTTAAAAAACTTTATTAAAAATACGAAGCTCTAAAAAAAAAAAAGTGAAGCACTGTACTTTGTCTTTAGTACTTTTCACCCAGCAACCTAAAGTTAAATTTCTTGGGTTCTCAGTGATTTCTACAATCCATAGTACTTCATTCTTTACTTTGTAGACAGCACAAGATAGTTCAAGATATATACACATGTATGTATACATATAATATCATGTCAAAAATTTACTCAGATTTCTAAATTAAGAATAAATTATTAAATAAGATTAACATTGAGCCATCTTAATCTTGATGAGTTTATAGAATAATGCAAAGAACAAGTCATAAATTATGGAACAAATACAGAATATGAAGAAACAAACACTAAGAGTAAACATTAAGGGCAACTGGATGCTGCTTATTCTTCCCACAAAGAATAATGGAAGGACACAAGACAAGATGTGAGCCATAATATTGCAATTTATGAACTTACATAGTTACTCTGTAGTAATCCTACTCTAGTTGACATATGGCTTCTGAGCACTACAAGGAACTGTCAGTGATAGGATTTAGTGACTTTATATTCAACTTCCCCTATCCTTTTGACCATTGATCTAACGTTGAGACATCATATGAGAATAGTTTTTCTAGTATGTTAGCATATTTTCCTCAATAGTTGACTTGCCTTCTAATTCTTCACAAAGCAACTTCCAGAATAAAAGTAAACCAAAACTCTCATTTATGAAGGCTTTTGTCAAGTAAGCAAGGTTTAATGATGTGTTGTTTTCTTTAATGAAAGTAATTGAGTTCCTTATTATAAGGTAATAGAAATTTACCAAGGTAATTTGCATATATAAGCTTTACTATTAGCATACTTTGTGGCAATAAACCTTCACCAAACCCTGTTATTTAAGGTGCTTATCATTGGACTTGATGGAAAGAGATAGAGAGGTCAAGGGGAAGAGTTATTTTTAAATATTTTAATTAGTTTAATTGTAATCATAACAAAGTCCACTACTCTGGAAAACTTTGTCAGCAGTAGTAATAAAAAAAGATAACACACACATACATCTTTGCTCATACAACTTTCCAAATGCCCTAAGAGTTTGAATAGGTCATGTGTCAGCTTAGTGTTTTGGATACTATTTTTTTCCATATGCTGACTATTAAGTTATTGAGTGAGTAGTTGACTCATTGATTGACAGACAAGGCACAGGGAGATCTACTCTGGCATATGCAGTACTGGAACATGAACTCAGGATCTCAGACACACACTGCTGCATTTTACCACTGAGTAAACTCCCAGGCCGCTATGTTAAATATCTTATTACCCTCTGGTGGTCAGAGTGGATTGAAGTAGGGGGACCTTTAATTTAGGAATGTCATGGTTAATTATGTCATAGTTCCAGAATGCTTTTAGGTAATCTCCAAGTGGGTTTCTATTTAAGACAGAAAAACAGGGCTAGAAAGATAGTATAATGATTATGCAAAAGACTCTCATGCCTGAGGCTCTGAGGTCTAGTCTTTCTGTATCCTCTCGCATTAACAAATTAATTAATTAAATATTTCAAGAATATGTTATTAAAAAGATAGAAAAATAGTCAAAGATAAGATCTCTTTTTTTTTCTTATTTTAATTCAGTTTGGAGTTAAATACATTAGGACTAATATATTTTAATTTGATGGTATATGTAATATGTAATGTAAAAAAAAAAAGTGCCTTGTTTTGTTTTACTTATACCAGAGAATTGTTCAGCTCAGACTTATGGTGGTATGGAGAACTGAACCTAGGACTTTGGAGCCCCAGGCATGGAAGTCTCTTTGCATAACCATTATGCTAGCTCCCCTACCCCCCCAAAAAATAAATAAATAAACTATTAAAAAGCCTGTTGGCTTTGAAATTATGTTTGTCTATCTCTGTTGAATCTGATCTCATCTGGGTACAAATCTTAATATTTACCAAAGGAGGTTGGATATCTGATCTTTGTGTAATTTCTTTTAAAAATTGTAAAGGTCATTTCCATTTTCTACAATAGGTCCTTCTCGCTTTGTTGGTGATTGTGACTCTTGGATTAGGTCTGGGGCTTGGACTCAGGCAACCAGAAAAACAAGGTACACCCTTCAGTGTTTTCTAAGAACTTTCTTTGTTTCTGACCTTCACCTTTTAAAATGGGTGCTTTTCTCTTCCAAGTCCTCTTTTCTGACTTAGAACAATCTCCTCCTCTGCTTCTCTTTCCAAAACATTTTACTTATCAGGAGCTCACACCTGTAAAGCTCACACCTGTCCGTTTTGTATTTTATTTTTCATCCTCAAATACCCCTTCTTCTTTAAAATTCACATCATTCCTATACATATTTTTTCCTTCTACTTGCCTTCATAGAGGACTTTGATATTAGATTATTAATTCCTGCTCTAACATTCCTTTCAGCCAAGAGGAAATAAAAATAACCATACCTGATTATAAACTTGAACTCCAAAGCCATTGTTGCTTCATTATCATAGTGTCTTGCTGCCACACCTGTACTTTGATGCCGTGTTATAATTGCTCTATTCCTGGAATATTACTATTCTTTGGTTAGGGAGTGTCATATTCTTAGGATATAGTATAAAATCTAAGCTTTTTGTTTCCATAACAAGAAAATAGAAAGGTAGTTGAGTGGTCCTGGAGGTGGTGCAGTGGCTAAGTGTCCTGAGTCAGAGAATTTGAGCAAAGGACTCAGAGAGTGTATGGGGTAAAACAGTAATTTTTACTTATGTTAGATGCCATAGAAAGATCACACAATTCTTACAACACACAGCCAACCCCACAGCCCCCTCCTTACTTAATATCTGTAGACAGGCATGGCTTACAATGTGGTCACCACCCGCTGTGTTGCCTAGAGGCGGTCCTTTGTTTTGCTGGTGTAACCAGATAAGCAAGGGGCTCTGGCAGCTAGGAAGCTAAGTTACTAAGACTAGCACACAGTCTTTAAGTTTAGCCACACAGACAGCATGCCTTTTAGTAACGGTGGAAATTGCTTGCTTTAGCTGATTTCTGAGCTTCTACTTATACTAGCTTGCCTCTGGCTCCATTGGGTTGACTTATCTTGTGCGTACACATGTCTTATCACTCTATAAAGCTGCACTATGGTTACTAAAGTTACACCTGGTTTACAAGTTCATGTTCACTACATTTATATATTCACTACATTAGGGTTATATGTTCATTACACTAAGGTACTAGATTCTCAAGCATGAGGTCCTGAGTTTGATCCCTGGCAGCACATGTACCAGGTTGATGTCTGGTTCTTTCTCTTTCTCCTCTTATCTTTCTAATGTATCAATCTTATTGGGTATTATTATAGAACTTTTATAAAGGGAGAAAGTATGAGGTCAAATGTTGGGTGATTTTTTTTTTTACTTTTAAAAACTAGTACCACTTTGGAAAGTGTGTGTGTGTGTGTGTGTGTGTGTGTGTGTGTGTAGTGCTCTGGTTAAAAAAAAAAAAAAGCCAATGATGGGGCCAGGCATAGCACAGCGGGCTAAGTGAACATGGCCCAAACCACAAAGAACTGCAAGGATCCTGGTTCAAGCCCCCAGCTCCCCACCTGTGTGTGTGTGTGTGTGGGGGGGGTCACTTCACAAGTGGTGAAGCAGGTCTGCAGGTGTCTATCTTAAAAAAAAAAGAAAGAGAGAAAGAAAGAGAGAAAGAAAGAAAGAAAGAAAGAAAGAAAGAAAGAAAGAAAGAAAGAAAGAGAAAGAAAGAAAAGACCAGAGGAGGCTAGTAGGTGACTTGCCTGGTGGTGCACACAGTGTCAGGTACAAGGAGCTGGGTTTGAACCCTAGACTGCTCCATAGGAGCGCCTGCAGTGGGGGAACTTCATAAATGGTGGAGCACTGCTACAGTGTCTCTACCGCTCTCTTTGTCTCTCTCTCTCCCTCTCTACATCTCTATATCTCTTAGTCCCATCTAGAGGGAAAAAATGGTCTCTGGGGGAGGTGGAGTCTTACAGGTAATAAGACTCAGCTATAAGGCCGGCAGCAAAAATCAAAACAAAACAGACAAAAACCACCCAGAGTACCACCTTATCAGATCTAATGACAGGGTTTAAACCCAAGGCCTCTTTCATGCAAGGCATTTACCCTAGAGCAGAGCCATCTCACTGGCCTCTGTTTTTACCTGATTAATTTCTAGGCTGACTTTGTGGGAAAAGTTTTATTGCTTCTCTTTTATGGAGATTCTTAGTGAGGTTAGGTTAACTGACAACTCCCCAGTTGTATTTCTATTTAAGAATTCACAACCCTCAGTGCCATTAGGGTATGTGAACACAATGGAACTGCGTAAGTGGACACATGCTGGAAATCCTGTCATTTGATTGTCGTGTTCCTGAACTACCAGTCCTAGATGTAACAAATGTTGGCAGGACATTTTGGCAGTACTATTCAGACGTTATTACACACAGGTGTGTGTCATTACATGGTCATTTTACCCTGTAAATTGCTGGAGTTTATCGCAAAAGGCATGGGCTGATCTCTGAAGACAGTCCTTGTTTACTACAGGTCTTTTGCTGCCTTCCTTGTTAGAGTTCACCTACGGGTTGGCTAACCAGGGTCATTGTTTCTTGTTCTCTCCTTTCATGTCAGTCCTTCTGCATTCACAGGGCATCACTCTCTCTCCTCTCCCACACAAGGAATTAATATCCACCCCCTCTTTGCCAGTGCTCTTAACATATTAATCCTTTCACTCTTCTACCAGTATTGTTTCCCTGTACTGACTCTGAAACATTTTCATCAAACTTTGCTTTTAATCAATAAGCTTTCCTTAATATATGGTTTGCTAGTGTATTTGGGAGGGGGAAGGTTGATTTTTTTCTTTTGGTTTTTTTAATGATTTTTATTTATTTTTTTTCTTTTTTTAAACATTTTATTTATTATTGGATAGAGACAGAGAGAAAGGGCTGGGGATACAGCATAATGATTATGCAGAGGATTTCTGTGCCTGAGGCTCCAAAGTCCCAGGTTCAATCCCCTGCACTACCATAAGCAAGAGCTGAGCGGTGCTCTGGTAACTTTGTGTATCTTTCTCTGTGTCATTAAAAATAAATAAATAAATAGGAGACAGAAACTGAGAGGGGAGGGGGATATAGGGTGAGACACGCCTGCAGACAGAGAGTAGATAGCATAATGGCTATGTAAAGAGACTCTCAAGCCTCAGGCTTTTAAGTCCAAGGTTCAGTCACCATCAGCCAGAGCTGAGCAGTGCTCTGATAAAAAGAGAGAGAGAAAGAGAGAGACCTACAGCCCTGTTCCACCACTTGTGAAAGGGAAAGGGTTTTTTGATTTTTTTTTAAGTTTCAATTTATATATGTTTTTCAAAATGCATTGTTTTATGTGCACATACTTTTCATTCATTCTTCAACACCTAAACTCTCGCTATGTGCTAAAGACTATTCCAATTACTTGGGACTTGGGGAAGAAAACAGACAAAAATTCTTCATAGAGTTTTCTTTCTAGTATGTAAGCTAGACAATAAAAATGTAAAAAAGTGAAACATAGACCAACATGATAGGGAATTACTAAAGAATAAGTAAAACTCAAAAGGAGAATAAAATATTAAGTCAAAGTGTGTATGGGTACATGTGTGATAACTTTTGAGTATCAAAAGCTGAAGGAAGTAGGAAGAAATAGATATTTAATAGAAGAATATTCTAGGCATGAGGAAATAGCAAATACATAAAGCCTAGAGCAGAGAGCTGTCTGTCACATTCCATTTAAAGAATAACAAGATCGGTCAGCTAGAACTAAGTGGACTAGAGGGAGGTTAGTCATAAAATGAGATCAACCTGAGAGAAGTCAGATCATCTAGGGCTTGGGAGGTCAGAGTATAGACTTAATTTTAATTCTCAGTGTGGTAGAAATTGCTTGGAGATTTTGAGCAGAGGAATGAAATGCTAGGGTTTGTTTTTTTGGGCATTAATCATTCAGGCCTCTCCTATAAACAAGTGGCATAATGAAATCAGAATAACTAGAGATATCAGTTAGGGAGATATTGCAATAATATAGAAAAATAACCCCCATAAAGAGGGTATGGCAACTAGACAATAATAATGTAAATAAGGAAATTATATGTAACATGATAGTAAAAGAAGTGAGGAAGAAGTAAAACTAAGGAGGAAAATATGAAGTATTGAATAAAGGTGGGGGAGCATTGTATGAAATTACATGTGTATTAAAAAAGCTAAAGAGACTGAGACAGTAGCACTGTAATTAGTGAGAAGTACATGGACACTGGACAGATTTTAATGAAATATATTTTGACATATAAATTACTAGAGCACTGCTCGGCTCTGGTGTATAGTGGTGCAGGGATTGAACCTGGGACTTTGGAGCCTCACGCATGAGAGTCTCTTGGCATAACCATTATGCGATCTACCCATGACCTATGAAATGTATTTTGAAAGACTGGATGTGGAGTGAGAGAGGAGTCATAAATAACCTCAAGATTGTTTTGGCTTTACGTATTAAATCATAGACTTTCCATAGCTGTGCTGGAAAAGACAATAGATAAAGCTGTTTGGAGGCAAATAATCAGCATCTCCATTTGAAATATGTTGAAATTGAAATATCTACTAGACGTTCATAGGGAAAAGTTAAGATGTTTGTGCATATGAGGCTGCTTTAGAGGGGAAGTTCTTGCTAGTCATACAATGTGGTGATTATCAGCATTATTTGTGAGCTAGAAGACGATGATGTTATTGGGGTACACCGACATTGAAGATTGAAAAGATGTGCTAAGAAGCAAAAAACAGAAGACTAGGAAGGAGTAGTCAGGAAGTTGGAGGAAATCCTGCTGGCTGTTGTATGATTGTTGCTTTTTCAAAGACTCAAGAAGAATTCCCAGCACTTAGGGTTTACATTTTAACTTTGATATATGATCTCAGATTGCCTTCTAAAATTTTTATGTCCTAGAAGATAGATGCTACATATATTTCAAAGGAAGAGAGTTTATTTATATGTCTGTAGCACTCTCTGTGTACATCTCTGTATTTAAACGTTTAGTTAGATACATTTTTATTTTTCTCTAGATAATTTTTAAGATCCACATAAATTATTTAATACATTTATCATGATTATATTTATTTATTGGATAGAGACAGCCAGAAATTGAGAGAATAGGGGGAGAGAGAGATGGAGAAAGAAAGACACCTGCAGCCCTGCTTCACCATTCAAAAAGTTTTCCCTCTGCAGGTGGTGATGGGAGGCTCAAACCCAGATCCTTGAACATTGTAACATCTGCCTGTAACCAGATGTGCCACCACCCAACCCCCACATAAATCATTATGTGTGCATCTGTGACTCTGGAATCACATGTGCCAGAATTCTCTTTCTCAACTCTCTCTCTGTCATTAATAAATTGATAAATCTTTAACAAAGCAATAAACCTTAAAAAATTAAAATCAGGGAGTTGGGCGGTAGCACAGCGAGTTAAGCGCAAGGACCAGCGTAAGGATTCTGGTTTGAGCCCCTGGCTCCCCCACCTGCAGGGGAGTCGCTTCACAGGCGATGAAGCAGGTCTGCAGGTGTCTTTCTCTCCCCGTCTCTGTCTTCCCCTCCTCTTTCTATTTTTCTCTGCCCTGTCCTCTTCCTCTTCTTCTTCTCTTCTTCTTTTTCAATTTTTTTCTTTTCCCCTTTTCTGCATGCTTAATGGTAAGCCACCCTTCTATAATTTGCACTATAATTTCTTATAGCTTGATATTTGCTTACTGCTACTACTCTGCCCTAGGCTCTTATCATTTATGGTTTGTATTAAAATTTATTGCTTTGTCCAAGAGTTTCCTCCACGTGCCTGCCCCACCACAACCTGTTTTCCAGTTAACCTTTGAAACACAGATCCAGTTATTTATCCCCTACTTACTCTATTTACTTCCCGTTACGAAATATTAGACTCAAGCTTCTGTGTATGGTATTTTCACCTTTCCATTCACCACTCCATTTTCACCTTTGAACTTCACATCTTGGTCATGATCATCAGTTCAAATTTGTCTTTCTTGGCCTCATTGGTTAAAATGAATTCTGGTGCTTATCCCATGACTCAGTGGGGACTTCTAACTCTCCCTTGATAGTTTAAATCTCTCCTTTACCTTCATGTGTTCCTACTTACTGTTGCACATTTCAGTGTCTCCTAATTTATCACATTGCACTGGCAGATCATACTGCAGCATAAAAAAAAAAAATGACCTGTTTGGCTTTTTGTATCTTTACTAAGTACTTCTACTGTTGAACCATTCTTGCCAAAATTAGATTTTTAGACAGTCGTTTGAGAGGATTTGAATGACTATTATGTAAAACAGCAGTTAGTTTTATTTTTTCAACCCAGTGCAGCAATATTTATTTATTTGTTTGTTTGTTTGTTATTTTTACCAGAGTACTATTCAGCTCTGGCTATGGTGATGCTAGAGATTGAACCTGTGACCTTTAGTGTCTCTGGCATGAAGGTCTTTTTGTATAAGCACTATGTTATCTCCCCAGCCCTAACATTTAATTTTTACAACAGGAAATGAGTGGATTTTGTTTCTCTTATTATATAAAAACCTAGGACTATATATTATATATGTTCATAGAAAACTAGGAATAAATGTATTATATATTCCTAGGCTACCCCAGCAGCTGCTACTCTCAGGACAGGGCCCAAAGCTCTGAAAACGCTGCAAGTGTAATTTTTGGTGGGACAGAAATGATTTGCAGTTCTACAGAATAATTTATTAGTTGTCAGATAAAAATTTACTACATTTCTACTTGTCTTATCAGTAGTTGCTAATTGTATTGATTTTAACTGTCAAAAATATAAAATAGATAATGAATGTTGATACTTTTTTTTTTTTTGCCCTAGGCTTATCACTTGGGCTTGGTGCCAGCACTAGGAATCTACTGCTCCCAGCAGCCATTTTTTCTTTTCTTCTTCTTCTTCTTTTTTTCCTATTTTTAATTAATTTTTAAATAATCTTTATTGTGAAAAGGACACTGAGAAATAGAGAGGGAAGTCAGAGGTAGAGAGGAAGAAATAGAGAGGGAAGGGGGAGATAGAGAGGAAGAGAGAGAGAAACACCTGCAGCCCTGCTTCACCACTTTCAAATCTTTTCTCCTGCAGGTGGGGGACTGGGGGCTCGAACCTGGGTCATTGTACACTGTAATGTGAGCTCAATCATATGTGCCATCACCCAGTCCCCCTTTATTCTAATTTTTATTAGATAAGCCAGAGAGAAATTGAGAGGATGGGAGATAGAAAGACAGACACCTGCAGACCTGCTTCACCAGTGGTGAAGAGAGCCCCCTGCAGGTAGGGACCTGGGGCTCAAACCCAGCTCCTTGTGCTTGGTGTTATGTGCACTTAACTAGCTTGTGCCACTGCCCTGCCTCATCCAAAGTTGTATACTCTTAAGTAACTAATAGCTAATGCAAATGGAGACCTGTTAGATAGTTCCCAGTATAACATTATAGTGAGGTTTAATGCTTAGTCTTCATGTTACTTATTTTCAAGTTTTGTAAATTTTTTATTGCCTCCAGGGTTATTACTGGGGCTCAGTGCCTGCATATGAATCCACTCCCCTCCCCTTTTGTTGCCCTTGTAGTTGTAGCCTTGTTGTGGTTTTATTGTTGTTGCTGACATCGTTCATTGTTGGATAGGACAGAGAGAAATGGAGAGAGGAGGGGAAGACAGAGAGGCAGAGAGAAAGACAGACACCTGCAGACCTGCCTCACCGCCTGTGAAGGGACTCCCCTGAAGGTGGGGTGCCGGGGCCTCAAACCGGGATCCTCATGCCAGTCCCTGAGCTCTGGGCCACTTGCGCCCAACCTGCTGCGCTACAGCCCAACGCCCTTGTATTTTTATTTGTACAGATTTATCTATACACACCACCACCCCCATCCCTACCACCACCACCACCCTGGCACATTGCAATATTATATTTCTAATTCTTTATAAGTAGGTCCTCCCTTTCCTCTTTTTTCCCCCCTCTTAATTTCATATGTTGGAGAAATCATAGTATTGTACTTTAGGGTTTCAATCTGTGTTTTTCACATTGCATGCCCTGTAACTTAAGTAGTCAGTTGTATACTACAATTCATGAAAATTAGTATTCAAAGCCAAAGGAATGGCAGATCCGGATTTTGTTGATCTATTTAGCAAGTAACCTTCACAGGTAGTGACACTGCTCCATTGAGAATTGGTTATACTAGCCATTGATGATTGATAATTACCTAGATCCATTCTGGATTGCAAATTATTACATTTGTGTTCTATTATTTCTACTTCATTAACTAGACTCATTCTTAGATTGAAAATGTTTTAGTTGAGATCTTAAAAATGTGTTCACTTTTCCCCATTTGATATCAATGATTCTCACTCATTATATTTTCAATGTTTTCTTTTCCTTAGTTTATATATCCATGTTTTCATTTTTTTTTTAAATTTATTTGTTTGCTTTACAGCCAGGGTTATCACTGAGGATTGGTGACTGCATATTGAATCCAGAATTCCTATTCCCACTGGCCACATTTTTCCTATTTTTTAATAGAGGCAAAAATTGAGAGAGATGAGGGTAGAGAGGGAGAGAGATACTTGCAGCATTGCTTCACAGCTTGTGAAACTTCTCTTCAGGTGGGAACTGGGGGCTTGAACCCCAGTCCTCTAGTATAGTAACATGTGTGCTCTACCAGATGCACCGCTGCTCAGCCCCTATCCATAGTCATTAAGCAGTTTGGAAAACATTGGAACTGATAAATAAAATAATTAAGAAGAATGTGTCCCTTTCCACTTAAGGATCTTCCTTTTGTTTTTCTTGGTGAAGACAGGCTTCCTGGAATTCAGTTTGTGTAGATTACTCATGTGTGAAAATCATGAGAGACCAACATTTGAAAAAAAAAAAAAAGTACTTTACAGAAGAATTCAGTCACTAGAGTAATATAAATTAAGTGGTTTGGAATTATCTTGTCTGTTGAACATTTGTTTCTCTTTTCCTATCTTGCAGTAGCTAAAGACTTTAATTTCTTACTTTGCAGGAGGAAACTCCTGGGTTAAAGAGGAGTGTGGCACAGTCCAGCAGCCTCAGTGTCCTGAAGGGTGAGACTATTTGGACATTTTTTAAATTATATTTTAAAATTTATTATTGGATAAAGATAGAAAGAAATTGAGAGGGGAGGAGGAAGTAAAGAGGGAAAGATGTAGAGAGACACCTGCAACCCTGCTTCATCACTTCTGAAGCTTTCCCCTGTAGGTGGGGACCAGGGGCTTGAATCTGGGTCCTTGCACACTATAATGCGTGTGCTTAACTAGGTGCACCACCACCTGGCCCCTATTTGGGTATTTTTTTTTAAATCTTCCTTTGACCACTCTCATATGGGAATGTAGTTGACAGGCAAAGTGGAATTTATTACACTTTTACTAGAGCACTGCTCAGCTCTGGTTCTGGTTTATAGCGGTGTGGGGGATTGAACCTGGGACTTCCAGAGCCTCAGGCATGAGAATCTCTTTGCATAACCAATATGCTATCTACTCCCGCCCTCACTTTCCATTTTAAAGCCAAAAAAAAGTTATTATAAGATTAGACTATTATGGCTTCCGCCTCATAACAGACTTTAGTTTGCTTTATCATTTACAAGGCATTTTATATTAAGTTTCTGGCATCAGCATTCAGAATTTTCTTTATAGGAACATAGGGTATATGTCAGGATTTTAAAATACTTATTCTTTTTTTTAAGTTTCTAAACTGATTCATTCATTTATTTAATGAGATGGTTAGGAGAAAGAGACAGAGACAGAGAGAGGCAGAGACAGAGAGAAAGAGAAATTTCTGGCTACATATGGTGCCAGAGATTGAACCCAGGGTCTCAAGCACACAGAACAGGTACTCCATTCACGGAGTCACATTCTCAGCAGCTAATGATGAATTATTCTAACCAAATTTCTTAGGAAAGTATGTTTTTCTTCCAAAAGTCAGATGTAAAACTGCTTGAGCAGAGTGGGGGGCGGGTGGGGTAAGGAATCATTTGTGTGCATTGCATTTGGAATTAAGACAACTTTACTATATTCATAAGAGCCCTTAACTGGAAAGTACCCACATGTCCATTAATGAAAGAATAAGTAAGTTGGGGTTTAGTCACTCGCTGGAGTACTAGACAAGCATGAGAGTGAATGATCTACTACTATGTGCAACACTACAGTTGATCTCAAACTTAGGAACAAGTAAAATAATTCAGATACAATGTAACTCATACTGATTCTGCTCACAGATAAATATAAGTACAACAATAGACATAACTAAGCTCTGCTGGTTTAAGTCAAGATACTAGTCATTTTAAATGGAAGTTTAGTTTGCAGAGACTGGTGGCTTGAGAGGAGTACAAAAGGAGGCTATCAGCTACTGGTAATGTTTTGTTTCTTGATCCGGGTAATAGATACACAACAAAGTGCAATTAGGAAAAAAAAATGCATGAAACCACACATCTCTAAAATGTGTATTGTGTATACAATAAAAATAATGAAAAATAGAAGTCTGGCTCCCTTCCATCATTTTTACTTAAATCTAGATCTTAGAGTGGGAAGCTGATTGTATTGTTTTCCCACTGTTAGAATTTCACCAAACCAAACTGACTTTTTCAGACAGACAGTGAGGGACAAGTTAGGAAAAGTAGTGGTGGAGTTATGCAAAAGACTTCCATGCCTGAGACTTTGAGGTCTCTGATGACAACATCTTATTATCAGATAATAATCAAGATAATAAGCTAGAGCAGATAATAAATTAGAGGTGTGCAATACTCCGATAAAAAAGAAAAAAAAGGGAGAAAACCAAAGCTTCCATCAATGGAGTGTTGGCTGGACTCAAACTTTCATGGCAAAACAGGCACACTATTCAAGTGTGTTATTTCTGCCAGCCCAAATGTGATGTTTTTAGGTTAGTATTATTATCATGAGTTATTAGAATAAAAAAGTTGAAAATGTAGAACTTTAAATAATATAATGTTATATCAGATTTGATCCCCAGTGCTGCATATACCAGAACTAAGTGGTGCTCTGGTCTCTTTCATACAGATAAAGATATAAGCAAATCATAGCAAATAAAACATCTGAGGGGCCAGGAAGTTAGTTCACTGTATAGTGCCTCAACATTGCTCTGTGCAATCCCGTGAGTACCCATTCATTGGGGAAACTGAGGATCCTTCCTAGCCGACTGAATCGACATGGATCCCAGTCACTTTCAAAGCCAGCAACAAGCAGCAACCTGACGCTGTTGACTGGCTACGGAAGAAGGGCAAACGCTAGAAGAAGAAGAATTGCTCTGTGTATGGTTTAGCTTTGAGCCACAGCACCACGTGGGAGGTGCTGAATGAAAAAGTGGCCCATCACAGTGAAATCAGGCACCTGTGATGCCTGATACCACATAAACAAAATAAATATAAAACATCTCTTAACTACATATCTTCTGAATTCATATCATATATATGTTTGAAAGGTAATACAATAGTTGTGAATTTTATAACTGTGTGTTTGTGGATGGAATTCATTAAGTTCTACTTTTGATTCTTTAGCCACAACCCAGACTCTAAAAGATGAGTAAGATGGAATTCCATTTCTAGCGATGCTTTGTTAATGCTCTTCTTATTTGTTGCTCACCTCTATTGCCAAATTATAGTAAATCAGCTCTACTATGTCTATCACTGTCAAATGCTAGTCATATTTTAGAGGAGAAAATGGAATTCATGTATTATATTTGTAATGATTCCCAAGTATTGAGTAAGTGTGTCAAGGTTGAGTTTTGTGATATTGGACCTCCTTAAAATTGAATAGCTATTAAAGACGAAGATGAGAATTAAACTCAAATCTTTCTGAGACCAAAGTCTTTCCTTTTCCTCCACAGCACGTTGCATTGTCTTGGAAAACTCTCAGGTCTAGATAAATACCACACCTGATGTACTTGTTTGTTACTGATAGACATTGCCATTAAGTGAATGGAAGTAGAGATAGATCAAGTTTTTTTAAATTCTAGAACACAAAAGGTGACTTGAGTATTCTTAACTTTCAAAATTAATAGTATGCTGATCTCCTTGTCTTTTGTAAAATAAATAAATATTTAAAAAATAGTTATAAACATCGCTGTAGAAATTTTGTGTAGGCCTTAAGTCTTCCTTTCTCAGGGAGTAATGTCCAGGAGTGCAGTTGTTCGGTTTTATGGTAGCTGAATGTTTTAAGTATAATACATTGAAAATCTGTTTCAAAGAGAGAGAAAACATAAAAGAAAAGGAAAGAATGAGCCAGGTGCTTGATGTTAACACTGACTGGGGACTGGTGGTAGCATATCTCATTGAGCACACACCTTTCCATACTCAGGGGTCCTGGTTTGAACCCCTGCTCCCCATGTGTATGTGTGTGGGGGGACTTCATGTGTAGGGAAGAAGGTTTATAAGTGCCTTTTTCTATTCCACTCTATCTATACCTTACCTCTCAAATACTTTCTGTAGAAAGAAAGAAAAAAAGGAGAGGAAGTGGCGATACACCTGGTTGAATACAAATGTTACAATGTGCAAAGACCTGAGTTTGAACCCCAGGTCCCCACCTGCAGGGGGAAAACTTTGCGAGTGGTGAAACAGTGTTGCAGATCTCTCTCTCTCTCTCTCTCTGCATATATATATATCACCTCCTTCCCGCTCAATTTCTGGCTGTTTTTATCCAATAAATGAATAAAGGTAATAAAAATTTAAAAAGAAAGAGAGGAAAGGGAAAAGAAAAAAAGAAAAAATGACTGCTGGGAGTGACGGATTTGTAGTGCCCGCATTAAGCCTCAGTAATTACCTTGCTGGCAATAACTAATTAATTAGTTAATTAATTATTGTACATTCTTACTAGGGTTAACATACTAGATGTATTGATTTTCAGAAAGGTAACAGATGTTTTTTGTTTGTTTGTTTGGATGAGTAAGAAAATTTGATCCATAACTATTTTCTTGGATTTCTTTCTTCCTTGCTTCCTTCCTTCCTTGCTTCCTTCCTTCCTTCCTTCCTTCCTTCCTTCCTCCCTTCCTTCCTTCCTTCCTTCCTCCCATCCACCCTCCCTTCCTTCCTTAGTTCCTTCCTCCCTCCTTTCCTTCCTTCTTTAGTTCCTCCCTTCCTCCCTTCCTTCCTTCCTTCCTTCCTTCCTTCCTTCCTTCCTTCCTTCCTTCCCTCCATCCTTCTCACCAGAGCACTAATCAACTCTGGTTTATGCTGGTGGGGGGACTTCAGAGCCTCAGGCAAGAGAGTCTCTTTGAATAACATCATGCAATCTACCCCTGCCTTTTTGACATTCTAAGGATTTTCTGATTTAGAGAACTGCAGGTAGTATAGAAAGCTTTTATCTTTACAATCAAAATAATGATCTTTTTTTTTTTTTTGGTTTGTTTTTCATTTTCAGATTTGACCTGCCACCAGTTATTTTATTTTCCATGGATGGATTCAGAGCTGAATATTTACATACATGGAGTGCTCTGTTGCCTAATATTAATAAACTAAGTAAGTTTTCTGTAGCAGGAGGCAAGCAAATAGCATGCAGTGCATCAGTTTATTGATGGGATCCCTCGCTGACTTTTAATGTTACTGATTTTTCTTTGTTCTGGTCCTGTAGAAAGCAGGATGACTTAACCGAATGCTATTTCCTTTTCATGCTTGTTAGTTCCTTTCTTATATAGCACACTTGTTTTTCATTTGAATAAAAGTGCTTATCTTTGAAAATCTGTTCATATATATATTGTCTTAAGTGCAGTGTTTGTCAGATTTGGGTTCTTTGACTTAGCAAGGTGGATATGACCATCTGGGGAGTACACTGGACAAAGCCAGTCCATGTCAATGCTCCAGTGGGGGAAAAGTTCAGTATCTATGTCTGCTTCTGGAAACCAAGTGCCTGGGACCTGGCTGTAACACTTCAGCCATGCTTATGTCTCTTATTGGTGCTCCAGTCTCTTTATCTGTAAAATCGTCACTTCCACCTTCTTGATATATATCAAGGGTGTATATATGTAATGCACATTGTATTACTCTAAGATATACTATCACTAACATTTTTATTATCATTTTTATCATGAGGCTTCTCTGTTAGGGTACTTGGCTTTCACACCACACTATGAAGATAATAGTAAAGAGAAAATGAAAAGCCCAGAACACTGAGCTGAGAATTATTAAGGCATTCTGAGAAATGGAGGAATGAGCCCAGTGTCCAGACTTGTCATGATCCTGCAATTCCTCTTTCTTCCCCCTTCTGCCAGGCCCTTTTTAACATTGCAAGGTCCTCAAAGTTCATGATAATTTGGCTTCCTGTTTTTATCTTTCTCCAAATTATTTTTAAAAAGCAGGGTTTTATTTGGGGGGGGGTTAGTTATTGTTTCTGGTTCTCAGTTTCTTTACTAGTGAAATTAGAGGACCAGGCAGTGGCGTACCTAGTTAAGTGCACACATTATAATGTGAAGTACTTGGGTTCAAGCCCCTGGTCTCCCACCTGGTCTCCCACCTGCAAGTGGTGAAGTAGGGTTGCAGGTGTCTCTCTGTCTCTCTCCCTCTCTATCTCTCCTGCTCCTTCAATTTCTCTCTGTCTCTGTCTAATAAGTAAATAAATAAATAAAAATTTAAAAAAATTACTAGTGAAATTAGAGGACTGAACCTAGTGATTTTTACTGTTAGCTACAGTAAAATTATTTTAGGTAGATAAATTACTTTTTCCAACAACACAAGATGTCATTTCTCTTCAGCTTCTTGTTTAGATCTTCAGCAATCTGATTAAGAAATTGGGACTCTTACAGTCACTTAGTGTGTCTGGCTCCAAAAGCAAAATTTATTATTCTGGGTTACATTGACCTGGGAAGTTCATTCACATCTCTACCTCTTTTTTTTTTTTTTTGCCTCCAGGGTTATCACTGGGGCTTGGTGGTGACTGTACTTTGAATCTGCTGCCCCTGGCGGCCATTTTTTTTTTTTCCATTTTATAGGACCAGACAGAATTTGAGCAAGGAGGGGGAGATAGGAAGACCTAAAGCTTAAACACCTAAAGACCTGTTACACCACTTAGGAGGCAGACACCTGCAGGAGGGGAGCTGGGGCTCCAACCAGGATCCTTGTACTTAGTACTATGTGCACTTAACTGAGTGCACCATAGTCAGGCCACCTCAGTTTCCATTTCTTTATCTTTTTTCCTTGTTAATGTGAATACTAATTTTTTTTTTAACATTTTATTGGTAGGGGGTTAATGGTTGACCCGTGGGTGTGATCTCTCATGTCCCCATGATAAGTGTCTACAAGACACTCTCATCCCCAGCTTAACTCCCTTTGACTATCATGCATCAGGACCCCTACAACCCCTCTCTCCCCAGAGTCCTTTGCTTTGTTGCAATACACCAGCCTCAGTCCAAATTTTCCTTTCTGTTCTTGTTTCTGCCTGTAATTGAGATCATCCTGTAGTCAATCTTTTCTTTCAGGCTTATCTTAGTCAATATGATTCATTTTTTAATTTTATTTTAAATCTTTCCCACTCTGTAAAGAATCTTTGTTTGAGTGGTGGTTTCTTTTGCTGTGCTTTTCAACTTGATGTAGTCCTATGGGTTTATTTTTTATTTTTTCTTCCTTGCAATTGGATTTGTATCATTGTAGTTGCCTAGGAAATTTAGACGGAAAAGAGTTCTGCCAATATTTCCTTATGTTTGTGAAAGAGACCAACTCCATGACTACTTGAGAAAACATTTATTATTTCCAACTGCAAAGCTTGTTAATTTCTGGAAAACAATCATTTCACTTTTTTATTTAAATAAAACATAATTTATAATGCTGACGTTTTATTTTAGAACTAGCATTGAAAGGATTTTGGGCATGGAACGTTTCTTGTAATTCACTTCTGCAGAGGAAACAGCAATGTGCAGTAGAGGTTCTGACCTCTGTAAGCAGGGTTATTGCACAGCCTGAAAACAGCAGGATGATGAAAAGCAAAATTAATGCCATACTGTATGGAAAACAGATCACAGGAAATTTCGCTGACCAAATTGAAACAGTACTGAAAATAAGAAGTAAAATTAGCTGTTTTGTAAACGTTTCTATAGGATACGGATTTATGCACAAGTCGAATTCCTTTTCTGTTATCTACATAGTTGTGTGGACTTGTTTCATCAGGTACTTTGCATACACGACTTGTGAACTGAGATGTAAATATTACATTGAGATTCTTGTACCTTAGGTCTTGAAAGAAGTGAGCAAGAGGCTGGGTGGTGCACCCAGTTGAGAACACACATCATAGTGTGTATGGACCTGAGTTCAACCTCCAGCTCCCCATCAAGCATGGGGGAAGCTTTACTAGTCAGAAAACAATACTGCAAGGGTTTCTTTTTCTCTCCCTTTCTGTCTCCTTTTTCTCTGTGTTTCAATAAAAATAAACAATTAAAATATTAAAAAAGAAAAAAGTGAACAGTAAAAACCAAATAATTCTGATAAAATGCAATGTAGGGTACTTTTGTTTCAAGTGTCTGCAAACCATGGCTCAAATGTGGTCTGCTTTGTCTTTGTATGGCCTCCCATACATTGAAGACTATATTCCAGTCATAGATAGCCATGGGAAAAATAATATCCAATGTCAGATAACGTTTATGTGAAATACAAACAATCATTTATGTCTTGTCTACAGATACTTTTAGTCCTGGTGGCTAAATTAAGTTGTTTCCCAGAGACCACATGGACTTTTAAAGCCTAATTTATTTAACATCTGGTCCTTCACTGAAAAATAGTAGTTTGAAGATCCTTGATTTAGCTCACTTCTCTCATAAAAACTGGTGTTCGTTGGAATGGAAAAATGCTAACATCTTTCCATCTTTAATTCACTCATCAGTATTCTAGGCAATTTTTATGTTCTAGATTTTCATTTATTCAAAATAATTCCTGAAAAAGCAGCAACTTAATTTCTCATTATACTTTCTTACAGAAACATGCGGAGTTTATTCACAATATATGAGAGCTGTTTATCCAACCAAAACCTTTCCAAATCATTACACCATTGTCACAGTAAGTGTTTCACTCAGTCTCAGGATAGACTGGCCAGAGACAGGCAACTGGTCACATCAGACATGCTTCAATAGGAATTGGCAAAGCCCTGTGCCACACATTTCAAAAGCACATGTTGTAGCAATTTATAGCTTATTTCATTCTAGGAAGGAATGTTTTATATGAGGCTAATCATGTGAGAACTATTAACTGAGTGTTCCAGCACTGATTAATTCATCTTTGTGTATGCCAGCTATTACTGTGGATATGAGAAACACCATTCTCTTTTGCCTTCCTGATTAGCCTCTAATTACCTGAAGATCTGCTAGGAATCTCAGGCTATATATGAGGACAGTCAGCTTGATTTAGAGACTTTCTTTTTTTTTTTTTCTAGCCTTCTCATTATATTTAACTTGATAAAGGCTTCTATTTTACAAATGAATCAATAGTTCAAAAATCAGTTTTGGGAAAACAACTAAATTCTGCTCAAACCATGGAAAGACATAGGAAAGAAAGGAAAGAAAAATCCTCAGGAAAATTTAACATAGATTATGAATGTCAATTTAAGGATATTGCTGCTTCAGTTTTAGTTTCTTTACTTTGCTCAGCTCTGGTTTGTGGTGGTGCAGGGGATTGAACTTGAGACTTTGGAGCCTTAGGCATGAGAGTCTGTTTGCATAATCATTATGCTATCTACCCTCTGCCTGTTTCTTTACTTTTTTTTCTTTCTTCCTTTCTTTTCTTTTACTTTTTGTATTTATTACTACAGAACATTAACTGAAACTTATTTAAATTTTAACCTACATCTTTTTTTGATCCCAAATCAACAAAAAACTGAGGTGCCCAGCTCTTATGTTCCCAGTTGAACTCTAACATAGCAATATTTTCATGTTGCTCATACTTAAACAAATGTTTTTTTACAGCTTATTATCTATTTAGTGATATATATAGTCACCATGGTTACCGCTGGAGTTTGGTGCCACGCCCGCACTACAAATCCTTGGCTCTTGAGGACCATTTTTTCTTTCTACTTTATTTGACAGGGCAAGGAGAAATTAAGAGGGAAGGGGAGATACAGAGGGAGAGAGAAAGATAGGCTACCTGCACACCTGCTTCACTGATCATGAAGCATCCTCCCTTCCAGTAGGGAACTGGGGCTTGAACCCAGATCCTTGTGCCTGGCAATGTGTGCACTTAATGGAGTGTGCCACCCCCGGCTGCCCCAGTGCTTTATATTTGTATATTTATTTTCCTGTTTGAGAGGAACCTCATGAGGGATAGATAGCATAATGGTTATTTAAAAGACTTTTGAGATCCTAGGATCAATTCCTTCACACCATAAGCCAGAGCAGAGAGGTGTTTTGGTTAAAAAGGAAAAATAAAATGAACAAACAAATAAAATACTGTTAAAAGGACTCTCAAGTACAGTTCTAAACTGGTGTTGTGTCTTTGAAAACATGGAACCTATGATGTGATATGCCTGCATTCAGGCATGATGTTCTATGAAAATATGTTAGATAATATATCTTTAAGCAGAGATACACACAGGGCTGGTGATAGCTTACCAAATAGAGTGGTCACTTTGCCATGCTCAAGGCTTAATTCCTCATAGCCCATGGGAAAATTACAACACCAGGAAAGAAGCTCCAAAGATGTTGGAAATGGTGCTCTGGTGTCTTCTCCCCCATGCTCTGTCTCTCTCTCTCTTGTAAAAAGAACAGAAAATTGGCCTAGAAGAAGTAGAATCATCAAGCCTCCTGGTCCCCATCTGTAAAGGGAAAGCTCCACAAGCGGTGAAGCAGGGCTGCAGGTGTCTCTGCCCCTGTCTATCTTCTTCCTCTCAGTTTCTGGCTTTCTCTATCCAGTAAGTAAATAAAGATAATAAAAATAAAGAAAGAAAGAAGTAAAATCACACATGAAAAAGACTCCAGCATACAAAGAAGGTGAAGGTGTATGCTGAGGGGGAAGAGGAGTAGAGGAAAGAAGAGAAGGAAAAAAATGCACTTAAAGCAAAATTATGTATTGAGGGTAAGCCTGATAGTTCACCTGGGAAGAATGTATCTGCTTTATCATGCATGAGACCCAGGTTCAAGCCCAGGGAAACTTTTGGTATTGTGGTTGTCTGTCTGTCTGACTGACTGAAAAGTCATTCTAGAACAGTGAAATTTCAGCAGCAACAATAACAAAAGGAGTTTACATTGAATAGTGATAAAAAGGTTGTGATCAAAGACTCACAGGATCCAACATTAGAGTCTTCTGAGTGACAGTGGTTCAGTAATTATCAGTTTATGGAATATGATTACTACAAATAACAAGTATCAACTGCATGCATTTATGCATACATAGATATACATACAAAATAAATATTTTTGTATAAGTGCTATTAATTTACTGTATTTGGATGTATTAACATTATGTACATAGTAATGTCCTGAAATAATAACCCTAAGGTCTATTGAAAAGTAACAATGAGCACATGAAATGTCATAGGTACTCAATGAAATGTGTAGTAGTGGAATGAATTATTTGTGATTAGATTGAACAATGATTGGATAGAAGGCAGGAGGGATGGAAGCTCGGCAGACTAATTTCTAAAGCTGGTAAATTAGAAAGGAAAGGGGAATGGAGGTACTCATAGAACACAATTATGTAGCGAGAGATCAAATTGTAATTTTAATGATGAACTCAATATAGTATATACACATGCAGATTTTTTTATTATGTATAATAAAACTTACATGCTATAAGACAAATGTTACTTAAAAAAGGCAAAATATTCTAGGAAAAAATAATGTACAGATCTTTTTACATATTGACAATTGTCCTAGTAATAGTAGAAAGGAATTTATGAATCATGCAATGCCTCTTTTTATGAGAAACATTTTATAATAATTTTGAATATGATTAATCTTACTGAATTTCACTTGACAAAATAATTAACATGACAAATTTTATATTACACATAATACTACAATGAAATCATTGTTAATATAAAAATTAACTTCCTGGTATGACATTAATTTACTGAACCAGAATATTTAATATATAAAAGCTTTTATGTAGTGAATTTCTTGCCATTATTGCTAAATAATAAGTGGCATAATAAGACCAGTGAGTAGTCATTAGTACAATAGAGAACCTTAACTAACAAATAGTTATCTATCACAGAAAGGTCAGATCAACACAAAACATCTGCCTAATATTGTTCACTTGCGGCTAGATACAGTAAAGGAGTTAAAATGTATGAGTACATACATGCATGTGTGTATATAAAGGTTCAGAAGGTTTATATTGAAATGTATACAACATCCTTCTAAGACAAAATTATAGATCTGCTATTTCAATTTAAAGCATACTTATTGATAAGATACTATTTTGTCTTAAATATTTATAAATTGTCATTTTAGGGTTTATATCCAGAATCGCATGGCATCATTGACAATAACATGTATGATGTAAAACTCAACAAGAATTTCTCACTGTCTTCAGTGGAGAAAGACAATCCAGCTTGGTGGCATGGGCAACCAGTAGGTAGCATTTGACATATCGCATTAAAGTAAACTTCTTTTTCTAATATGACATTAGATCTTTTCTCTCCCTCCACTTCGATGTTTATATTGTCATTCCAATTTCCAAGGACTAAGAATGGGAAGATCTACTACCACTATTTAGAATTTGACCTTTAGGGGGGCTGGGTGGTGGTGCACCTGGTTGAGTTCACATGTTGCAATGCTCAAGGACCTGGGTTCGAGTCCCCAGTCCCCACCTGTAGGGGGAAAAGCTTTGCAAGTGGTGAGGCAGTGCTGCAGGTGTTGCTCTGTCTCTTTCACTCTCTGTCTCCCCCTTCCTCTCAGCTTCTGGCTGTCTCTATCCAATAAAAGAATTTTTAAAAAGAAATTGACTTTTAAAACATTTATTAGTATTAATTTGTCATGATGACCTTGACACTTGGATTTTGTGTTATAAACAAAACTAAAAGTTACTTGAAAAGATTGTTCTTTTCACTCCTTGTTCTGTTTTATGATTCTTTAAAAGGCAAAAGAAACTGTTCAATTTTATCAGTTAACAGCATGATGATTTTTACTATCTTAATATGTCATTTATTTTTGAAATGAATGCCTTATATAATTATAATTCTCAATGACTGAAGTAGTTTTGGAAATTGTTCCATTCTACCAAAATGATCATTCTTCTGACTTCCACGTATATTGAATTTTCTCTTCTTATAGGTCTGGCTGACTGCAATGTATCAAGGTTTAAAAGCTGGCACTTATTTTTGGCCAGGATCAGATGTGGCTATAAATGGTTCCTTTCCTTCCAGATACATGAAGTATAACAGGTAGTAAAGAATTCACAGATAATCCTATTCAGGCAGGGATACTTAGGATAATATTTGCTGTTGTTAATCTTGATGATAATTTTATTTTTCCACTTTCGGAATCCAAAATCTTGAAAAATTTGTCAGTAAATAGTTGTAGCAAATTCAAAAAAACTTTCACTTAGTGAACTTTTTACTACTACTCACATTAACACTCTGGTCTGAATTATCATCTTTTGACTGCATTACTCTAGTTACCTCTTCCATGTTTCCCTGCTTCTGTTCATGTTCCCTTTAATCTGTTTTTAATATACCAGTCAGAATGGTCACTTTAAAAAGAGTTCAATTATGACACTTTCACACCAAAGTCTTCAGTAGCTCCGCATTTCACTTAGAGTAAAAAAAAAAAGTCTATAAGGTCCTATGTGGTATGATCTCTACTGCCCTTCTTCCTTGGGCATGCACTAAGCTTGAACCATATTGGCCTCTTTGGTGGCCTCAGGTTTGTTCAGCTGCTTGACCTTTGTTGTTTTCCTCTGCTCCCCTCCCCTCTTCGCTTTTCTCCCTTTCCCTCTCCTCTTCTCTCCCTTCCCCTCCCCTCCCCTCTCCTCTCCTCAACCCCCCTCCCCTCCCCTCTCCTCTCCTCAACCCCCTCCCCTCCCCTCCTCTCTCCTCTCCTCAACCCCCTCCCCTCCTCTCTCCTCACCCCTCCCCTCCCCTCCTCTCTCCTCTCCTCAACCCCCCCTTCCCTCCCCTCCTCACCCCTCCCCTCCTCTCTCCTCCCCTCCCCTCCTCTCTCCTCTCCTCAAATCCCCCTCCCCTCCTCTCCTCTCTCCTCACCCCTCCCCTCCCCTCTCCTCAACCCCCCCTTCCCTCCCCTCCCCTCCTCTCCTCTCCTTTAGTTTTCTTTTTTTTTAATTTTTATCTTTTTTAACTAGAGCACTGCTCAGCTCTGGCTCTGGGTCTTTAGAGCCTCAGACTTAAGAGTTTCCTTGCATTAAAATTATACTATCTTGTCTTCCCCACCTGCTGTGTGACCTTTACACTGGCTCTTCCTACTTTTTGAGAAAATCTCATTCCTGACTCCTTCATCTACTTCTGGTCAAATTTACCTTTTTAGTACTGTTTGAACCTGATCACATTAGTATTTCAAATTTCACCACGGCCCCCCCACCTATACCTTTACTTTCTCTGCTCTAGTCTTTTATTCCTTTCCATAGTATTTTCTACCTTTTAATATACTATATGATTATTATTATTTGCCTCTGGGTTATCGCTGGGGCTCAGTGTCTATACTACGAATCCACTGCTCCTGGAGGCTATTTTTTCTTTTTCTTTTTCTGGATAGGATAGAGAGGAATTGAGAGGGGAGGGGAAGATAGAGAAGGCGAGAGAAAGATATAGACACCTGCAGACCTGCTTCACAACTTGCACCCTGCAGGTGGCGAGCCGGGGGCTCCAACCAGGATCCTTACATGAGTCCTTGTGTTTTGTACTATATGCACTTAACCCAGTGAGCCATCCCCAACTATATAAGTTATTTATGCATTAGTTTTTGCTTAATTTTTTTTCTTCATATGAGAAAATGTAATCTCTAGGAAGAAAAGCAGCATTGATTTTCTCACTGATAAATTCTATTTAAAGTGATTTTTTTCCTGTCTGTATGTATGTGTGTGGATAAATGAAAATAATAAAAATAATGAAGTCAAATAAATGAATAATAAAGTTCTGTTAGAGTAGTTAGTGGGACTGAGGAAGGGAATTATGAGAAAAAATGAAAACATTTAATGAATAGTGAGGCAGATGTATATCTATATGATTATTGAAGACAAGTGTCTCTGAGTAATGTTGACTCCTTCTTGGTACTTTAATCATATGTAAATATGATTAGGAAGTAAATATCTGAAAATATCAACATGTTTTTCTGTCTTTGTATATGAGGAATTATTATTGATTTGATTAATGAAAAATTACTGTTCTTTATAGGAATATACCATATGAACAGAGGATCCACACATTGTTAAAATGGCTGGACCTGCCCAAAGCTGAAAGGTAATAACTAATGTCAGAGAAGTGTTTCTACAGTGGGATATTGTGGATAAAAAGTGAATTTATTGAGTAGGGCTAGAAAGCATAATGGTTATACAAAGAGTCTTTCATGCCTGAGGCTCCAAAGTCCCAGGTTCAATTCCCATACCACCACAAGCCAGAACTGAGCAGTCCTCTGGTAAAAAAATAAAATAAAATAAAATAAATTTATTTATTTTGGGAGGGACATCTATTTTCTATTGCATTTTTCAAGAATTATTCCTGACAGTAGTTGAGTTTTGTTTCTAAGACTATAGTTGACAGTGTGATACAACTGAAATAAAACTAGATGTATACATTACCACGTGCAAGGACCCAGGTTCAAGCTCCTGGTCCTCACCTGCAAGGGAAAAAAGCTTCACAAGTGGTAAAGCAGATCTGCTGGTGTCTCTCTTTCGCTTTCCCTCTCTATCTCCTTCACCTCATCCCTCTCAATATCTTTCCGAGATCAGATGAGATGGTGCATGTTCAAGGTGGTATGGCTGTAGAGTCAATATCTCTCTGTCTCCATCAAAAAAAAGAAAGAAAATGTCCAAGAAGAAATGTCTTGTAGGCAGTGTGCCTGAGGATAACCCTAGTGTCACAGAGAGGAAGAGAGGGAGAGGGGGAGATGAGGAATGGGAGATTAAAAAGAAAAGAAATAAAGCTAGAACCAGGGAACAGAAACAGATGTCACAGAACCAGGTGGAGGGAAGGGGTGAGCGTGGGAGGGCAGGCCTGAGTGGATCAGAAACCCCAAACTGATTTTGGGAAGAAGCATCCCAAAAGAGTGTTAGGTAAACATCACACCAGAAGCACTCATTTGGGGCAGAGGATGTAGCATAATGGTTATGCAAACAAATTCTCATGCCTGAGGGTCCTAAGTCCCAGGTTGTTTTTTTTTTAAATATTTATTTTATTTATTCCCTTTTTTTATTGTTGTAGTTATTATTGTTGTTGTTGTTGGATAGGACAGAGAGAAATGGAGAGAGGAGGAGAGAAAGATAGACACCTGCAGACCTGCTTCACCGCCTGCAGGTGGGGAGCCGGGGTTCGAACCGGGATCCTTATGCCGGTCCTTGTGTTTTGCGCCACCTGCGCTTAACCCGCTGCGATACAGCCCGACTCCCAAGTCCCAGGTTTAATCACCCGCATCACCATAAACCAGAGCTGAGCAGTGCTCTGGTATTTCTCTCTGTGTGCCTTTCTCCCTACAAGGAAGGAAGGAAGGAAGGAAGGAAGGAAGGAAGGAAGGAAGGAAGGAAGGAAGGAAGGAAGGAAGGAAGGGGCACTTTTTTAATGGAATAACTACACTGTCAGAACAGAATCAGCAAAAAATCAAAAACTCCAAAATACAAAAAAAAGCCGAGCTACCTCAAGAGAGATCTGAAGGACCAGAGTAAAATAAGTTTCTGTTATGGACTTCGACCAACACTTACAGCTTGGGAGGTACTGTCCAGTTCCACTGGGTCATCCTTGCTGGGCCCAGTGGAACCACTAAACCTTGGTGAAAAGAACAGAGAAAAAGAGAAGGAAACTGCCAAGAACTTAACAGACCTACAAAAACTCCCCAACCCAATCTATAGTTTTATTCTAAGTTAATTGTTTTTATCTGTTTCCTTTCCATTCCTAGACCCGACTTTTACACCTTATATGTGGAAGAACCTGACAGTGCAGGCCATAATAGCGGACCCGTCAGTGTTTCAGTAAGTTAAAATAGAAATATAAATAAAATAATTGGGTTAGGGACCAGTGGCCTCCACCTTCTTGGCTTTGGCCAGGCGCCCCAAGGCTTTTCAAGGACCCACCCGCTGCCCCTCCATGGCTGCTGGGTGGATCTCCCCCAGCAGCTCTGGGTTAGAGGTGCTGAAAGAAACCTTGTCAAACACACACACACACACACACACACACACACACACACACACACACACACACACACACACACAATTTAGATCCCAGAACAGGTTCTGATATTACATGAATTGCACTATCCTCACTTAGAAGCTGTTTAGACCAAGAACACCTTATCTGATTTATCTTTAAAGTGGAAACACTAGTGGATTCTTGGAATTCTTACTTTATGATTTTATTGTTTTTCCTTATCATCTATATGAGTTTCCTTTCTTTCTTTCTTTCTCTCTCTCTCTCTTTCTTTCTTTCTTTCTTTCTTTTTTTTTGCCTCCAAGGTTATTGCTTGGTGTCTCCACTGTGAATCCATTACTCCTCGAGAACATTTTTTTCCCCTTTTGTTGCCCTTGTTTTTATCATTGTTGTTGCTATTATTATTACTGTTGTCATTGTTGTTGGATAGGGCAGAGTGAAATCGAAGAGGAGGGGAAAACAGAGGGGTAAAGAAAGATAGACACCTGCAGAACTGCTTCACTGCTTGTGAAGCGAACCCCCACACCCCACAGGATAAGGAGGCTCCAACCTGGATCCTTATGATGGTCCTTGCATTTCACACCATGTGCACTTAACCTACTGCACTACCGCTCAGTCCCTATATGAGATCTCTTATGCTTCTTGTAGACATCCAAGTGAAATGCTACCACAGAGTTATCACTACAGATAATAAACCCTGTCATTATTCTCCTTATCTTCTGTGATGTAGAACAGTAACTGGTATTTTCTTTCTTTTTTCTTTTTTAGTTATTATTTTTTTATCTTTATTTATTGGATAGAGACAGCCAGAAAGAGAGGGAAGGGGGTGATAGAGATGGAGAGAAACAAAAAGACATCTGCAACACTGTTTCACCACTCACAAAGCTTTCCTCTGCAGGTGGGGGCAAGAACCTGGGTCCTTGTGTGTTGTAACATGTGCTTAGCCAGGTGTGCCACCTCCGGCCTCCTTGCTGATATTTTCTACTGTGTAGTAAACCATGACTAGCAAATTATTAAATCACGATTAGCAAATTATTTTGCTACAGTTGTTCAAAAAGAGTTACTTCAGCTCTTCATTGTTAGCTGTGAATTATCTGAATAAATAGCAAAGCCCTCTCTCAGAACTGCTGCAGCTTCAGAGCTCGTCCTCTCTGTCTCTTTCTTTTCCTCTTTCCCTCTCTTTCTTCTCCTTCTATCTCTCTGTTTCTCATCCTTTATCAAAAAGAGAAAGAAGGAGAGAGGGAGGGAGAGAAAGGTAATGAAAGAAAACCTGAAAGTGACTAAGCTGGGATTGATGGAGTTATTCAGGCACCAATCCTCATTTAGTTGTAACACACACAAAAAAGATGGTATCCTTTGATTCCTACTGAGTACAAATATATTTGGTATATTCGTGAGATGATAAAATTGGTTAAAAGTCTGCAAAGTGGGGCTGGGTGGTGGCAAACCTGGCCAAGCACACATGTTACAGTGCACAAGCCCCCAGTCCCTCACTTGCAGAGAGAAAGTTTCACAAGTGGTGAAGCAGTGTTGCAGGTATCTCTCTGTCTCTCTCCCTCTCTATCGCCTCCTTTCTCTCAATTTCTGGCTGTCTCTATCCACTAAAAGAACATAGATAATAATAATTTTATAAGTCTGAAAAGAATATCTGCCTTAGTCAAAAAATGCTTAAACATCTAAAGAGAGAATCTGTCTTATTAACCACATTTTGATTCATTTAATAAAGTACTGAATACCTAAAACTGTAGAACTGTTCTTTTATTTAATCATAAAATTATATACCATAAATTAAAAATTATATATATATATATTTTTTAAATCTGGAACCCAGGGTCCAGGTGGTGACACACCTGGTTGAACACACATATTACATGTAATGTGCAAGGACCCAGGTTTGAGTCCACAGTCCCCACCTGCAGGGGAAAGCTTTGCGAATGATCAAACAGTGTTGCAGGTGTCTCTCTATCTCCCTCCTTCTGAATCACCTCCTTCCCTCTTGATTTCTGGCTGTCTTTATCCAATAAGTAAATAAAGATAAGTTAAAAAAATTAAGAAAGCTTATTAAGCTGTATAGTGTTTTTGGTTACCAACTAACTCCCTGCTTGCTTGATGTACTGTCCCTTTAAGATCTACTTTTAAGTTTTCAGTGAATCTAATTTTGAGCTAGGCATTCTTTTCTTTCTTCCTTCCTTTCTGTTTCTTTCTCCTCATTATCCCCCTCTCCCTCCTCCTCCTTCTTCTTTTAACTTAATAGGGCAGAGTGAAATTGAAAGGGCAGGGGGAGATAGAGAAGGGGAGAGAACAATATCTATAGAGTCTCATTTGTGAATCTTCCACCCTGCAGGTGGGGACCAGGGACTAGAACCTTGGTTCTTACACATGGTAATGACAGCCAACACCCATCCACTGAGCTAGGCATTGTTATGTGTAATAAAAACGAGATACTGGGGGTTGGGGAGGTAGCACAGCGGGTTAAGCCCACATGGTGGAAAGCATAAGGATCCTGGTTCCAGCCCCCGGCTCCCCACCTGCAGCGGGGCCGCTTCACAAGCGGTGAAGCAGGTCTGCAGCTATCTTTCTCTCCCCCTCTCTGTCTTCCTCTCCTCTCTCCATTTCTCTCTGTTCTATCCAATAACAACAACAATATCAATGACAACAAATACAATAACAACAACAAGGGCAAAAAAAATGGCCTCCAGGAGCAGTAGATTCATAGTGCAGGCACCGAGCCCCAGCAATAACCCTGGGCAAAAAAAAAAAAAAAAAAAAAAAAAAAAAAGAGAGAGAAAGAGAGAGAGAGAGGGGGAGAGAGAGAGAGGGAGAGATATGTGTACTGCCAGAAACCATGTTGAAAAGGCAAGTAAAATAATAATAATAATAATAATAATGAGTTAATGTACAATTGGTATTATTTAAACAAACTTAAATATTGATAGTTTAAACAATGTATAGTGGAACTATTGTCATGCCCTGACTTGCTTGGAGAAGACTTTATAAAATAAAATAGATGAATAGAAATAGATAAGTAGAACTGATAAGGGTCTGGACAAATGAGGTGAGGGGGTGGCATTTATAGTATATTGAAACAAGAAGCTCTTAAGACATCTGTTCCAATGAATCTCTGGGATTGATGTTGAATTGGGCAAGAATGTCCTGAGTTGTTCCGGATAATTTTAAATAATGATCTAATATTCTAATGAGATTCAGCTGTTAGTATTAACAAACAAAGTAGTACATCTGGGAAGGAATGAAAAGTTGCTTAGAAAAATTCAATTTGGAAAAGAAGGTTAAAATTAAGAACAGATTGGCTTAAATTTGGTAATGCTTACATATATGGTGAAAGAATTTCAAGGCACTGAAGGATTTCTCTTTGGGGGAAACATATGGAAACAGAATAAGAGAGAAAGCATATAGCTTTTGAAAAGAAGAATACATCAGTGCTATGTACAGCCTTCCAGTAACAAGGAATACTGGCCTTCCGCGAACTTGAGTTTGTTTTATAAGAAAGGAACAGCTAGAGTAATCATTCATAAAGACTTTTATCACTTAATTTATTATTATTATTATTATTATTATTATTATTATTATCAGGTTAATTTTAATGTTTCCACTACATTCACAGTGAAAATGAGTGGTCAGGATTCCACGTGAAATAATTTTTTCTACCCAAACTTGTTTTGCTCCACAGCTGCAAACATTTTTATTTTTGTTAATTATCTTACCATCCATAAACTGCTCATTTGTTTCCCATTAAGTTTATATATATATACATACAAATATATATATTTCCCTTTTGTTGCCCTTGTTTTTATTGTTGTTGTATTTGTTGTTAGATAGGACAGACAGAAATGGAGAGAGAAGGGGAAGACAGAGAAGGGGAGAGAAAGACACCTGCAGACCTGCTTCACCACTTGTGAAGCTACTCCCCTGCATGTGGGGGAGCCAGGGGCTCAGACCTGATTCCTTAAGCTGGCCCTTGCGCTTCGTGCCACGTGCACTTAACCCGCTACACTACCTCTTGACTCCCCCCTTTTTTGTCTTTTTTGAAATAGAGTTGGGCCTGCCATCAGCCACTTCATGCTTGTTAAAACTGCTGCAGGAGAAGTGGGTTCAAAGAATTTTAGGGGCCAGGTGGTGGCATACCTGGTTGAGCATACATGTTACTATTTGCAGGGACCCAGGTTCCAGTCCTCAGTCCCCACCTGCAGGGGGAAAGCTTTGCAAGTGAAGCAGTGTTGCAGGTGTCTCTTTGTCTCTGTCCCTCTCTATCACCCCCTTCCCTCTCAATTTCTGTCTGTCTCTATCAAATAAATAAATAAAGATAAAAATTCATGAGGGAGTATGGATCCCAAATCATTATGGAATGCAGAAGGTAGTTGTTCTGGCATCTATAATGGCTTCTCCCCTGGACAAGGACATTGGCAGGCTGACCCATACTCCCAGCCTGTTTCTATCTTTCCCTAGTGGGGTAGGGCTCTGGAGAGGTGGGGTTCCAGGACACATTGGTGATGTCGCCTGCCCAGGGAAGTCAGGATGGTATCATGGTAGCATATGCAACTTGGTGGCTAAATGGTGGTAGATATAAAGCAGGTTAAGTTGTTTAATAAACAAAAAACTAAAAGTAAAATAGAGCAGATAAAACTAAGGGTCTTCATATGAGAAGCAGTTAGAAAGTCTATGACTTTACTAATTTTTGCCTGAGCCTGACAGTTAACATGCAGGTGGGCTAAATTATTGTCTGGGGAGATGGTGTCAGAGTTGGACATAGCACTAGAAAGCTGGATGAGGGAAGAGAGTAGCTCCCAAATATTGGAAAAGTATAAGGAATAGGAAAATTTCCAATGGAGAGGATAGGATGCGTAACTCTGGTGGTGGGAATTGTGTGGAATTGTGCCCCTCTTATCCAATGGACTTGTCGATCATTATTAAATCAATCATAATAAATAATAATAATAATTTCATCGGGGCTTCTGACACAGGGGAAGGCAGGTACCTGATCCATATGGTGGAGTGTTATAGCTCTTAGGGAAACACTGGTAAGTTTCTCAATACCAGGTCCGACACCTTAGTTGCCACAGAAGAATCAGGGAACCAGACAAAATATTTAGTTAGATGAGCTTTATTTATAGGAAAGGTGTAGAGACTGGTGGAAAAGCACATTGGTCCTCATCCCTTTCTTTTTGCTCCTAGCACTAAGTCATCCCATTGTGGTGCAGGTAGACCTAAATGGGAGCAGATGTAGGCCAATGATGATAGTTTATTTTAGGATGTTCATTACCTAAGAGCTTATCATAGTCCATCCCACAAGAACGCCCCCCTCCCCTCAGTCTAACTCTCTCCTGTCCCAAGCAGCATGTGCTCACAATGGAGTGTATACTTTGTGAATGTTTCTATGTTTAGGAAGCATGTGATGAATTAGGTTCCACAGGCCTTTTGTAGTAGAAGTGCATGCTCTACTTGAGAGTCAAACAGAAATCAGAGTACAAAGTTCTAACAGAATCACCCATGAATTTTTATTGTGAGGATTCCATAAGATAATGCCGTGAAAATCTTCAGCGGGGGGTCAGGCGGTGATGCAGTGGGTTAAGCGCATGTGGCTGCAAAGCACAAGGACAGGCGTAAGGATCCCGGTTCGAGCCCCCGGCTCCCCACCTGCAGGGGAGTCGCTTCACAGGTGGTGAAGCAGGTCTGCAGGTATCTATCTTTCTCTCCCCCTCTCTGTCTTCCCCTCCTCTCTCCATTTCTCTCTGTCCTATCCAACAACGAACAACATCAACAATGGCAATAATAATAACCACAATGAGGCTACAACAAAAGGGGGGAAAAATGGCCCCCAGGAGCGGTGGATTCATGGTGTAGGCACCGAGCCCAGCAATAACCCTGGAGGGAAAAAAAAAAAAAGAAAAGAAAAGAAAAGAAAATCTTATAGCAATTGATATATAAAATTCTTTCTCAGGCAGGGAAGATAGCATAGTGGTTATGCAAACAGACTCTCATGTCTGAGACTCTGAAGTCCCAGGTTTCAGTCCTCCACACCACCGTCAGCCAGAGCTGATCAGTGCTCTGATTAAAAAAAAAAAAAAAAAAAAAAAGCCAAAGAGGAAAATTCTTTCTCAAAAAAGAGGCCTCTTTCTCATAAGAGGAAGCCAAGCAGTGGCATATCAGGATAAGCACAAGGACCCACTCAAGGATTCAGGTTCTATGCCCTTGCTCCCCATCTACAGGGGGGGGAATCGCTTCACAAGTAGTGAAACAGATCTGTAGGTATCTTTCTCTCTCCCTTTCTGTCTTCCTCTCCCCTCTCAATTTCTCTCTGTCCTATCCAAAATGATAAAAAAAAAAAAATGGGCACAGGAGCAGCAGACTCATAGTGCAGGCATAGAGCCCTACAATAATCCTGGAGGCAAAAAAGGGAGGAGGATAAGATGCAATCATTGTTATAATAGTTATAAAATCTCAACACTACCCCCCAATACTTTGCCATTACACTTCCCTATTCTCTGAAAAATAAAAGTTTTAAATTATATATATTTTAATTTTTTAATTTTTATTTGTAAAATAGGAAATATTGACAAGACCATAGGATATGAAGGGTACAGTTCCACACAATTCTCACCAACAGAACTCTGTATCCAATCCTCTCCCTTGATAGCTTTCCTATTCATTATCCCTCTATATTTTAATTTTTAAAAAATTTTACTATCTTTATTTATTTATTGGATAGAGACAGCCAGATATTAAGAGAGAAGGGGGTGATAGAGAATGAGAGAGACAGAGACACCTGCAACACTGCTTCACCCCTGGCAAAACTTTCCCCTTGCAGGTGGGGACTGGGTCCTTGCACGTTGTAACATGTGCACTCAACCAGGTGTGCCTCACTTTTATTCACCTTGATATTTATTTAAAAGGAAATGTCTTTGGGATAATCATAGAGTTGAAATACAAAAGCACTATTTATTAAAGACATAGGATTAATATCAAAATTCCACTTCAAAAAATTATAGCTTGATAATCTATCCTATTTTGATATTCTTTGAATTTGAATCTTTCATGGAGATTCAAATTATGAATCTGAGAGAATGTAAAAATAGTAAGTTGATTTTCTTTCACAATAATGTCTTTATAACAAACAAAACAAAACAAAACCTTTTTGCTATTTCTAACCCAAGTTGTATTTTAGCTCCAACCTACTGAGAGGTTAAGCTTGTGCTAGTAATTATCATAGTATCATTATTACAACAATCAAATGCTTAAATTAAATGTATTACTTCTTAAAGCCATCTGTCAAAGTTCTGCTGTGGATAACAGCTGACCTGTAGAATCACAGTCTCTGACGCAGCACATACTATGGGCTGCTTCATTTTTAGCTCATTCCTGGGGCACCAAAGGTCATTTTAAAATGTTTGTTTTTGGGAGTCAGGCGGTAGCATAGAGGGTTAAGTGTAGGTGGTACAAGTGCAAGGAGCAGCGTAAGGATCCTGGTTCAAGTCCCCAGCTCCCTGCCTACAGGGGAGTTGCTTCACAAGTGGTGAAGCAGGTCTGCAGGTGTCTGTCTTTCTCTCCCCCTCTCTGGCTTCCCCTCCTCTCTCCATTTCTCTCTGTCCTATCCAACAATGACAATAACAATAATAACTACAAAAAAACAAGGGCAACAAAAGGGAATAAATAAATAAAATTTTTAAAAATGTATTTTATTAGTGATTTAATTTTGACTTACAGAATTATTAGATAGTAGGAGTATATTCCATATGGTTCCTGCTACCAGAGTTCTTTGCCCCACCCTCCCCCTCTCCTCCACTGCAAATTGCAGTAGTTCTCCTAAGATCATCAATGCAGGGGTTGGCCCTATAATTATATATATATTTCCCCCCTTTTTTCAATGGTCCTGCCTTCAGTTCCTTTCTAAGACACCCCTACACCTATTACTACTTCCAGGTGTCTTTCCTTTTTTCCTCTTCTTTCTCAGATAAGAGAAAAACTGCCTGACTATAGAAAGAGAGAAGCAGATAGAAAAACAGTAGAAGAGAGGGCATGCCACCACAGCTTCCTCTAGTCCAGTAGAGGTAGGTTGGAGCCTGGGTTGATGGCTGGCCAGTACCTCTTCCCAGGTAAACTCTCTCACCAGCTCTATTAAAAATATATCTTGGGGGCCAGGAGGTGGCACACCTGGTTGAGCACAGATGTTCCAAAGCACAAGGGCCGGGGTTTAAGTTCCCGGTCTTCACCTGCAGGGGGAAAACTTTGTGAGTGGTGAAGCAGTGTTGTAGGTGTCTCTCTGTCTCTCTCCCTCTCTATCATGACCTGCCCCCTCCATTTCTGGCTGTCTCTAGCCAATAAATAAATAAAGATAATAATTTTTAATTAATAAAAAGATATATCTCTAAAAAAAAAAAAAAACCAAAAAGTCCTTTGCCTGACTCTCTGAAGAGAGACTGGATCATCCTACGGTTCCACTTGAGGAAGACTTGCTTCTGAAGTGAGTGCAGCCAAGAATGTTCCCAGCCATCACTATGGACTTTGAGCTCAGTCTGACAGGAACTCAGACATTGTATGGGCTCTGGTGCTAAATATGAAAAGATAAGGGGCCCCGGGTTAGATTGATGTGGTAAACAGTTATTTGCATTTGTATATTTTGTTCAAGTTTGTGAGCAACTCTCTGTACTGACGCTACTTTTTAGTTCTATCCTCAACTCTGACACCATCACCTAGATTGTCCACCTAGAGAGGTGAAGACCTGATGATTATCAGAGAGAGAGAGAGAACAAGAATGAGAACTAAAGCACTTCTCGGGCACATGTGTGTGTAATACTAGGGATAGAACCCAAGGCATATAAGTCTAGTGGTCTACTGTCAGTCCGCTCCTAGCTACTAAAAGATATTTTTAATGACTATTAAGTATACCTTCTTAAAAATGTGGTATATTTATTTTCAGGAATCTTTTAAAAATTTATTTATTTATTTATTTATTATTGGATAGAGACAGAGAAATTGAAAGAGGAGACAGAGAAAGACAGAGAGACACCTGCAGTCCTGTTTCATCACTCGTGAAGTTTTCCCCTGCAGGTTGGGACCAGGGCTTTGAACCTGGGTCCTTATGCACTGTAATGTGAGTGCTTAATCAGATATGCCACCACCTGGCCCCTAGTTTCCTCTTTCACCCGGTAATTTTTAGTAATGAGCTGTTGAGTTTCCATATTTGGGAGTTTCCATATTTCTCTAGCATTCTGTTTGTTGTTGAATGTTAATTCAACTCCAGTGGGGAATGACATTCCATGGTAATGATTGGAAGGATTAACATCATCAAAATGACTGTATTTCCTCCAGTCATATATAAATTTAATGCCATCTTCATCAAAGTATGAATGAACTTCTTTAAAGAAATGGAACAAAAGTTACAAAAATTTATCTGGAACCAAAAATTCCCCAGGATTGCCAAAGCAATCTTAAGAAAGAGGAAGAAAACCAAAAGCATTGCACTTCAAGCTATACTAAGAGCTATTGTAATCAAAACTGGCTGGTGCTGGAATCAAACACACATACCAGTGGAATAAATTAAAGACTTAGAAATAAGCTCCCATATCTAAGGCCTGTTAGTTAATTAATTTATTTACCAGAGCACTGCTCAGCTCTGGCTGATGGTGGTGTGGGGAATTGAACCTCGGACTTCAGAGGCTCAAGCATGAGAGTCTTTTTTTTTTTTTAAATAATTTATTTATTGGGGAATTAGTGTTTTACATTCAACAGTAAATACAATAGTTTGTACATGCATAACATTCCCCAGATTCCCATTTAACAATACAACCCCCACTATGTCATTCATCATCTTTCATGGACCTGTATTCTCCCCACCCATCCACCCACCCCAGAGTCTTTTTACTTTGGTGTAATACTCCAATTCCATTTCAGGTTCGACTTGTGTTTTCTTTTCTAATCTTGTTTTTCAACTTCGGCCTGAGAGTGAGATCATCCCATATTCATCCTTCTGTTTCTGACTTATTTCACTCAACATGATTTTTTCAAGGTTCATCCAAGATCGGCTGAAAACGGTGAAGTCACCATTTTTTACAGCTGAGTAGTATTCCATTGTGTATATATACCACAACTTGCTCAGCCACTCATCTGTTGTTGGACACCTGGGTTGCTTCCAGGTTTTGGCTATTACAAATTGTGCTGCCAAGAACATATGTGTACACAGATCTTTTTGGATGGATGTGTTGGGTTCCTTAGGATATATCCCCAGGAAGGGAATTGCAGGGTCATAGGGTAGGTCCATTTCTAGCCTTCTGAGAGTTCTCCAGACTGTTCTCCACAGAGGTAGGACCAATTGACATTCCCACCAGCAGTGCAGGAGGGTTCCTTTGACCCCACACCCTTTCCAGCATTTGCTGCTGTTACCTTTTCTGATGTATGACATTCTCATAGGAGTGAAGTGATATCTCATTGTTGTCTTGATTTGCATTTCTCTGACAATCAGAGACTTGGAGCATTTTTTCATGTGTTTCTCGGCCTTTTGCATCTCTTCTGTGGTGAATATTCTGTCCAAGTCCTCCCCCCATTTTTGGATGGGGTTATTTGTTGTCTTGTTGTTGAGTCTGGCAAGCTCTTTATATATGTTGGTTATTAAACTCTTATCTGATGTATGGCATGTAAAGATCTTCTCCCATTCTGTGAGGGGTCTCTTGGTTTGGGTAGTGGTTTCTTTTGCTGTGAAGAAGCTTTTTAATTTGATGTAGTCCCATAGGCTTATACTTGCCTTAGTCTTCCTTGTAATTGGATTCGTTTCATTGAAAATGTCTTTAAAATGTATGCGGAAAAGAGTTCTGCCAATATTTTCCTCTAAGTATCTGATAGTTTGTGGTCTAACATCCAAGTCCTTGATCCACTTGGAATTTACTTTTGTATTTGGTGAAATACAGTGATTCAGTTTCATTCTTCTGCATGTTTCAACCCATTTAATCCAACACCATTTGTTGAAGAGACTCTGCTTTCCCCATGTAATAGTCTGGGCCCCTTTGTCAAAGATTAGATGTCCATACGTGTGGGGCCTCATTTCTGGGCTCTTAATTCTATTCCACTGGTCAGTGTGTCTGTTCATGTTCCAGTACCAAGCAGTTTTGATGACAATGGCCCTATAATACAGTTTGAGATCTGGCAGTGTGATGCCTCCGGTTCTGTTCTTTTTTCTCAAGATTGTTTTGGCAATTCTAGGTCTTTTCTGGTTCCAGATAAACATTTGTAGCATTTGTTCTATTCTCCTAAAAATGTGCTTGGGATCTTGATGGGGACAGCATTAAATTTGTAGATGGCTCTGGGTAATATATTCATTTTGATGATGTTAATTCTTCCAACCCATGAACATGGAATATCTTTCCACTTCTTTGTGTCTTTTTCAGTTTCTTTGAGTAGTGACTCAATTTTCAGTATACAAGTCTTTCACTTCTTTGGTTAGGTTTACTCCTAGATATTTTATTGTTTTTGTTGCTATAGTAAAAGGAACTGATTTCTGGATTTCAATTTCTTCTAACTTAGTGTTTGCATAGAGGAATGCCACTGACTTTTGAATGTTAATTTTATAGCCTGACACATTACTGTATTGCCTGATGATTTCCAAAAGCTTCTTGCTGGATTCCTTAGGTTTTCCCATGTATACTATCATGTCATCTGCAAATAAGGAGAGTTTGACTTCTTCTCTTCCAATCTGTATGCCTTTAATTCCTTGCTCCTGCCTGATTGCTATGGCAAGAACTTCCAACACTATGTTGAATAGTAATGGTGATAGTGGGCAGCAACCTGATCTGAGGGGAAATGCTTCCAGTTTTTCACCATTGAGTATGATGTTGGCTGTAGGTTTGCTATATATAGACTCCACTATCTTCAGGAATTTTCCATCTATTCCCATTTTTTGTAGTGTTTTGATCATAAAGGGATGTTGGATTTTGTCAAAGGCTTTCTCTGCATCTATTGATATGACCATGTGGTTTTTGGTCTTGCTTTTGTGGATGTGGTGGATCACATTGATTGATTTACGTATATTAAACCAACCTTGCATGCCTGGGATAAACCCCACTTGGTCATGATGAACAATCTTTTTGATATACTGCTGTATCCGGTTAGCTAGAATTTTGTTCAATATTTTCGCATCTACGTTCATCAGAGATATTGGTCTGTAGTTTTCTTTTTTGGTTGTGTTCCTGTCTGCTTTTGGTATCAGGCTGATGTTGGCTTCATAGAAGCTGGCAGGGAGTATTCCAGTGTCTTCAATCTTCTGGAAGACTTTTAAAAGTAGAGGTATTAGTTCTTCTTTGAAAGTTTTGTAGAATTCATTTGTAAAACTATCTGGTCCAGGACTTTTATTTTTGGGGAAATTTTTGATAACTGTTTCAATTTCATTAGCTGTGATGGGCCTGTTCATGTTATCCACTTCCTCTTTACTTAGTTTTCGAAGTTGGTAGGTATCTAGGAAATCATTCATTTCTTCCAGGTTCTCTAGCTTGGTGGCATATAGTTGTTCATAGAAGCCTCGCATGATATGTTGAATTTCTGCAGTGTCTGTTGTGATTTCTCCTCTTTCATTTACTATCCGATTTATTTGGGTCTTCTCCCTTTTTTGTTTTGTGAGTCTGACTAAAGGCTTCTCGATTTTGTTTACTCTTTCGAAGAACCAACATTTACTTTCATTGATCTTTTGTATGGTTTTCCTATTCTCAATGTTATTTATTTCTGCCCTAACTTTAGTAATTTCTGTCCTTCTGGTTGCTTTAGGATTCCTTTGTTGTTCTTCTTCTAGGTCTTTGAGATGTGCAGTCAGGCTGTTTATTTGTGCCTTTTCTTGTTTCCTAATGTGTGCTTGTATAGCTATGAACTTCCCTCTTAGGACTGCTTTAGCTGTGTCCCAAATATTTTGATAGTTTGTGTCTTCATTTTCATTGAACTCTTGAAACATTTTGATTTCTTCCTTGATTTCCTCTTTGACCCAGAAGTTGTTAAGAAGTGTACTGTTGAGCTTCCACATTTTGGGACTGTTACTAATCTTTTGTTGATTGTTAAGTGTTAGTTTAATTCCACTGTGGTCTGAGAAGATGCTTGGGATGATTTCAGTGCTCTTGAATAGGCTGATGCTGTCTTTGTGGCCTAACATATGGTCTATCCTTGAGAATGATCCATGTGGATTTGAGTAAAATGTGTATTCCAGTTTCTTGGGATGAATGACTCTGAAAATGTCCAATAGTTCTAGTTTATCTATCTCTTCATTTAGCTCCCTTATGTCTTTACTGATTTTCTTCCTGGATGATCTGTCAAGTTGAGACAGTGGAGGTTGAAGTCCCCTACTATGATTGTGTTACTGTTAATATATTGCTGTAGCTCTTTCAGTAGAAGTTTGATGTATTTAGATGGCTTCTCATTGGGTGCATAGATATTAATAATTGTTAAGTTCTCTTGATTGACTGATCCTCTGAGCATTAAGTAGTGTCCATTCCTATATTTTTTAATCTTATCTATTTTAAAGTCTATCATGTCAGATATGAGAATTGCTGTTCCTGCCCTTTTTTGTGGGCCATTGGCTTGAATGATAGTTTTCTATCCTTTCACTTTAAGTCTGTGTTTGTCTTGTTGTGTTAGGTGAGTTTCCTGTAGACAACATATTGTTGGGTTGTGTTTTCTGATCCATCTTCCTACTCTGTGTCTTTTAATAGGTGAATTCAGGCCATTGACATTTATTGATATCAAAGATTGAAGATATTTTAACGCCATTCTTGTAGAGTTTTAGAGTGTTTTGATATATGTCCTATTTGTGGTGGTCTGGTTCTTTATAGGAGACCTTTCAGAACTTCTTTCAGGGCAGGCTTGGTGATGGTTGCTTCCTTCAACTGTTGCTTGTCTGAGAAGGTTTTGATGCTTCCATCTAGTCTGAATGACAATCTAGCAGGATATAGTATTCTTGGTTGAAAGCCTTTCTCATTGAGCACTCAATAGATATCTTGCCATTCTCTTCTGGCCTGTAGTGTTTGTATGGAGAAGTCTGCTGCTAATCTTATGGGTTTTCCTTTGTAGGTGACTCTTTGTTTTTCTCTTGCAGCCTTGAGGATCCTTTCTTTTTTTTTTTTTTGAATTAATACCGTATTTTAATATTCATTTACTTATTTGACCGGATAGAGACTGAGCAGGGAAAGGGAAGTAGAGGCAGAGAGATGGACAGACCTCCGCAGGTGGGGCCCCTGAGGATCCTTTCTTTATCCGTATTCCTTTCCATTCTAAGTATGACATGTCTTGGTGTCTTTAGGTCTGGGTTAATTCTGTTTGGGACCCTCTGGGCTTCTTGAATCTTTATGTCTTTGGTGTTGTCTAGACTAGAGAAATTTTCAGCTATTATGGCCTGGAGAATGCTTTCTTCCTCTCCTTCTCTTTCTTCCTCTGGTAAGCCAATAATGTGTATATTGTTTCTTTTGAAGTCATCCCATAGGACTCTGTTGTTGTTTTCAGCATCTTTTAATCTCTTTTGGAGATCCCTTACTTCTTTTTTAGTTGTCTCTAATTCATCCTCAATCTTGCTAATTCTGTCTTCAGCCTCATAGATTCTATTCTCTCTGCCCTCTACTGCTTTCTGGAGTTCATCTATTTTGTTGCCCTGCTCTGATACTGTTTTAGCTTGTTCAGCTAGTTGCCTTCTTAGCTCAGCGATTTCAGCTTTCAGCTCTCTAATAACCATGAGATAATTAGAATTTTCTTCCATATTCTCATTTGTTGTTCCTGCATTTCTGATTACAATTTTTTCAAATTCTTTACTCACTCCTGTTATTATTTCCTTAGCTAATGTTTGGATGTTGAACTCGTTGTTTTGTGCTTCACCCTCTGGAGGACTTTTAGCTGGACTCTTGTCCTGGTTCGAGTCTCCAATATTTTTTCTTGTTGTTTTAACCATTTTATATATTATGTTATGAGTTCCCTTTATCAGTACTTTTCAAATTATTGATCACTATTGCCTGGATTGACTTGTGTCTAAGTAATTTAATTAAAGGGTTTACCGTGGTGGAAGTTAACAGTTTTTTCAATCCCTCATGAGAGTCTTTTTACATAACCATTATACTATCTACCCCCATCAGCCAGTTATTTTTTGACAAGGAGCCAAAACCACTAAATGGTGAGAGGAGAGTCTCTTCAACAAATGGTGCTGGGAAAATTAGATTGAAACATGTAAACTGATGAAACTGAATCCTTATCTCCATGCACAAAAGTCAACTCCAGGTGGATTGAGGACATGGACATTAGGCCAGAAACTATCAAATACAAAGAATAAAATATTGACAGAACACTTCATGACTTATGCTTCAAAAAAAACCCTCAAGAATTCAAATCCAACAGCAAAGAAAATGAAAACAAAAATAAACCATTGGGACTACATCATACTGAAGAGCTTCTGCACAGCAAAGGGTACTACCTCCCAAACAGAAAAATACCCAATGGGATGGGAGAAGATCTTTACACAACACACATCAGACAAAGGACTAATAAAAGGACTAACAACCAAAAATACATAAAGAGTTCAGTAAACTAAACACCATGAAAACAAGAAACTCCATTAGGAAATGGGGCCAGAACATGAACTGAAATTTCACTGAGGAAGAGATTCAGAAGGTTAAAGAAAGAGAGAGAGAGAGAGAGAGAGAGAGAGAGAGAGAGAGAGAGACCCACACACTCTCCCAGGGAGATATAGTATCAATGATTATGGTAAAAGAATTTTATGCCTGAGACTTGGAGGTTTCAGTTTTACTCCTTGACACCACCAACATAAACCAGAGCTGAGCAGTACTCTGTTAAAAAAAAAAAAAAAAGTACTTGTAACCTATAACTCTTTGTATTATGTGTTAACATTTAGGTTCCCAGAAGTACCAAGGACTCCATTCCCAACATTGGGCATTAGCATGAACATTCTTACAGCTGAGCAATGTTGTGGATGCACAATTTTTTCTAGATATTTATTGGCCAGCAGTCTATCCTACTTTACAAGAAACAGGGTTTCCTTTTTTATTTTTTTTAAGTATGCAAACTAGATTTCAATGTTCTATTGCACAACTCAGCAATTTCAGAGAAGAAATGCATTTAATTTTTACTTGTGATTAATTAATTTACTAGTGATTAAGCCTTAAGTTTTTAATGTCATTCTTTTTTAATATTTATTTATTTATTTTCCCTTCTGTTGCCCTTGTTGTTTTTTCATTGTAGTTATTATTGTTGTTATTGATATCATGTTAGATAGGACAGAGAAAAATGGAGAGAAGAGGGGAAGACAGAGGGGAAGAGAAAGAGAGGCACCTGCAGACCTGCTTCACCACTTATGAAGAGACTCCCCTGCAGGGGGGTGGAGCCCGGGGACTCCCCTTCAGTGAGGGAGCCTGGGGCTCAAACCCTGATCCTTGCACTTTAGGCCACATGTGCGTTTTAACACGTTATTACCGCTGGACTCCTATTAAGCCTAACTTTTGAAGACAACCTCAGATCAAGTCCATGTTTTTCTCCCTTAGGTACTTCAGGCCCTGCAGTTAGTAGATAATACTTTTGGAATGTTGATGGACGGTTTAAAGCAGAGGAATTTACACAACTGTGTCAACATAATCCTTTTGGCAGATCATGGTATGCTTTTAAAAAAATATTTGTTATATTTGTTGTCACTGAGTATAGTTATCACTTCAGGGGGCATACAAAATAGTAAAAGTATTTTGAAGTCTATGCTTCTAGACATGGTAGATGGATGGGCAAAGAATGAACTTTTGTGGTAGTCTGCAATGAAATTAATGCCAAAATTGAAACTTCTAGAATAATTATGCAAACATCCATTCTGAAAATTAATTCACACACTCAATTTTCTGTAAAACATGGAGTTAGAAGGATTTAACCTAAATTTAGTTAGTGTGCTACTCAATCATGAAAGTGCTTTCAGGCCTTCTTTTTAGTAGGTGATTCATATAAATTGCCTCTGGTTTTTGATATAGATTAATTTCACCCCATCTCATGTATCTTTTTCATGAGTTATATGACTAAATGTCTACAAAGTCTTTGTAACCCCCACATTTGTTTATTTGAGGTTAACATTCATTTCAGATAATTATGCTAACATCCATTCTGATAATTCACACACTCAATTTTTTGTAAAACATGGAGTTAGAAGGATTTAGCCTAAATTTAGTTAGTGTGCTACTCAATCATGAAAGTGTTTTTTCAGGTTGAGTGCACATGTACAGTGCGCAAGGACCTGGGTTCAACCCCCTGGTCCCCACCTGCAGGGGGAAAGCTTCACAAGTGGTGAAGCAGTGCTGCAGGTGTCACTCTGTCTCCTTCTCTGTCTCCCCCTTCTTCTCAATTTCTGGCTGTCTCTATCAAATAAATAAAGATTAAAAAAAAAAAGGAAATGGAACACCTCACAGTATTAAAGTGCAATAAATTCTCACTCAACATCTCCAATAGATTCTTTCACAACTACAACTTTTAGAGAAATGGTGTATAACAAAATCATCTTTGAATAACAATCACCAGGAGTGATAACCCTGGTGGCAACAAAAGGGGCAGGGAATTTATTAATAAAGCCATCTGAGCCTGGGCTTTTATTGTGAAAAATTTTGATGACTGATTCAATTTATATATATTCCCTTTTGTTGCCCTTGTTGTTTTATTGTTGTTGTTATTGATGCCGTTGTTGTTGGATAGGACAGAGAGAAATGGAGAGAGGAGGGGAAGACAGAGAGGGGAGAGAATGACACCTGAAGATCTGCTTCAATGACTGTGAGGTGACTCCCCTGCAGGTGGGGATCTGGGGGCTCAAACCAGGATCCTTTTGCTGGTCTTGCACTTTGCAGCCACTGGCACTTAACCCTCTGCGCTACCACCGGACTCCCTGATTCAATTTCTAAACTAGTGATTGGCTTGTTAAACCTGCTTTTATTTTTGGGATTTTTGATGACTGATCAATTTCTGAATTAGTGATTGGCTTGTTTTAACTATTTTCTTTCTCTTGGGTTAGGTTTGGCAGATGGTATGATTCTAGAAATGCATTCATTTCATCTACATTGTCCAATTTATTCCCATAGAGGTTCATAATATTCACATATTCTTTGTATCTCCCCATCTTCAGTTGTAATTTCATCATTCTTGTTCTTGATTGTTTTTATCATAGCTTTCTCTCTCTTCTTTTTTGTGAATCTAGCCAGTGGTTTATCTGTTTTATTTATTATTTCAAAGAACAATACATATTTATTGTTTTTATTTATTGTTTCAAAGAATAAATAAAACAGCTCTTGGTTTAATTAATCTTTAAATCATCTTTCTGGAGTCTATTTTATTAATTTCTACTCTGATTTTGACTTTTTCCTTTCTCCTGCTGATATTTGGGTCTCTCTGTTCTTCTTTTTTTCTGGCTGGCTTAGTTTTGATGTTAGGTAGCTTACTAGAGATCTTTGCTGTTTGTTAATATGGGCCTGTATTGCTATAAATTGCCCTCTTAGGACAACTTTTGCTGTATCCCAGAGCGTCTGGTAGTTGGTCTCTTCATTTTCATTGTTCTGGAAGTATTTTCAGTTTCTCTTTTGATTTCTTCAATGACTCAAATATTATACAGAAGTGTATTGTTCAACCTCCATAATTTGGGTGTATTTCTTTTTTTGTGTGTGGTTTTTGACATTCAAGAGGATTACATATATATATATATATATATAACACCTCTTAAAAATATTTATTTTATTTATTTATTTCCTTTTGTTGCCCTTGTTGTTTTATTGTTGTAGTTATTATTGTTGTCAGTGTTGTTGGATAGGACATAGAGAAATGGAGAGAAGAGGTGGAAGACAGAGAGAGGGAGAGAAAGATAGACACCTGCAGACCTGCTTCACCACATGTGAAGTGATTCCCCTGTAGGTGGGGAGCCGGGGCTCAAACCAGGATCCTTATGCCAGTCCTTGTGCTTTGCGCCACCTGCGCTTAACCCACTGCACTACAGCCCGACTCCCGGGTATTATATATATATATATATTTTTTAATTTCTTTATTGGGGAATTAATGTTTTACATTCAACAGTAAATACAAAAGTTTGTACATGCATACCATTTCTAGGTTTTCCATATAACAATACAACCCCCACTAGGACCTCTAGCATCCTTGGACCTGTATTCTCCCTCTCACCCACCCCAGAGTCTTTTACTTTCATGCAATATGCTAATTCCAAATGAGGTTCTACTTGTGTTTTCTCTTCTGATCTTGGTTTTCAACTTCTGCCTGAGAGTGAGATCATCAATTTGGGTGTCTTTCTTTATTTCTTTTTGTGATTGTTTTCTAATTTAACCACCTCATGGTCAGAAAAGATACTTTTAATGGTCTTAATATTCAAATATTTATTACGGCTATCTCTGAGTCCCAACACAACACATGGTCAATCCTTGAGAATGTTCCATGTGCACTTGAAAAGAATGTATGTTCTTTTTTTTTTGTTTGTTTGAGCTTTTTACTACATGAACTTTAAGTTGATTATATTAAGAACTTTTTAAAAATTTCTTTATTGGGAGATAATGGCTTACATTTGACAGAAAAACACAATAATTTGTACATGCATAACATTTCCTAGTTTTACACATAACTATTCATGCCCCTGTTAGATCCTCCTCTGCCATTATGTTCCAGCATCTAGGCCCCCCACCCCACCACCCCCACTGCAGAGTCTTTTACTTTGGTGAAATACATCAATGTGTGTTCTTTTTTGGAAGTATTAAAGCTTCTGAATATATAAGCTAATCCAATCTATGACTTCATTTAAGGCCTCTTTTTCCTTGTTTATTATTTTTGTCCTGATGATCTGTCTTTTGCTGTGAGTAGTACGTCTTCAATTAATACTGTGCTGCTGTCAATGGCTCCCTTAAGGTCAGCAATTACTTTTTTTATTATTATTTCTACCTTATATTTGAATGATAATTTAGCTGGATACAGAACTTATGGCTAGCAATTCTTATCTTTTAATACTTTGAATATGTCATTCCACTCCTTCCTTGACTCTAGGGTTTGTGATGAGAAATCTAGTCAAAGCCTGATGGTTCTGCCTTTGTATGTGACTTTCTTCCTTTCCCTGGCAGCCTGCAATATTCTTCCGTGTCCCTAGTTTTGGATAGTTTTACTATAATGTATCTTGGTGTGTGTCATTTTAGATTCAGAAATTTAGGTGTGCACTCACCTTCTTGAAATATTCCTGAGCATTGCTAGGTTTGAAAATTTTTCTGCTAAAATTTCTTTGAATATGTTCTCTCTCTCTCTCTCTCTTTCATGGGAGCACTGATCAGCTCTGGCTTTTGGTTTGTGGCAGAGCCTCCGCCATGAGAGTCTCTTTGCATAACCATTATGCTATTTACCCCACCCTATAGTTCTCTACTCTTTTCTTCCCTTCCTCATCCTTAGGAATACCAATTACTCTGATGTTCATCTTCCTGATGGAGTCTATTTCAGAGATAAGCACTTCATTTTTCATAAACCTTTCCTCTCCAAGAGTTATAAATTCAGAGTGTGGTGGTTTTGTCTTCCAGTGTTGATATTCTCTCCTCCACTTCTGATGCCTCTTACCTCAACCTGAACTGCAAAGTGAATATTAATTTTAGTTTCTTGAAGTTATTTCATAATGTTATCTGAATTCTATATCTGCCTTTTTCCTTTTTTTCTTTATTTGTGTCTTTCTGGTGGTTTGGGTTTTCTGTCATTGCTGTAGGTGTATTTACATCTCCACATTTAGTGTTCTTTTGTTATACCAGCAGGAAGCCTGTGGCTAAGGTGTTTTATTTCCCTGTTTATATATATTAGTGTGAGAGGGGAGATTTTTATCCTGAGTTACCAGACAGGGTCAGTGTCCCTGATGTCAATATATAGTCTCCCTGCTGCTCTTCCAGCCTCTGTGGTACAACCTCATAGGAAACTCAAGAAGTCATAGTTGTTAATTGATAAGTTTTTAGGTGATTTTTTTTTTCTTTTTAATAGTTCTTTGTTACTTATACTTGCACCTGAAAGTGGTGAAGCTCAATTGCCAATCTCCCAATTTGGTGTCAGTCATCCCTGAGCACCAGGTTTTAGCCCTGAGAATTGCTCCTTCATCCCTTTTCTATCCACAAGTCACACCTGTCTGTACTCACCTGTGGCTTATATGGTTTTCTTTCTTTTTAACAGTTGTGTTTTTAAATCAGACCTGGAAGTGCTGTGCCTCAGCTGTGACTCTCCTAGCTTGGTTTCAGCCATCTCTGACTATAGCCTTTTAGTCCTTAGAATCTCTCCCTCACCCCTTTTCTGTCCACAAGCCACACATGTCTATACTCACTGGTGGCTTGGTGAGTTTGCGAAGAAATCCTATTAGCATTTTGTTGAGTTTTCAGGTGATTTCTGTTGCTTTTCCTAGTTGACCAAGCAAAGCCAAAACATAGCTGCTGCTACTTCATAGCCATACCTCCAGAAGTCCTCTGGATTTTTTTTCTTTAGCATAAGTTAAGATTATTTTTTCTCATCCGTGTTATAAGGAAACAGTGTTGAATAAAATAAAGTCATTCAAAGACCTACTACTCTCATTTATATAAAAACAACAGGAGGCCAGTGGGTGGCCCAGCTGGTAAAGTTCATACATTACAGTGCCCAAGGACCCAGGTTCAAGCTTCCAGTGCAGGCACTGAGTTCCAGCAATAACCTTGGTGGCAATTAACAAAAAAAAAAAAAAAAGAAAGAAAGAAAGAAAGAAAGAAAGAAAGAAAGAAAGAAAGAAAATTTATGTGGCACTGGGGAATGAACTCAGGGCCTTCTGTGTGCTGGATGCCACTAAACATCAGCTCAAGTCCAGTTTTTTAGAGGGAGGACTATAAAAGGGACATAGTGACAGAGAGGAAAAACACTACCGCATTGATTACACCTTCACCCATGGAGCTATCCTGGTGCCATCCAGGTTAGAATAGTGACAACACATGCAAGGCATTTGCTCTACCTGATGAGCTACCTTCTTTGGTCACTTAACAGATAAAGTACCAACCTATTCTATGCCAGGTACTTCACTAGATACAGTATATTAAAAAATGTATCAAGCAAAAAAAAATTCCTTTTTGAGATGGGGTGGTCAGAACTTTGCTCTCTTAGAAGACTTTCAAGTTAAGATTCAATAGTTATGAAGGACTAGGCATATGGTGAGAAAAGGGAAAGAAATGTACTATTAGAGATTTTGTTAATATTTTTGAATGTGAAAATTATTTTTTTAATTAATTCTTTTAAACATGAGACAGAGAGAGAGAGTGGGAGAGAGAGAGAGAGTCAGAATCACTGCTCAGCTCTAGATTATGGTGATGTGAAGGGGACTGAATCTGGGCATGAAAGTACCTTGCATAACCATTGTGCTATCTCCCTCTTTTTTACTGTGAAATTAGTTAAAAGAAATTACATACTATAAAACTTGAAACAGAAATTTAGAAGAAGTCTGAAGATTCTTCAAGTAACTGTTTTAGAGTCTATGCTGCTTGAATAAGATTAATAAAACACAAAAGTATTCTTTAAATTTAATGTTTTTGAATAAATGATGCAAGCTACTTTTATGATTTAAAAAATATATTGTGTGGGGCTAGGTGGTGATGCACCTGGTTGAGCGCACACATTACTGTGTGCAAGGACCCAAGTTCAAGCCCCTGCTCCCCAACTGTAGGGGTAGAAACTTCAGGAGCAGTGGAGCAAGTCTGCGAGTCTATCTTTCTCTCTCTCTGTCTACCTCTTCCTACCCTCTCAATTTCTCCCTGTGATATTAAATAAAATAGAAAGAAAAAAAAAAAAGGAAAAAAATGGCAACCCAGAGTACTGGATTGGTCATGCAAGCACCAAGCTGCAGCAGTAACCCAATATAAATAAATAAATAAATAAATAAATAAATAAATAAATAAATAAATAAATGATAGCTATTGTGTGGCCTTACATACAAAGAAAAGCATTATAAAGATACAATTATCTACTTAATGAGGATTTTCTTCTTTGCAATTAATTGATTTAACTTGAGCAAACGATCTGTTTACAATTCCAGTTTATTCTTCTTTTAAATGCATGACCTTTTTCTTCCACTGTGAAGATTTTTTAACATCCCTCATGGAGATTAAAGTCGCTAAATTGCATAGGTTCTCAATGAGATTTGTTTTGACATCTGTAATCAAGGGCAATCAACTGTTACTATCTATATCCATCTGGTAGATATGTATTTTTTTTTTTAATTCAGGAATGGAGCAGACTTATTGTGACAAGATGGAATTTATGACTGATTATTTTTCCCAAATAAACTTCTACATGTATCAAGGGCCGGCTCCCCGCATCAGGTCCCGTAATATACCTCAAGACTTTTATAGCTGTAAGTATGAAGATAATCACGTAAATGAATGTAAAACTGAAAGTGAGTAATTATAACCTCCTGATTCTGAGAGTTTACCAACACCTCCTTTCTGATTTTTTGGAAAGTATACAGGTGAGAAATCCCTGTTTGAGTTCAATCTATAAAGTAATATCTGATACTGTTAGGTTAAAATATGCTTCATTCCATTTCTAAATGCTGAGATCATTCTTTGCTTGAAATAATGTTATTTAACTTTACTAGATATATGTGTTAAATTCACTCAAATTGTTCACAGTTTCACAGTGATCAGTTGTTATGTGATTTATTTATTTATTTATTTTATTTTCAGTTAATTCTGAAGAAATTGTTAGGAACCTCAGTGTAAGTATACAGTCTCCTAATACACACATTTAAGTTACTCTAATGTCCTTAATCTAAATTTCAAGAAAGATATTGTTTACGTTTCTGACTCCAAACACTTGTAATTTTTTAAAATTTATTTATTTTCCCTTCTGTTGCCCTTGTTGTCTTTTTACTGTTGTTGTAGTTATTTTTGTTGTTATTGATGTCGTTGTTGTTAGATAGGACAGAGAGAAATGGAGAGAGGAGGGGAATACAGAGAGGGGAAGATAAGATAGACACCTGCAGACCTATTTCACCGCCTGTGAAGCGACTCCCTGCAGGTGGGGAGCTGGGGGCTCAAACCGGGTTTCTTAACGCCAGATCCTTGCGCTTTGTGCCATGTGCGCTTAACTCGCTGCGCTACAGCCCTACTCCCACTTGTAATTTTTTAACCCCTCTGTCAACATTGCTTTAAATGCATATCAGTTGTTTGTGTCTAAGCTGTTTTCATTTTTTAGTTGACACCTCTATAGGAAATTTGTTTGGGAGAGCAGTGACTCATATGCTTATTTTTCGTTGAAAAATCTGATGTCTCTTTCAAAGGAGTCATGCTAATGAGCTCTAGGCAGCATCAATTTTTCATTTTTTATCTAAGTCAATATCAGAAAAGTGAATCAAAGTCTTTTATGGATTTTTTTTTCTTTTCTGGGGGCTGGTGGTCCAGAGGAAATCTCTTTACCCACCAAGTACGATTATAAAAGTACAACTGTTTTTTTCGTGGGTTCTCACATCCTAGGTAGTAAGTAAATAAACAAAGCAAATTCCAGATACCTTAAACAATCTTCTTTCAGGAGAAATTCATTACTCCTGAAGATATTGCAAAGATTATTGTGTGGTAGTTTCAATACTTCTATATTTTTAGTATATTTACGTGTGTGTGTGTGTGTGTGTGTGTGTGTGTTCTCAAAATTCATGGGTTTACCATTGCATTTTATGGGGCTTTAGTTAAAAATAAGTATAGGTGATATGTAGTTATAATAAAAATTATTAGGATAAATATAAAGAAATAATAGATAAGTAATGGTTAGTACTTTTAAGGACCCACTTCAAGTTTGAAGTTAGAATGTTGACAAGAGAAGAAATCCTTTAGAAAGCTAAATACTTCTATTATTCTTCTCCCTTTCTTATTTTAAGTAAACATGTAGGCAATATTGCCCCCTCCTGGTAAAAGATATATATGCAGTATGCTCAGTGATTGGATGAGCAGTTGAGAATTTCAATATGTGGAGTCTAAACTAAGTTTTCAGTGTTTTCCTTCCTGGCCATCTTTTTTTTTTAATTTTTTTTTTCTATGAGCCAGACAGATGAAGTCCTCCTAGTGACTGAGGAAAGGTAAATATTTTATAATCCTAATAATGCGAAAGAATTGGATATCACAGTTTTCAGAAGTTCATTACCCAGCATTGAAAATATGGACCAGCCTGAAACTATAGAGCACTGAAAAAAATGGGCTGCCGTATCACAAAATAGTTCATGACTCCCAGGAAAGTAGACCATGGCATAGATCTCCAGTAATGTTATGTCATGGTCTTATATCGAGCTTATTCTGGACAAATATGACCGTATATACTGATAATTATTTACATCTACAACAGTCTGTTTGCATGAAAGTAACATCCACTTTCTTTTTAAATAAATGATTCAGATTTTATCTCAATCTTAGTATTCACTTCAAATTCAGAAATGTAAAGAATAATTCCATGCTTCTTCAGAGGTTAGCAGTATACCCCCAGTATTCTCCAGAATTCTTCTGGCAACACACCAGCTAGAAATGTGTGTGACACATCAAATGTTCTGTGGTCATTAGGGGTCCAGTTCATTATATCTTTGAGGAAGCTGTATACCCAACAGTCGCCATCAATGCTTGCCTGGTAGTAACAAAGACAATGACTAAAGAAGAAAATAGTGTAAAATGAAAAAAAAAATCAGAAACATGAAAAAGATTCCATAATAAAAACAAAGATACTGACCAAAGTCTATGTACAACAAATAGCCTTCTAGTTCCCTTTCATTCTGTAGACATCTTATTTTCTATATCATTTAAAAAGTGTTTTTCTTCAACTTCTTATTTTTCTCCTGTAAACTTAGCATGAGGAAATAGGGAAACAAAGTTGAAACAATTACATAAACATTAAGGTTAAAGTAGATGAGAAAATGAGGTAGAAAATATTCATTTCCCTATATTCTTACCTGTATTCTTTCACTTTCATTTCTCAAAAAGATAATGAGGAACACAGTTACTTTCTAGCTTATTTCTCTTACAATTCTGTCATCATATTGTTTTACATACCTATGTAATGTACATTTTAGTTTTTGAAAATGTCATTTAGTTACTACAGTAGTAAAAAAAAAACTTACTCCCCTTTGATAAAAATCCATGAATTCACCTAAAATCTGGATGTCATATTAGTTTGTAAAACTGTTGACTTGGTTGAAATATAAATAATAAGCCAAGGATATAACACAGCAGTAGCACACACGACTTGCGCATGTGGGAGGTTCCATGTTTGATCCTGGAGCCACCAATAGCCAGAAGTAAATCACACTTTGGTAAGAAAAAAAAAACAAAACCTGAGAATTAAGTATCTGTATTTTATTTCAGGTAAAGATATTTGGTTCCAACTAAACAAATTTGCATCTGCTGGTGTATTATATGTTGTTCATATATAATTTAAATTCAGAAGCTGCTCTTTCCATTTGAAATCTAAACTTACTTTTATCTCAATTCAGAAAGAAGAGGTTTATGTTGTTATTTTATGGTTATAATTAAGACTGTAGGATTAGGAAATATGAACACTGTGATAGCTGGTTTAACATTCCCATTTTATCAGCCAAGTTTAAATCTTCTTACCTTAAAAAAAAAAACTTTGCTAAAATGTCTTAGAAGATAAAATTGTCGCACAGTTGTATATTTAACAATATCAAGAGTTAATGATTTACATGTTTCTCAGTGTCGGAAACCTGACCAGCATTTCAAACCTTATTTGACTCCTGATTTGCCAAAGCGACTACACTATGCAAAAAATATCAGAATTGATAAAGTTCATCTTTTGGTTGATCGACAGTGGCTGGCAGTGAGGTTTGTTTACTTACTTATCATCACACTTTTAACAACTATCTTTTATTATAAATATACTTGACCTTACACCATTATTATGATCACATGGATTTTCCTAGGTGTTGACTGTCTCATTTTAATATTTGTTTATTTATGTATTTATTTATTTTTAATTTGATAAGACAGAGAAATTGAGAGTGGAGGGCAGATAGGAGAGAGAAATGCACTTGCAACACTGGTTCACTGCTTCACTGCCAGTAGGATCAGAGGCTTGAACCCGGGTCTCTGCCACTTTCTGGCTCCATGTTGACTGTTTCTTGATCTTCATATTCTATTTAGAAGTTCTGTATTTGAAAGGATTGTGATTAGATTGTTGTTGCTGATTATCTTAATCTTCACAACATACCTTAGAGCGAGGAATAAGACTGAACCTTCTGGAGACTGGTGTGGGCCCTTTCCTTTCCTTTTCCTTCCCTTTCCTTTCCTTTCCTTCCTTTTATTTTATTTTGTTTTTTACAAAGAGACAGGGAGGCAGAGGAAGAGAGAAAATGAAAGAGACAAAAAGACCAAGGCAGTGAGATGGGCATCTGGTCTCAAAGATGGGTGTACACATGACAAAGCAGCAAACTGTCTTAAGTGTGCTCTTTTACTGGTCCAGTATCAGCATGTTCTTAAACCCCAGTGTGTGTGGGTGTGTGTATGTGTGTTTTGGTGGCAGGTCAGATATAAAGATGTTATCAGTTTTCCCCAAGACTGGTAATAAGCAACTGATTAGATGGCTCTATGAATTTTGTCAACATTTGTGGTCAAGCCTATATCTTGGTCAAGCTTTACTCAAAGGCCTAGATAACCAAATACTGTATCACTTACTTCATTTTTCTAGTTGTTATTCATGTTGACTGCAAAATATGTGTTTAGAAAGAATAGAAATAATTCTGAATTTCCACCTCAAAATCCCCAATTTATTGAATCCATAAAGTGTAACTGAGTTTCTGTATATGCGCTAGACCTTGTTTTAAGCATTTGGGATACAGACATGATTTCTATCTGTCTCAATACATGGAATAGATTGTTACTATGCCAGTAAACAAATAAATATGCTAGCTCTGATTGTTTATTTTTTTTACTTCATTTTGGTATTTATCACCCTATAGTTATAAGTGAATATAAACGGAATCAGGATTATATTGTGTTTTCTATCTTATTTGTATGCTAGTAGGGAGATACAGAGGACAATGAGAACACAGTGGCTGAAGTATGTTTTTTAGAGAGGAGGGAAGTGATGGGGAGTTGGGCTTTGATGTAAGTGTTGCTTAATGAGGAACTTGAGATTTGGCAAGGTATGTTCTATAATATAAAGAGAGGTTTGCTGCTCAACTTGAGTGTGCAGTTTCACATTGGGTCACTAGATGGTACTAATTTCTCTTCTTGGAAGAATGCTTCCTGGTATGTGTGCATTTGAAAAAAATACTACCATGTAGATCATGTCCATTCGGTGTGCTTGTATAGGCTGATCATTTTACAGAGGTACTCAGTAAAGAGAATGAGTGAGAATGGAATTGTAACCCTGGCTCAACTCACTGAGCTCTGATGGGGACTCTACCTGTGGGAAGAGAAGAGCCATCTTTCCTGGGTGGAAGACACCCATCTTTCTGCCAAGCCTTGGCCACTATCAAGCTATGTCTCTTCAGAGGTACTTCTGCCATAGTATACCTTTTTAAAACCAGCAGTAACCACAGGGCAAGAAAGTGTAGAAAAATCAGGTTTCTATGCAGAAAGACTAGATTTCAGCAAATGCAAATTGTCCTGTATTTCTGGGACACTGGGTCAGTGAAGTTGCCCTTTACATGAGGGACCATATCTTCATGGCCAATGAGTATGATTTTGACCAGGAACAAACTAAACTACCCAGAGATACAAGGTGATTAAAGCTGAATATGATGAGTTTTTCATTTCAGAAAGCTCGTTTCTGCTGCATTATGGAGGAAGGTAGTCAAATAAATGGCAGGAAGGCCAGTTAAAAGATGCATAGTAGGGGGCTGGGTGGTGGCACATCTGATTGAGCACTTACATTATAATGTGCAAGGACCCAGTTGGAGCCCCTGCTACCCACTTGTAGGGGTAAAGCTTTGTGAGTAGTAAAACAGTGTTTCAAGTCTCTCTCTCTCTCTCTTTCTCTCTCTCTCCATATATATATATCTTTCTATCACTGCTTCCCCCTCATTTTCTGGCTGTCTCTGTCAAAAAAATAAAGATAATAAAACTTTTTTTTTCCCAAAAAACAGATGCATAGTAATGCATTCTTCACCATTTGATCTTACCCCAAGATAGAGAGTGGAACTGTAAGGAATGGTAAAACTAGCAAGGTAGCCTACTATTTGGAAAGTGTGCGAGGTAAACTTATGACTTGGATTTTCTAGGACGGTGCTGGCTATTCACATTCTGTCCCACATTTATACTTACTATAACATGCACTTTCCTTTGTAGAAGTGATTGTGCACATAAATAAATATGATTAGGGTATGTGTGTGTGTTCATGTATGGGTGATGATATTACACATTTCTGAAGTTCACAATCAGGCTAATTGGTTAGGAGATTTGATTAGATAAGAGGTAATATCAATACCCATGTCCAGCGGAGAAACAATTAGAGAAGGCAGACCTCCCACCTTTTGCACCCCATCAAGATCTTTGGTCCACACTCCCAAAGGGATAAAGAATAGGGAAACTTCCAATGGTGGGGATGGGATACGGAACTCTGGTGGTGGGAATTGTATGGAATTGTACCCCTCTTATCCCACAATCTTTTCGATCATTATTAAATCACTAATATAACAATATATATATAAAAGAGGTAATGATTAACTTAGACTGCAGCACAGATGAGGAAATAAAGCAAATATAAAATACAGAGGAAAGGAAATTGCTAAATACACTAGAGAAAGATAGGACTTGGCAACAGACTGGGAATCAGAAAGAAGTCTTGCTCATCTCCCAGCTGTGTGATTAACCAGCTGTGACCCAGACACCAAGCTTCAATTTCAGCTTAATTAATTAGACATGGAAAAGATAAAAGAGAATTTGTTCCAAAACATAATACCTAGTAGTTGAGTGAAACTATGACAAACATAACCAATTTGTGGTTTTGTCCTTTTTAGAAGTCTATTTAAACCAGTGTAACATTGTTGTTTATAAATATCTAAGCTTATCGCTAATTCAAAGATAAAAATGGGCAAAAGACCAATAATAGAATTTGGAGAATTGTTCAATAAACAGCAATAGCTTATATAAGAAAACTTAAAAATAAACTAAGAGGCAGGGGTTGATAGCATGATGGTTATGCAAACTGACTCTTATGCCTGAGGCTACAAAGTCCCAGGTTTAGTCCCCTGCACCACCATAAGCCAGAGCTAAGCAGTGCTCTGGAAATTAAAATAAATAAATAAACTAAAAATATAGTCCCTCTGAAATGATAAAATATACTGACTTCTCCTTACCAAGTGTTCAGTTAATGTATCCTAAAGATTTTCTATTCATACCTTTACATTATCTTTCTAGATTTCTTTTTTTAAATTTTTTTATATTTATTTATTTATTTTCCCTTTTGTTGCCCTTGTTTTTCATTGGTGTTGTAGTTATTGTTGTTGTTGTTGTTATTGATATCATTGTTAGATAGGACAGTAAGAAATGGAAAGAGGAGGGGAAGACAGAGAGGGGGAGAGAAAGAGAGACACCTGCAGACCTACTTCACCACCTGTGAAGTGACTCCCCTGCAGGTGGGGAGCCGGAGACTCAAACCAGGATCCTTATGCTGGTTCTTGCGCTTTGTGCCATGTGTGCTTAACCTCCTGCGCTACAGCCTGACTCGCATTTTTCTAGATTTCTATGCTTTGAACTAGAAATCAGTATTTTCCCAGTTCAGAGATTTGTTTCTAAAGCACTGAAAAAAAGTAAACTGTTAATCAAACTTTTCTTAATCACTCACACATTGGAGTGTAACTGTAGAGGCAAAGGAACATAATTTTTAAAAATTATATTATTATTCATTTGTTAGCGTATATGAGTGAAATAATTTTAAATTCTATTTTATAGACACTGGAAGTCTCTTTCCTTCTCTCCCACAATTCCAGGCGTTCTTCTATGGCCATGAAATATAAACACAGAGGAGCCAGGCAGTGTTACACCTGGCTAGGTGTACATATTACAGTGCACAAGAGCCTGGGTTCAAGCTCTTGGTCCCCACCTGCAAGGGAAAGCTCCAGTGGTGAGGCTCTGCCTCTTTTCTTTTTTTTTTTTTTTTTTTAAATTTTTTATTTAAGAAAGGATTAATGAACAAAAACATAAGGTAGGAGGGGTACAACTCCACACAATTCCCACCACCCAATCTCCATAACCCACCCCCTCCCCTGATAGCTTTCCCATTCTCTAGCCCTCTGGGAGCATGGACCCAGGGTCATTGTGGGTTGCAGAAGGTAGAAGGTCTGGCTTCTGTAATTGCTTCCCCGCTGAACATGGGCGTTGACTGGTCAGTCCATACTCCCAGTCTGCCTCTCTCTTTCCCTAGTAAGGTGTGTCTCTGGGGAAGCTGAGCTCCAGGACACATTGGTGGGGTCTTCAATCCAGGGAAGCCTGGCCAGCATCCTGGTGGCATCTGGAACCTGGTGATTGAAAAGAGAGTTAACATATGAAGCCAAACAATTTGTTGAGCAATCATGGATCCAAAGCTTGGAATAGTGGAGAGGAAGTGTTAGGGAGGTACTCACTGCAAACTGTAGTGTACTTCTGCTTTCAGGTATATATTTTGCAGTAGTTTATGGATACGTGTGCACATAAGCTCTCTCTCACAGAAACTGGTGTATATCTAGGTTATGGGACTTTGTTAGAAAGTGAACTACCTGAGATGAAATTAGAGTGTACTATAAAAGGAAAGGTCTCACCCGAGTAATGAAGCTGAAGGGTTGTCATTCCACACGTGAAGTCTCTGGACACAGTCTGAGGTGAAGCATGTTGAGGTGGCAATCGTTGCGTTGGTTAGGTTGTGATCGGCGGATGCAATTTTATTTGGTATGGATTGGGAGAGGCCCTATCCAATGGTTCCAGGACTGGGGGAAGTAGGGGCTCTGTAGTGGAGATGTGAGGTTCCTGCTGTCTTAGGGTTCAAAAAGACAATCGATAGTTAATGTTATCATCACATTATTTGGTAATTGTGTTAACTTTGAAAAGTCCTTTTGTTAGGGTTTGCTGTACGCTCTGCCTCTTTTCCTCTCTCTGTCTCTTCTTCCCACTCAATTACCATGTGTCTTTATCCAAAAATAAATCAATAAATAAAATATAAAAAATGAAATGTGAACACAATTATATTTGTGTTGTGTTTAGTGAAAAATGTAATTATGTGAAGGCAGAACCTGAAAAAATATTGTAAAATTATTAAATTTTGGTTTGCAATACAGTCTCATCAATTCATTGATTGCAATGTACTATTATTATTTCTTTGTAGGAATAGAGCATATTCTTCCTGTGGAGGTGGCAACCATGGCTATAACAATGAATTTAAGAGCATGGAGGTAAATTATTGCTTTAAAAAATAAATGGAGGTGGGGGATACTGGCATACCTGATTGAATGCACACGGTGCCATGCACAAGGACCTGGGTTCAAGTCTCCTGTCCCCACCTGCAGTGGAGGAATGACACTTCATGAGCAGTGAAGCAGGTCTGCAGGTCTCTCTGTTTCTCTCTCCCTCTTAATCTCCCCCTCACCTCTCAATTTCTCTCTGTATTATCAACTAAAATAGAAAGAACCCAAAGTAAATAAAATACCACATACACACACATACACAGGGCCAGGTGGCAGCACAGCTGGCAGAGTACACATGTAACCATACACAAGGACTCAAGTTAAAGCCACTGTCCCCACCTTCAAAGGAGAGGCTTCACAAACAGTAAAGCAGTGCTGCAGGTATGTCTGTCTGTCTGTCTGTCTCTCTCCTCTCCTCCCTCTCAATTTCTCTCTGTCTATATAAAATAAAATGGCCACCAGGAGTGGTGGATTCACTGTGCAAGCATCTAGCACCAGTGATAAGCCTTGCAGCAACAACAAAAAAAATAAATAATACATAAAAATGAACAAAAATGACTGATAAAAACCATTATATATATGTATCAGTGAGCAAGACAATGGTCCCTGACCTCATAAAACTTTCATTCTAACAGAGGGCTAGAGACAATTAACTTAATAGAAGCGTATATTATTTTGTGTGTTAGGGGATAAGTGCTATGTGACATACAGAAATGTAAAGCAGGAGGCCAGGCAATGGTGCACTAGATTAAGCTCACATAGTACAAAGTGTAGTGTAAGGATCCACGTAAAGAACCTGGCTGGAACCTCTGGCTGCTCACCTGCAAGGGATTTGCTTCACAAGCATTGAAACAGGCCTGCCAGTGTCTATTTTTCTCTTTCCCTCTTATTCTTCCCCTTGTCTCTTAACTTCTCTCTGTCCTATCCAAAAAAACCAAACCAACCAAACAAAAACAATAAAAAAAAAGTGGCCATAGGAGCAGTGATTCCTAGTGCAAGCACCAAGCCCTAGCAAGTAACCCTGGAGGCAAAAAAGGGAAAGGAAAGGAGAGGGGAGGGGAGGGCAGGGGAGGGGAAGGGAGGGGAGAGGAGGGAAGGAAAAGGAAGGGAAAGAAAGGGAAGGGAAGGGGAGGGGAGGGGAGGGGAGGGGAGGGGAGGGGAGGAGAGGAGAGGAGAGGAGGGAAGGAAAGAAGGAAAAATTATAAAGCAGTAAGAACTGAGATGTTTCTGCATGTCATGAGACACTTATAGCAAAAATGTATTGCTTAAGAATATCAGGGGTTTTTGTTGTTGTTTTTTATCAATATATTGAGCGATGACAGTAAAGGAATGTGAAAACAGTGGAGGAATAGCATAATGGTTACACAAAAAGCCTGAGGCTCCAAAGTCCCAGATTCAGTCACCATAAGCCAGAGTTGAGCAGTGCTCTAGAAAGAAGAAAAAGGGGGTAGGGGAGAGAAGAGGAGAAGGAGGAGGAGGAGAAAGGAAAAGGAAAGAAAAGCCACAGGGTGGTAACACACCCTGCTGAGTGTACATATTACTGTGAACAAAGTTCAAGCCCCTAGTCCCCCAGTGAAGCAGTGATCATGTGTCTCTCTTTCTTGCTCCCTATCTCCCCTTCCCTTTCAATTTCTCTAACCTATCAAATAAATAAATAATTAAAAAAAGAAAGGAATGTGAAAATAATGTATGGCATTAGCTGATGAATTTTTTAAAATTTCTTTATTGGGGGTTAATAGTTTACAATCGACTGTAAAATACAATAGTTTGTACATGCATAACATTTCCCAGTTTTCTAGGTAACAGTTCAACCCCCACTAGGTCCTTCTCTGCCATCATATTCAGAGACCTGAGCCCTCCCCACCCCACCCACCCCAGAGTCTTTTTCTTTGGTGCGATACACCAACTCCAGTCCAGGTTCTGCTTTGTGTTTTCCCTTCTGATCTTGTTTTTCAACTTATGTCTATGAGTGAGATCATCCCATATTCATCCTTTTGTTTCTGACTTAAGATGATGAATTTATATCTTATATTGTCCAGATACAGGATGGTGCTGGCATTGATTGTCAGTTGTTTATATATTCCTAGTCTGTTGGCATGAGGTGGGTAGAGCCAAATGGCAATAAAAGTAAAAACAGTATAAATTATATTTAATTGGTATTTGCACAATCACACGTGAAAATTGAAAATTATTTAAAAATCAATTTCAGATCAAAAAAGAAGTACTAGCAGGGACTTAAAGAGTAAATAGAAGACCAGTTGTAGAAGAATACTTCTGTCTGTTCTAATATCAGTTCTAAAATTTAGTGGCATCTAGTAACAGTGTAACTACTACTGCCTAGGCTATATTTTTGGCACATGGACCCAGCTTTATAGAGAAGACTGAAACTGAGCCATTTGAAAATATTGAAATCTATAACCTATTATGTGGTAAGTATGCCTACATAAATTCAACAGTGTGAATGGGTGTTTGTACACCTAGTTAAGCATATAATACTAAGCACAAGGACCTGGGTTCGGGCCCTTGCTCCCCACCTGCAAGGTGGGGGGTGTCACTTCACAACTGATGAAGCAGGTATGTAGGTGTCTTTCTTTCTGTCTCTCTCCCTCTCAATTTCTCTCTCTTTCCTCCCCTCTTAATTTCTCTCTGTCCTATCAAATAAAATGGAGAAAAAGGAGCAGTGGATTTATAATGTCTGTACCAAGCCCCAGAGATAACCCTAAAGGAAAAAAATAATAATAAATAAAGTGAAAATAAATAAATAAATTCAACAGCAAAATGAACATAAAATATTTAAAATCAGGTTATTTTTTAAATCAGTGAAAAATTAAATCCCATAGGCTGATGATCATCACTAAGAAAACTGAAAGTAGAAAAAAATGAGGAAAATTACTTGCCAGAGATTGAATTTTGTTCTCTAGTAGTGATAAATATTTGATCACAGAATATCAGCTTTTCTGTTAGTGATTATGTGACTAGCTAATTTACATAAAAACCAAGGTAAATAAGATTCTGTTTCCAACACTTCAAAGTATAGAAAAAAAACTAACTAAAATCACAGGCTTTTGGTTTTTTTTAATTGCAAAGAGAAAAATTATGTAATAAAGAGTTGGTCAGATGATCTTATATTGATAAGTATTTAGAACAATGTTAAAATTCTTTTTTTCCACACCACCTCTGATTTAAAAGCCTTAAAGAACTAGAGTTTTAGGCAATCTACTTTTCTGCTTACCTGTTTGCTTTGAGCCATTGTATTAACATTCACCTAAGTCAAGGCAATGGGTAGGTTGCAACTTCATCTATAGCTTTAGGAATTCATGCATAAATAAGTTCAATTTTTTCCTTTTAATTTTGTCACTAACTTGTAGTAATTGAATTTGACTTAGAGATAAAAAAAAAAGTATGCATCTTAAAATAATGTAGCACAGTTTTTACAACTTCAGTTCTTGGTTCCAAAGATAAGAGCTTATATTTATTAGTGATTTAATAATAGGTTATAAGGTTAAATGATTACAGAGGTATAATTCCACACAACATCCACCACCAAAGTTCTGTGCCTCCTTTCCAAGAATAACCACCATAGTTCTCACAAAGTCTTTTTGCTGTTGTTGTTAATCATTTTGTTGAGGGGTTAATGGATCACAGAACAATTTTTTTGACACATGGATACAATTTCTCATCTCTCTGTGATAGGTGACTCCAAAACACTCTCACCCTCAACTGAGGTCTTGTTCTACCATCATGCACCAAGAACTCAACACACTCTCTACCTCCCTTCTCCATTCTTTCCTTAAAGTCCTTTTCTTTGCTGCAATGCATCACCAAGTCTTAGAGACAGCAAGACTGAGTTTATAGTCAGGGTTACCGATCTCTTGAGCAGGCTTAGAAGAAACCAGACAGGGTTTCAATTCTAGGAGACATCTATTTGGCACTACTCAGCAGGCCTCTAAAAAGATGACGGTGGAGGCTGGGCCGTGGAGCATCTGGTTGAGCATTCATGTTATCATGCATGAGGACCTGCAGAGGGCATGCTTTATGAGCAGTGAAGCAGGTCTGCAGGTGTCTTTCTCCCTCTCTGCCCTTCCCCCTTCAATTTCATTCTGTCCTGTTAAATCAGAAAGAAGGAAGAAGGGAGGGAGGGAAGGAAGGAAAAAAGAAAAGGAATAGGGATAGTGGTGGGGAGAGATAAAGAGATATACGGCCTGCTTCACTGTTTATGAAGCTGCTCCCATGCAGGAACCCAGTCCTCCCACATGGTAACTTGTTTTTCTTATGGGCTGCACCACACCAGGCCTCTTAAAGCAGAATTTATTAAAGGAAGTAAACACTACATGTTTATTTACTCTCATGTCATTAATGGCCATTTTTCTTTTCCAATTTGACATTATTTTGAACTTACTTTTTTAAAACAGATCTTCTACGCATTCAACCAGCACCAAACAATGGTACTCATGGTAGTTTGAACCACCTTCTAAAGAACCCTTTCTATAAGCCAGCACATGCACAAGAAGTCTCAAAGTCCTCTGTTTGTGGTTTTACTGTTTCATTGCCACCAGATAATCTAGGATGTGTGTGTCAGGAATTACAAAATGTAAGTAATAACTATATATCTATTATGAATGTAAAGAGGAAAACTACTCTATAGCCAGGGTAGTTGATAACCAAGTTTGTGTTCTAGCCTAGACATTTACTCTGTAAATGATTGTGTTGTATAGAACAGTATCCAGAAATGTCAGATACATTGTGAGACAACTTACATGCCTATGGCTTCCAAACTGGAAATCACTCTGTAGAAAGAATTGGTTCTATTGTGTATTAATTATCCTTAGTGACTCAAAACAGAATCTTGGAACATATTTGATCATTTCCCTTCAAAATCCATTCCTCTTTGTGGTTCATGAATCAAGTAGTCATGCTTGGCTATTTAGAGCAGAAAGAGTGGGTTCTAGACTTGGGATCTAACATTAGATACACCCATTAGGGTTGGTGCTTTGGAGTCTGCTCAGCAGGAATTCCAATAATCAAAGTAGAAGGTGCTGCTTTGAGTAGCAGTAAAGAATCTCCATCAGACAATGCTAGTAGGCAGTTGTATTACTGTATCTCCAACTGTTAGAATTGGAATATAAACTCCAGTTGACCTGGCTTCCTTTTTCAGCAATAAAACATTTGTAAAATGATCCTGGACCACCTTTTAAAACATATTATTACTATTTTATATACGTCCTATTTACCCCATGTTATCTTATAGGATACTGCTGTAGAACATGTGAATCAAAGGCTAAATCTCACTTCAGATCAAAGTAAGTTAATAAAAATATATATTTCTTGGGGCCGGGTGGTGGCACCTGGTTGAGCGCACGTTACAGTGCGCAAGGACCCGGGTTTGAGCCCCGGTCCCCACCTGCAGGGGGAAAGCTTTGTGAGTGGTGAAGCAGGGCTGTAGGTGTCTCTGTGTCTCTCTGTCTCTCTCCTTTTCTATCACCCCCTGCACTCTCAATTTCTGGCTGTCTCTATCAAATAAATAAATAAAGATTAAAAAAAGGAAAATAGGGAGTACAGCGGTAGTGCAGTGGGTTAAGCTCAGGTGGCACAAAGCAAAAGGACCAGTATAAGGATCCCGGTTTGAGCCCCGGGCTCCCCACATGCAGGGGAGTCGCTTCACAAGCAGTGAAGCAGGTCTGCAGGTGTCTATCTTTCTCTCCCTCTCTCTGTCTTTCCCCTCCTCTCTGCATTTCTCTCTGTCCTATCCAACAACGACAACATCAATAACTACAACAATAAAACATCAAGGGCAACAAAAGGGAATAAATAAATATTTAAAAAAGAAAAATATATCCCCCACACACTTTATTGAGGGAGTTAGTGCTTTACAGTGCAGTTGTTCACACATAGATGCAACCTCTCATCTCCTCATAATAGGTGTCTACAAGATACTCTCTTCCCCAACATAGTTCGTATCCTACCATCATGCACCAGGACCTGAGAGCCTCTTTATCCCATTTCCCCCTCCTTTCCCTGAGTCCTTTGCTTTGATGCAGTATGCCACATCTAGTCCAAATTTCACCTTATGTTTTCCCTTACTGTTCTTGCTTGCATTCCGCCTATAAATACAAATAAAGACAACCCTGAGATGTCATTTTACACCTGTGAGAATGGCATACATTAGAAAAGACAGAAACACCAACTATTGGAGAGCCTCGGGGGGGGAAATGAACTCTCCTGCGTTGCCGATGGGAATGTAAATTGGTTCAACCCCCTATGGGAAACAGTCTGGAGACTCATCAGATTGCTAAAAACAGACCTATCCTATGATCTGACAGTCATAGAATATATCCGAAGGAAACAAAGATACTTAGCCAAAGAGACCTATATGCAATTTTGTTCATAGCAGCACAATTTGTAATATTCCAAACTTGGAATCAACCCAGATGCCCAATGAAAGATGAGTGGTTAGGAAAGCTGTGGTAGAAATACACAATGGCGAGTCGGGCTGTAGCACAGCGGGTTAAGCGCAGGTGGCACAAAGCACAAGGACCGGCATAAGGATCCCGGTTCAAGCCCCGGCTCCCCACCTGTAGGGGAGTTGCTTCACAGGCAGTGAAGCAGGTCTGCAGGTGTCTATCTTTCTCTCCTCCTCTCTGTCTTCCCCTCCTCTCTCCATTTCTCTCTGTCCTATTCAACAATGACAACAACAATAATAACTACAACAATAAAACAACAAGGGCAACAAAGGGAATAAATAAATAAAATAAATATTTTTTAAAAAATTAAAAAAAAAGAAATATACAATGAGATACTATGCAGCTATCAAAAATGACAAAACCATCTACCTTGTCTTGGACAATTATCAAAAGATATGTTTT